>NC_092416.1:83405162-83730162 GCF_040894005.1 Engystomops pustulosus | reverse complement strand
ACAGAATCGTTATTAGATCCGCAAAGTGAACCCCGTAAAAAACAACCTAAAAAAACTCTGAAAAGATTTTTTATTAATGCCCTTTAAAAATGCTCTAAAAAAAGTGATTTTAAAAAGTTACGCAATCTAAAATAAGACCACTAAAAAGAGCAATCATTCTCGCATAAAATAAGCCCTTAAACAGATTTGTGAGGTGAAAAATAAAAAAGTTATGCACATGAAAGACGGTGATGCTAAAATTAACAACAATTTTGCCAAATTACTTTTTATTCAGTAAAAATGGAAAAAAATTAAAAGTATATATAAATGAAGTATTTTCATAATCGTGGCGACCCATAGAATAAAAATAATATACTATTTTTATGGTATGTTAACGGCCAAAAAAAAAAAACCACATAAAAATTTTCCTAAAAATTGATGATTTTCATTTCCTCCACCAACAAAGAGTTAATTAAATCTCACCAATTAGCTAAAGAGGCCCAAAAATTATGTATTAGAAAAGTGCATCTCATGTGGCAAAAGAAATAAGCCCCTATAGGTCCTCATTAAAAAAAAGAAAAAAATTATAGCCTGTACAATGTGACATAGCAAATCTGATCTGGATGGCGCCTCCTTCCCTTCTATGCCCGGCCGTGCGCCCATACAGCAGGTTACCAGCACATATGGGGTATCGGTGTACTCGGGAGAAATTGGGTATCAAACTTTGTGGAGCCTTTTTTCATTTAATCCATTTTAAATGTTTAATTTTCCACCCAAAATGAGTGTATTGTGAAAAAAATATTACAATTTGCAGACTCCACCTCAGTTTTGTTTTAACCCCTATAAAACACGTAAAGGGTTAACAAACTTCTTAAAAGTAGTTTTTCATACGTTGAGGGGTGTAGTTTCCACAATGGGATAATTTATGAGTGTCGCTATTATTTAGGCCTCTCAGTGTCAATTAGAAGTTGAGCAGGTCCATCTAAGTACGGGTTTTGGCGATTTTACAAAAAATGTGAAAAATGGCACCCAAATTCTGAGCCTCATAACATTCTAGTAAAATATGTGGAATCTTAAAAAACCATGCCAACATAAAGCAGACATTTGGGAAATGTAAGTTATGAATTTATTTGGGTGCTTTGACTATCTGCATCAAAAGTAGAGAATTTAGAACGTTGAAAATAAAGAATTTTTCAAAATTTTTGCCAAATTTTGTTTTTTTTCATAACTAAACGCAAAAGATTTCATCCAAATTTTTAAACTAATTTGAAGCACAATGTGTCACGAGAAAACAATCTCATAGCGTTCCCACGCTATAACACTTATAGTGACACAGGCCAGATTTGAAAAATGGGGCCGCCTCCTTTAGGCCAAAATAGGCTGAGTCCCCTAGGGGTTAATGGGATTCCACCCACAGTACATTCAAATGTCTTTCTTAGACATTGCACATGATGTGTCATCACAGGTACAGGAGTTTGGTTCCCTCTGACCTCATCATACTTCTGATCAGAACCAGCAGATGGTTTAGCAATTAATGGACAGTCAATGGAAACGTGCCCAAGCCTCTGGCAATGTGTGCACTTCAACAGCCCTTTGGTTGGTCCATAATTATTTACCTCTGGCTTTCCCAAGCCCACTGTAACATTATTTTTCACAGTGTTCACACTCCTCCCAGCTCCCTTAAAGCCCCGAACAGTCGTACCAGGAACTCCTGGATATTTCACTTTACATGGGGTTTGGCATCGGTGCTGGGTTGTAAGTAGCAATTCCTCTGTTGCAGAAAATCGATCCCATATGTCCAGGCGTTTTTGAGGTTGTTTGCTTGTAGCAACAGTATTACTCCTCCTAGATGGCACCTCCAACAAAACACTGGGCCTCTTAGCAACAGGACATCCTTTCATGCAGTGATCCACCTGCAGACATCCCCAACACGGTTCCTGCTGGTTGCCCATAGCAACAGTACTCTTACTCCCTGCATCTGGACCTTTAGACGTCACAGCCATTTTTATCGCAGCCGGTGTGGAACGCTGGACAACCGGGTACCCTTGCAAACCAGTATGGGACCCCTCAGTAGTCGTCACTTGTGGTGCTGCCACAATGCCACTAAACTTTTCCGTCATCAGCTGGAACTTGACTCGGGACTCTTCCTGCGGCTGGCGGAACCTCTCCCTCTGTTGCTGGAGCATGGCCTGCTGCTGGCGGGACCTCTCCTCCCGTTGCTCGAGCATGGCTTGCTGCTTTCACCCAGGATATAAGCTTCTGGCCCTTTAAATTTCCACAATATTAAAGTTCATCCGCAGCTTTTGTCATGCCATTGCTGCTAGCAACCTGCCGATTGCATCCTCCACCAATTGTAGGGGTTCAGCTCAAATGTGGGGCTCGGCAATGACAAAGCTCTCTTGGACAGCAGGATTAAAGTTGAAACTGTGCATTTATTCCAGCAAAAACAGCAGTAACAAACAAAACATCAAATAAAATCCTTACCTGTCCGGCTCTAACTAAACACTTGGCAGCCCTCACTAGCCACTGGAGGGCTTCTCCCTGCCAGCATGAAACATACGTTCAGTAACCCTGTGTCACTCACGTGTGGCTCTCACACAGTCCAGCCTCTGTGTCTCCAGGTAGAGAGCGACTTCTGACTGCTCCACACCCTTCTTTAAGGGATTGCACACCTGGTGCATTGTTAGACCCTTTGCAATGTGGAAGCTTTGGTCTGGAGCAGTGATCACACTTCTGTCTCCACTCCAGCAATTAGGGTCCTGTACCAGGTCTTCCAAGAGACCAACACATGGAAAACATCTTCCAGTTTGACCCAATTCACATTGTGGTCGCGGTAACATTTTCTCTCCAATTCAATAGTGACTTTGTCACAGTACATTTTGCTTTATGATGTTTATAATTTTGGTAAATTGATTGCTAGATGTAGTAACAAAAAGTACTGGTTTGTGCTCCTTTCTACTGCATACTTTTTCTCTTTCTAGTGTGAACTTGTGTTTATCAGAGCAATTCCATTTCATACGCATTAGTTCACCTCGTGGAATATTATTAATTACATGATGTGGGTGACATGAAGTAGCCAATAATAATGATTTACAAACCTCCATATACACCGGTCAATTTTAAATGCATGTTGTTCACATTAATATAATCAACAAACAGATAAAATTTTTGTTTGGAATCTCTCCATATAAAGTCCTAAAAAAGAAATTGACTCTATAAAAATTCAAATTCAAAGTGGCCTTACATCAGTGGACTTTGATACAACTGAATAGGAATTAAAAACCAAAATGATGGAAATGAAACAAAGCATCATTCCAAAGAGACTTCTCCTAACAGCTCGTCATCATGCGTATCGGGCAGGAAACACAGGAATGGTAAACGCAAGTGAAGATGAGACACGGTTGGAAAGAAAAAAAATAGACTCTCCTGTTATTAACATGTTGGGGTGTATTATTAGTGAACAGCTTATTACAGCGTTAAGCATAGGGGCATAGTTATCATAGGCTATCGCTCGTGCGCCAGCTTATGATAGGCCTGCCGATGTATAATTGCAGTGGGACACATCAAGAGGCTTCCACCATTTGATGTATCCAGGCAGGCTGCTGCACACTGTTTATTCTACGCCAGACAGGGCCTGGCATAGAAATAGACGCAGCTGGTGACTTGGTCACATGATTCCGGCTGACCGGAAGTGACAAACCATGTCTTATACATTAAAAGAAACTGTTTAAATCATAATCTATTTTGAGTCTACATAGTCTGTAGAGTATAGATCCAGTAAGCTTCCTTTTTCTTGAGCATTTGGATACGGTTACCACCCCGCCTAGGGCGTGGTATATGTTCAAGTACTTGAAATTTAAGCTGTGAATTATTATGTTTCGCTACATTAAAATGATGTGGTAAGGGAAGCATTAAACTCCCTGTGCGAAATGTGGATTTGTGTTTGCCAATCCTCTCGCTCACTGTCTGTGTAGTTTCACCGAAATAAAGCAAGCCATATTGTCAGCACCCATCCAGCAAATGCGCAACCACAACCAGACTTGGCGCTAGCTGTCAGACTAGGTACGTGGTGGCGAACTCACCCTGCGACGTCCCTGCAGGCTAAGGCCCTGCCTAAAGCAGATAAACCGCCCTGATAAGGGCGAACCCACTATCAGGAACCTAACTGATGGTCCCTGAGTGACCCTACATCAGGACAGGGGACACTTACTTCAACTGGCAGCTGCTGGATGGTGGAGCGGACAGGTAACGGAAATACAGGAATAGACCAGTGTTCACACTGGTGCACAGAACACAAACACAGGGCTGAGACAGGGACAGATAAATACAGGTCTTCAGGCAGATAATCACAGGTCAGAACCAGATACAGGTACAGGCAGGATATACACAGGTCAGGTCAAGATCAAACGGGTTATATACAGGTCAGGTACAGATCAAGGTCAAGCGGGTAATTTACAGATCAGGTACAGATTCAGGCAGACAAACAGAGACAGGAAAAACTGAACTAGATACTCAGGGAAGACAAGATACAAATTAACCAGCAAGCCTTATGGATACAGGTACAGGCGGGATATACACAGGTCAGATCAAGATCAAGCTCAAGCTCAAGCAAGTATACACAGGTCAGACTCAAAATAACCAGCCAGGTAAGATGGGAATGGGCAGGTATATAAAGCCGATCCCGGACACGCCCCCAGTAGCACACTGGGGGAACTGTCCATCAGACTAGTAACCCTTGCTGGGCAAGACAGAAATGCAAGGAGCAGGGTGTGGCTCAGTTAATCCAAACACAAGAATAAGCCACAGTTCACACACAAATAAACGCCTCTATGCCGCCAAGTGCGGATAGAGCGACGTTCAGGCACGGACATTACACATATATTTGATAGAGTAGATCACGAAATTAGAAGCACAAGTAAAATACTCAGTGATCCAAAATTTTTTTCCAGTGTGTGGGTCGTAGAATTTGTTCCCTTTAATGATGTTAGAACACTGGGAATAACATCCATTATTGGATTATACAACAAATGCCATGAATAAACATGCAGATTACTTCATCCCCATTATTATTATTAGAAATGGGCGAATTGATTTTAACAAAGTGGAATTTGTTTTAGATTTCAGAAAAACTTCAGTTCAGCGCGAATCCAAAGTTTACAGTGATTCCTGGGAACAAATTTTTTTTCCCGTCTATTAGCAAAATGGCCGCGAGTACAAGGTGTTACATGGGGCAGAGAACTCTGCGAAGAACAAAGGAACCCTCGATCACATGTGCAGACATGTAAGCCAATCAGCGACCGGCAGGCTTATGTGATGTCACAGCCCTATAAAAACAGACAGCCATTTGCAATCCCATCATTTCACACTGCATGTGCTGTCTCTAGCGTCTAGCTGCTTGTACTCAGTAGCTGATGGAGTGATTTTTGCTCAAAGTCCAGGGTGTCCGTTTTGAAGGATCTGTATACCCCAAATTTCGATTCTTTTTTGTTGCTAAAGTTCATATCAAGAAATCCGTGTCAAATCAACATAGTTGGTAGAGTGATTTTTTTCTCAAAGTCCAGGGTGTCAGTTTTTGGGGTTCTGTATTCCCCAAATTTCAATTCTTTGTTGTTGCTAAAGTAGATATTAAGAAATCTGTGTCAAATCCACATAGTTTATGGTGTGATTTTTGCTCAAAGTCCAGGGTGTCAGTTTTTGGGGTTCTGTATTCCCCAAATTTCAATTCTTTGGTGCCAAAGTAGATATCAAGAAATCTGTGTCAAATCTACTCTGTCATTGTACCACACTGGGGCCGACCATGTGGCTGCCACCACCAGAATTTGTCATGGTTCCACTCTCTGGCCTCCTGCTGCTGCTACTGCTGCCACCCATCTACACACACTGTGATTGTGCCACTCTCTGACCTCATGCTGCTGCCGCCACCTCCGCACTCTGTCTTTGTGCTGCACTGTGGCCTACCATGTTATTGCCACCACCAGAATTTGTCATTGTGCCACTCTCTGACCTCATGCTGCTTCCACCACCTCCACACTCTGTCATTGTGCCACACTTTGGCCTACCATGTTGCTGCCAGCTCCAGAATTTGTCATTGTGCCACTCTCTGACCTCGGTCAGACAGTAGGTTTTCTCCTAATCGAGAGTTTGCCAATTAAGGCCACCTTAAAGGCATTTGGAGACTTAAAGCCATAGATGCTCCACTAGGGAATTCTGTGAAGTATGCAAATAAGTTTTCCAAGGTGTTAAATGGAAAACAATGCCTCCTTTTGCTACTCTCTGACCTCATGATGCTGCTGCCGCCACCTCCACACTCATTCTTGCACTCTGTGGCCTATGATGTTGCTGCCCCCTCCATAATTTGTCATTGTGCGGCCTACTCATGCCAACATACCGCTGTAACACCTGGAACACCCTGTGATTTCCATAATGCTGTTTTCACCCTACACCACTCTATGACATTGCCACTATGTTTGGTTTTCCCCTTCATTTCATCTGTCAGAAGGAATGAAAAGCTTCAGGAGTGGATGCAGAACAAAGTGGACATGAAAATATCCCATTTACTGGTCATCTCTGTTTTGGATCAACTCCTGTTGATGGATTATTGACTGATTGAAAGCGGACACTTACAGATGAAAAGAAGGGCAAAATGATCAGTGAAATCAATGCAAAATTACTGCCGACAACCTCTTCCACCCATCACTCTCACTGAATCATGTGACCGCGACCCGAGACGTCACGTCCGGTTGGTGCTTCATCACAGACTACAGTATTTATCAGGCACACTCAGTACAACATGCAGCACCTCCTATTTAGAACGGCTGTGCTATCCTGATATGTGCTCAGATGACCTCCTTTCTTCTACCATCAGCTACATGGTAAGCCCTCTCCTGGAAGCTCATGGTTTTTTTCTCATTACCTAAGTATATATTATTTTTATGTATACCATTATTATTTACCCTCCATTGGAGGTAATATGCCTATCACCTGTGATTGCAATATATTGCCAATGGGATCTCTCCTTATGCCTTTTTCCTTGTTTTTCCCATGAAGTACATATAGTTTATTTTCCTGATAGCAAATGCAGATGTCGATCCGTGGTGTATATTATGTAAATACTGTAAATATGTTTGTAAATATGTATGTTGTATCCAATGTCAATGTTATTTTTTTCATGTTTTGCATCAAAGCCATTTGTGTGCCAGGATTTATTGCATGATATATCTGGGAGTTGGACTCCAATCCTGTGCACACTGTCCAGGAGTGTGATTGGAATAAATTTTAATCATATGTCACAATGTCCACAGAAAGATATACAATATGGAGCAATATGAATCAGAGATGAAACTGAGATGAATGATGAACTGCAAAGTGCATAAAAACGGAAATACATTTGGAGCTAGCAGGAAAATGAAAAATGCTCTAAATAGTAAATTCTTAAATGCGAGATATATTAAAAAGGAAGCAAAATGAATATCATCATATTCACATATCTTATACATTTATCAGCATACAATGTATGTGCGATATCACAATGTTTGTACAGCATAGGGGTCACAGAAAAACCATTAGATATAGTCACCACATGTAGATAACTGCAGGGAGCATGTTAAAGGGACCTGTGGTTAACAGGTAAGACCCATCGATGTATATGGGCATATATAAAGAGGTGGATGAGGCAGTTAAATGCCTATAGGGTAGCGGTAAGCAGGTATACATTATTGGTGGGGGTGGATGTGGGATGTAGTAAATAAGTATATATCATTAGTGGGGAGTGGTACTTACTGGATTGCAGGAGGAAAAAATAAGGGGTGATAAAAATAGGGGAAAAGAAACAGAAATAATGGGAGGAAAAGAGGAGGAGATAGGGGGAAAAAAGGGAGAGCAGTACCTCAGCAAGGTTATTCGTGTATGTGCAGAAAAAGAACAAGGTGATTAACTAAAGGACTGAATCTTGTACTCCCTGTTAAGGCCCAATGGTGATAATGGGGAGAGCTTATGTATCCAATAAGCTTCACACTGTTTTAGTTGTTTAATCCTGTTTCCACCCCTTCTGGTAACGTTGACCTGTTCTAGTACCTGAAATTTAAGTTGGACTATTGAGTGGTTGGCCTGTTTTAAGTGGTAGGGTAGTGGGACGCAAGGGAGGCTCACGGAGATGAGAAATAAACTCCTCAAAAGAGGCTACCCTGGAAAATTGCTCAATGAGGAGATAAAACCCCCAAGCAATCGCCAATAGACTGCCTAACATATCAGCATTGTACATGAATACCACCGCACCATCTATAGATTTCCATGCCTTAATTGTGCTCAATGTAGCAACATACAGAAGGGCAATAAAATTTACCACCCACAGACAGGTGAAATGATTCTGATTACAGGCTACTTCACATGTGACTCTTCCTATGTGGTCTATTCCATCAAATGCCCCTGTGGACTCTTGTATGTAGTCGAAACAATTCAACACATACGTGAACACATTTCAAAACATAAATATGACATTAGGACCAACAAAGTGCTACTTCCACTATACCCTACCACTTTAAACAGGCCAACCACTCAATAGCCCAACTTAAATTTCAGGTCCTAGAACAAGTCTACGTCCCCAAAAGGTGTGGAAACAGGATTAAACGACTAAAACAGTGTGAAGCTTATTGGATACATAAGTCTCCACGTTATCACCATTGGGCCTTAATATAGAGTACGTGATTCAGTCCTTAATTTAATCACCATGTTCTTTTTCTGCAGATACATGAATAACTGATTGCTTAGGTACTGCTCTCCCCTTTTCCCCCCTCTCCTTCTCTTTTCCTCCCATTATTTCCGTTTCCTTTTCCCCATTTTTATCCCCACTTATTTTTACCTTTATGTTTACCATCATTTTATTTTTCCCATCATTCTCTCTTTTTCTATATACTCCTGTGTTCCTCTTGCAATCCGGTAAGTGCCACTTCCCACCAATGATATATACTTATTTACTACTATCCCATGGATGTCAGTCCACACCCACTCCCACCAATTATGTATACCTGCTTACCACTAGCGCTCTCTCTTTTTTTATTTTTCACTTTTTTAATTTTTCCCTTTTTCTTTTTGTCTCATTTCATTCAATTTGTTTGTTTTCATTGTTTGCAATTTTTCATCTATTCATTTTTTAAATTTTTTCAGATTTTTTCCATTTTTTTTTTTCACCCTTACACATATTTACTCTTGATATTGATGTTTTTCCTGTTTTTTCCTATCTCTCCATGGAATCTAATCACATATCCCATAAAACATGTTTTTACTTTTTTCCCCATCTCTCCATGGAATGTAATCACCTACTCTACATATCTGCATACATATCTGCATATTTTCTTTATTTACATGTCTCCCCTATAGTTGCCCTCTTTACTCACTCCTAGTGGCTGCTGCGCACGCACATGCGCAGTACGAGTAGCGACCACTATCTTGCTCCTCCCTGTACACCTCAGGCTGACTCTCCGGTCTCTCTCTCTACTTAGCGACGGCCGGTGATATCTGCTTTTCTCCCTTGTCTGGTTCCAGCATCATAGCCGCTTTTTCTATATGCTTCCGTGTTCCTCCGGAAATCTGGTAAGTACCACTTCGCACCAATGATATATATTTATTTACTACTATCCCATGCATGTTGGTCTACATCCACCCCCACCAATGATGTATACCTGCTTACCACTACCCCATAGGCGTTTAACTGCATCATCCACCTCTTCATATATGCTCCATATACATCGATGAAAGATAAAAGATTTCTTTTTCTGATTTGTATTAACGGAGTGCCAAATTTTTCTACAATAAATCATAACACAAACCCCACATATATAGTATCCGTAACAACCTGTAGAATAAAAGTAAATAATTATCTAACACATACTATCAATGCCGTAAAAAAACCTGCCAAAAATTATGATTTTTAGCTATTTAATCCCACAAAAAAAATGCAATAAAAAAGTGATCAAAAAAAATATGTACTCCAGAATGATACTGTTGCAAAGAACATGTCCCACAAAAAACAAGCCATAAACCAGCTCTGTAGCCAAAAAAGTAAAAATGTTATTCCACTTTGAACACGGCGATGCAAAAATGATAGATTTTTCCCCACATTAGGGTTTTATTTGGCAAATTTAGTAAAACATAAGAAAAATATTTAAGTCTGCTATCCCTGTAACCGTATCGACCCATAGAATAAAGATAACTTGATTATCAGGCTATACTGTGAAAATAAAAAAAAAAAAAGTAAAAAATCCTGTACAGAATTGATGCTTTTCTACTCCTGGCTTCAAAAAAAAGTTCATAAATATTCAACTATAGGGGATACCAACCCCAAAATGGTAACATTGGAAAAAGCATCTCATCCCGCAAAAAAAGAAAATCTAAAATTTTTATATCCTACAAAAGGGGCCAATGAGGAAACTAAAATCCTGGCAGCTGCTGGGAGCTCCTTCCCTTCTGCGTCTCGCTGTGCGCCCATAAAATAAGTAGCAGCCACATGTGGGGGGGTCTCTGTACTCGGGAGAAATTGCATAACAAATTGTAAGATGGATTTTCTTTTTTTATCTTTTGAAATGTATAAATTTTAAAGCTAAATAAACATATAACTGACAAAATTTGACCATTCTAAATTTCACCTCCATTTTGATATAATTACTATGAAGACAACAAAAGTTTTTTCTGATAGTTTAAGGGGTGCAGATTTGAAAACGGGTTGATATATATATATGGGTCATTAAATGTTAAATATTTAAAATTTCAATCAAAACAGTAATGATCCCCAAAAAAGTAATTTTGTATGCCGCGTGCCATGAAAATAAATTATCCAGATATTTCATAATTATGAAAATGTAAAGTAGACATAAGGAAAATGTTATTCAGCAACTTATTTAGGTGGTAAATCTAATTGCAGAAGAGCGCAATGTTTCAAATTTCGAAAAATTTTCAAAAGAATTCAATATTTTTTTCATTTTTTTTGTAAATAATCTCAAAACTTACCAGCCAAAATTTACCACTAAAATGAAGTACAAAATGAGAGTAAAAAAAACTATCTCAGAATCGCTTTGATAAGTAACAGTGTTCAAAAGTTATAATCATATAAAGCAACGCAGGTCAGAATACCAAAAATGGGGATGAGCCTTAAAGGAAACCTACCACTTGAAGTGGCAGGTTTCAGAAGAAAATACCGAGCACCAGCTCAGGGTGAGCTGGTGCTGGAGCTTATTTTTGTTAGTGTTTTAAACCGCGGTATCGCGGTTTAAAACACTTTTTAAACTTTATAGCCGCGCAGGGAGGTACGCGCTCGGCGCTTACCATGCGCGCGACCGTGCGCGCGGCTACATAGGAAGTGAAGGAGAGCCGCGCGCATGGTAAGCGTCGAGCGCGTACCTCCCTGCGCCGGCTATAAAGTTTAAAAAGTGTTTTAAACCGCGATACCGCGGTTTAAAACACTAACAAAAATAAGCTCCGGCACCAGCTCACCCTGAGCTGGTGCTCGGTATTTCCATCTGAAAACTGCCACTTCAAGTGGTAGGTTTCCTTTAAGCTATAAAATGGCTGCATCCTTAAGGGGTTAAAAGTCACGTACAAATGGGTTAATATTCTTGGTTGCTTCACCCTGGTAATCACAGATGTGGTCACATGGTTTAAAAGGTTGAATCATATATCACTTGTAACACTTCATATGTTGTATATGTAATATTGTGCCATAGTTGTAGGTTGCACTATGTGGGCTGTACTACATGCCCGTTAAAAACCTTATCTGATGTTTCTAGCACAGTGAATAACATTTCAGCCGTATCTAAACATTTTCGGGATGTCCATAATAAAGATGTATCATCATTTTCCTGGAAGGTTATTGAAAAAGTACATCGACCCCTTAGGGGAGGGGACCATAAAAGTAAACTCTTGAACAGAGAGACTTTTTGGATTTTTTACTTTAGACAGCAGACAAGCACTAGGTATGAATTCAAGAAGAGATCTGATCTTATGGTATACATGAAAGCGTTTTTGCTTCCAGTACATATGTGTAACAAATCTATTAGAATATTACAACAAGGATAACATGCATAAATTATTCTAAATGTGCAGAATATAGTTTCCGTATCGCATCATGTTTGTGGTCATATAAGCGTACTCTCATAGCCTAGATTTTATACATTTCTGTACATATATTTGTAACATACTGTGGATGGGAGTGGGATCGCAAGTTATGCTTCACATCTAAAGGTGTGTTAGGTAAATTTAATCCTTCCCCCTTTTTTCATCATACGATCCTTAGCAAATCCAACAGGTGATAAGCACAGGGTTTAAATAGTTGGTGTTTGCTCATGTATAATGGGGCCATGACTAAGTTGTAAGACAAAACGCGTAGGTCTATTCTATGTTGTCTGTATGCTGTTATATTCTGACTTGGATTTTACACTTTGAAATAAAGTAAGTCAAGTTTTAATGCATCTTCCGTGATCATGCTGCTGCTGGAGTTTTCTTGGATGTAGTAATGCACATTATTTACAATTATTTGGCATTAGCATCATTCTTCAGTTGGCACCTTTTTTGCACAAAGCTTTAAAGGGGTATTCCAGGAATCAGCATAATTCCTATACAAATGGGTCAGTAAAATATAAGCTAATGTGTAATTAGCTGTTATTTAAAATTTTGCTCCCCTTAGCAGAAAATACTGGTGACATAGACTGTAATGAAGAATTAAAATGCTACTGTCTCTTTCATCAGTCCTTTAATTTCTTCCGTGAGGTCCATTGCAGAGCAGACACAGGATAGAAGATGCCGCTGATCACCTGTCCACATCACATGTCCGGCACCTGCCTGGGCAGGTCATGTGATCACCTCATTAGTTTGGCTGTAGTCGGTTGGTTGCAGTGCATCCAGTATGAACAGTGTTTTGGTGGTGGTAGTTACACATTATTACTATGGTAACAGAGCAAGAAAGTCTGTTATATCATCAACGGGAGCAGAACATAAGAGGGAGGAGGAGTTACTGAGAGTGAAAGGATCTTGGGACTTGTAGTTTCCAGTGGCGGCCATCTTAGCGAAAACTCCATACATTTTGTAAATCATAAAATCAAACTATTTAAGCTCCGTTTTGTGACTAATGACATTGAGTATTGTTGTATTCATTTATTTATATCATCATGGTTTTTTGTGTCAGACGTTCATATTCCCGGAATACCCCTTTAAGCATTGGGTTCAGAAACAGTAAAGGAGTACAACCAGCAAACAGTATCTTTATTAAGGTGTATTCACTAATGGCCAAAAGTGTGCAGTCAAGCCAACAACTCTTCATTACATATTTTATTGCCAAGTTGCCTATAAATGTTAGATTACTACAAAGTGGCCATACTACCCATCGCAAAATTTGGCAGCCAAAAGTGCCTCCATAACAGTATGAGCCTGCCAAGGGTACTAGTATGTGTGTCAGCCAAAAGTGCACTTTTGAGTGTGTGCTAGCTTGTACCTATAAAAGTGTGTTGTTGCTGCAGGTGCCCCCCATAACATTGTGTTCAAGCCACAATGCCTCTTTTGATTGTGTTCCCACACAACAATTGATCCTTGATAAGTTGGTAACCATATCAAAGTGGTCATAACCAATTGCCAACATGCACGATTAACCCATTAACCACCTCACTAAAACGTCAGTTTGTATAAACTTTTCTGTACCCTATTGACAACATTGGGCAGTACTGTCATTGGTATCCCACTTTGTGGAGATTAACCTAGTTTCCACTAATTCAAGTAGAACAAGTAATATTAATCCCAAAGTATTTAACTGTGTGACAGCTTGTAAAAAATGTACCAGCAGTCACTTGAATGCACACGAATTCTGGAATTTTTATGGGGCAGGTTTTGAAATTTGTGTGCACATGCAACTTTTAGGAGGATAGTGGCCACCTTCTCTTTGCTTTTCTTAGGTGCTCTGAAATGATCAAAATGGACATTTCAAATCTCTCCTTTTTTATGAATTGATTTTTTGCATTCTTCAGAAAACATTCAACATTTTGTCCGTATGAAAAATATTGCTCCTAAAGCATAGCTACTAATAAATTGGTCAGAATATGTACCATTGATCTTGTGCACACTTGATTTAATATTGATGCAGGTGCTTTTTACTATTGGTCACAAAATAGAGTAATGACGGGCACCACCGACAACATGGACGCCAAACTATTTGCACAACAAAGCAGACACAGTACAGCAATAGGAACATAAAGAATCCCAGGGTGCTCAGCCAGAGGAGGAACAAGAAAAAGCAGCAGCATTCACCCAGTATGGTCTTTCATAACTCTATTATGAAATGGTGATGGTGCGGGAGGATGGTATCCACGACTAAGCTACGGGCTATTTCATGGTAACACACACTTCCTATAGCCGATGACGTCATGGATGGTGTCCTCCCGCACCATCACCAGTTTATAATAAAGTTATGAAAGACCAACCTGGGTGAATGCTGCAGGAGTATAATGACTGATGAAGGGAACAGCAAAGCATGAGAAAATATCAGAATTTTGAAAGAGCATTTGATGAGCAAAAAGATAAAATTATTGTACATGTTTTTATAGATGTAAAATCTCTTTGAGCATTTAGAATAGGGTTTAAGCCCAATTTTCTAACATTTTTATATAATAGACATTGTTCCTTTCCTAAATGTCCTTTTATACGTAGCCTTATAAATTGCCATATATTCAAAAGTAGTTCTCACACCCATTTCAGATGTCTTATGGTTGATTTGAGCTGCATGTATCTATATTCATCCTCCGGAGATGTTCAGTAATGGGGTGATAATACCTATGAGCAGAATAAAGGATGAAAAAGTCACCTATATTTACTATCCCTTTTTTCCCAAAAAATAAACTCCTTTCAAAATTTGGAATTGGGAAATTAGGGAACTCAGATTTTTATTGTCCCATAATGGAGCCCAGGGCTTTAGACCACTTGTATCTTCCATAGTTTTAGCTGTATGCCACGCCATTTGGACAGCTTTATTACTCTCTCCACCCTTAGAATTATGGGAGCCTATCTGTGCAAACTCTAATGGCTGAAACACATTATTTTTTTTTACTGTAGAACTATACTAAAATATCCAGTTTCCTGTTCTCCCCATCCTATCACTTTATCTAAGGTCTTAAATAAACTTTCCTTATCCACTTTATAAACATGTAAACATATAAACATAGTAGCAGTGTATCATGGTTCTGACATGATAAATTAAGTTGGATAAAGTTAAAGGGAACCTGTCACCAGGAAACCCATTTTTAGCACCAACCCAGTCCCCACAGAGCATAGTACATACACTGCCAAAGTGTTTTTGTATAAAAAATAGGTTTTACAGAAAAAATGATACGTTATATTATACCTTTCATTAGCATCTGCTGTGTGACTAGGCACTCGTCCACTGGGAGTGGCTGGAAAGGAGCAGCTTCCCCCCCCCACCCTTGGGAAACTGCTCCTCCATGTGTCCTTTTCAGATATATGAAAACACCCATCACTTGGCTTAGCGACGCCCCCTGCTCCTCTACAGCCAATCCCACGTGATGGAAGTTATTCATCTCTGGTGCTCTGGTTTATCCGTACACAATCCAAATATCATATTAAAGGGGGAATTCTTCTATTTATTGTGTAATTGTGATTCTAGGTACCAGGGTTCAGGAGATATAGTCATGTGTAGTTGGTCACTGACATGACATTTATAAACATCCTTTCTGCATAGGGCATGTGCAAATAGGCATATAGCCATATGGCAATCATGAAGTGCTGCTATTTTTAGTTGTATCCCATATTATTCAAAGAAGTCTACCCAGTTTAGTCCATGAAGACCAAATAAGCTTATTTTAATATAAGACTTTTTTGTTAATTTCCCAATACATTGTGGCAATTTCTATTATGCTTCTTAGACATCAAAAGCATGGAGTGGACGTATATCGGCCTGATATATGTCCACATAGACATTTATGGTGCCCAGCAGCGGTATGATGACCTCAAATGTGTGACACTGTACTGTACCATGCATGGGAAAAAGATAGAGCATGCTCTACCTTTTGTGTGTTTGTGACTGGACGCCAAGCCTCGCTATGGAGAGGAGAGGGGTGAGCAGCGCTCATCCCTCCGCCTCTCCACCACGTGGATATATGCTCACCCAGGATACGGCCGGACGAGCATACATCTTTGTGAAATAGTCCTTAGTTGTATGCCAAAAGTAAAGGGGAAGAAATTAATGTATAAAAACAGACACAAGGATGGCAGTCATGCATTACCAAGAATAGACTGCCATATTTGGGGTCAGAAAGGATTTTTGTTTCTGTCACCTTGGCCAATGTAGGTTTTTTAGCTGAAATTACTGAAGAATTTATAGGTCGGACTTGATGGTCTTGCATCTTTTGCCATCTTTTTTTTCAACAAAGTGAAAAAAATGAATGCAAATAGTCTGGATTATTTCCAGATTAGGGTGTATTCACACATATCAACAAATACTGTGCTGAAAACTGCTTGGGTTTTCCTGTATATTACCACAATTCACACATTATTATCATTATCAGTTTAACCACAGAGTACAACTTATGATGGCACATCAGAGTTTGCAGAACAAAGGAACATCTTGAATAACATTTTCATCTGTGCTTCTCTAAAAATAGAATTTCTGTTAACAATGCTAATCAATGATTAAGGCTGGGAACAAAATGGGGGTCATTTAACTTATCTCTGTTTGTTTTGGTTAGTCTTTTTTCCGTCTGCTTCTTTGGTAATTATCATTCTCACTTTTTCCTTTTTCAGATCTCCTTTTGCGACATTTGTAACAAATATCTCAAAAATGTTGAACAAATGTCTCAAGTCACTTCTTTCTATTTTCTAAGTTTTCCTTAAGTATGATTTCGTCTCAAAGGCTGAGCCCTCTTCAAATATATTGGCCCATATAGATGAAAAGTGAGACAAACTATATTAGTTCCGTTTGCCTCACGAGTGTGTCACAACTGCTCTAGAAGTATGCACCCTTTTTTTTGGTGCACCTTTAATATACAGAGTGTGACACAATTCTGTCAGGTTGCTGTAATAAATGTGTTGCAAACCCCACCTGAGCACTACCACGCCCTTTTAGGTGCACATTTTTTTGATATGTCGGACACAAAACTGGCGCAAAAAACATGTGCAAGCTAATTGCACATTCTTTCCAGTGCAAAGTTGAATAGAAAACTGGGACAAGCCGTTTAATATATCTGGAACACTGGGTTTTTGCTGCATTGTGTGAACACCCACTGGAGACATTGGTGTTACCCTGTTAAATGTTTCCGCCATCTTGGTGGGAATGTCACTACCTGTGATGTAATCGAGGAGCAACCATCCATCGCCATGACATTCTGTACAAAACTTCAGGCCTTAGCATTTCGCTAGATCTGTTACAATGTGCTCCATAAGCCCTCATAATGATCCATACATATAAAAAAATTTAAAAAGTTAAAGGGGTTGTCCACTTTCAGCAAATAATTTATATGGTTTGTTTAAAAGTTCTACAATTTTATTATATACTTTCTGTATCAATTCCTCACTGTTTTCTAAATCTCTGCTTGCTGTCATTATATAGGAAATGTCATTGTTTACTTCCAGGGGATAAGAATCTGTCCATGGTCATGTGATGTCACACAGGTACACAGCTCATTATTATCACAGACAGGAATCAGAGCTGTGTGCCCATCTCTTGACTATGGGAAGATTTCTATCCACTGGAAGTAAACATAGAAGCTTTCTATAGCAGGACAGCAAGCAGAGAAACTGAGGAATGGATACAGAAAGTATATTGGAAATTTGTATGATTTTTCCTTACACAAACAATATCAATTATTTGCTGAAAATGGACAACCCCTTTAAGGATTTTTAAAGAAGGGGAGCAAGTAATGGAATGCAAAAAAACTAAAAAGGGCTGGGTGTTAAGGGGGGTAACCAAGATGCGGAATGAGTGTCCAATCTATAGGAGACTGTCCACTGAACACTGAAGCTACTGTGGTTCCTGCTGGCTCTACCCAGCATTCCCCAGATAACCAACCATGCTACTTCTGGTAAAGGATGGTCCACAGGAGACAATAAAATTGAACACTTTATACTTTAGCTCTGCTACCACTTTCTACCCATTTAGTAGCTGTCCATTTCTTTTCTCAGATTGTGTATTTTTCTGATATTCCTGAATTACCATTCTTGTCCACGTAGCTACAATCTCAACAGCTAATTTACCTTCTTTATTTTTGCTTTCAGGTTTCTTACTAGTAAGCAAGTTATGGGCATCAGACAGTGAGTATGAAAAATATTGGTGTCTTTCTTTTTAACTACATCCTTGTGGGAAATAACTTTCAATGATTCCATTGCTTGGAATTCATGAGTGTAGGTACCTTTTGACAAAAAATTGGAGGAGGGTTATTATAATACTTTATAGAGTGTCCAAAAAAGTGAGACTACAAGGAAAAGAGAGCCAAAAAATATATCACCAGAAAGGAGGTATATCATTGGTTTAGGGCACATGGCACATCAAGGTAAATTAGGTAGACACAGCCTTTGTGGCAGTACTAAATCTAATACACATAACATTATTCTTTCATGTGGGAAGATATTCTTCAGCACTATACAATCTTTATGCTTAACGCTCAAACAAAAAATGAGAACATTATAGACCAACAATCTAAACATTTTAAGCAATGGAATTAAAGGCACTGAAACTGTGAACAATGGAAATTGTCTTTAGTGTCTACGGTAGTGGCATAACACATTTCAAGGAACATGAGAAAAGTCTTCAGGAGGTTCAGATTATAACAGAACATTAAGTTTTTGATGCTAAGCTGAATGAAGTGTGGGAATTTGATTTCCCTTTCAACAATCTTAAACTTTTAACTATTTCATTTATATCCTTTACATGTTTCATTAATTCAGTTGTTCTGCCAAAACCAATGCTGAAACAAGTTAAAGAAGATCCTGGCTATATTATGAAGGGTGACACCATTACACTGAAATGTATAAAAGAGTCTGGGGAGGTAAACATGTTTTATTTAGTTCATGAAAAACCAAATGGAAAGAATGAATCTCAACAGCAAAGCACTGGAGAATTTCTCTTTAGGAGCATTCAGAAGGAAAACAATGGGGACTACTTCTGCAGATATTGTAACCAAAAAGCTTGTTCCGAGTTCAGCTCTCCCTTGAATATTTTTGTCCATGGTAAGTTGCAAAATGATGACCACTTCTTATCTCTCTAATTTAAAAAAACATGCTTTCAGGAACAGGGGTAATGGATCCAATAAACCACCGCAGACGATGACGTAAGCCGACACCTGGGAGCGGAGTCTAAGTGGCACCCGGTTTTCACCAGAGCCCGCCGTAAAGCAAGTTGGACTTGCTGCGGCATGGTACCACCAGGTCGCTCCACAGTGCAACTTTGTCCGCAGTAGCAGCCAAGATGAGGTACAGAGTCGTGAGGCAGAAACAGGGTCAGGGATAGGCAGGAGGACGAGACAGGCAGCACAGGATCAATGTCAGAGGCAGAGCAGCACAGGAGCATAGTCAGGGACAGATCCGGGGTCACAATGTGAATTCTCAGCACAAGGAAAAGGCATATGGAACACAGCTTTCTCTGAAGCACGAGGCACAAAGGTCCGAGGAAGCATTAGCTTGTGACCAGTGCCAATTAGCGACGTGCTTGCCCTTTAAATATCCAAAATCCGGCCGCGCCATTGTTGGAGCGTGGACAGGTGAGTAGCATGGTGAAAGTGCTGGGTAATGAAGAAGGTGTGCCTGTGACCCAAGACATGGGTCGCAGGGGTACCCATGATACATGCAGTTCATAGTCAGTGATAGATTAAGAATGGTGTTATGATTAAAGATGGTGTTATAAAAAAAAATTTACAACCCTTTTCAATTTTGGAATTCTCCTGAAATCTGATGCTAAATACTGATCCGAATACTGCCTTGTAAAAATGGGCGCTACATAGCAGCTTTCTATTTGTGTTAGCATCTGTGCTGTTTTACTTAGACCAATGAAAATGACAAAGGCTACCTGTACATGAACGTGTGCAATTGTCCCCACAAACAACAAACCCCAAACCCTGGTCCTTTTTGTGGGCCATGTGTCATTGATATGTGAGGTCTGTTTACATTTCAACAAAAAAATAAACAATAGAGAAAGACTGCCTGGGTGACAAGCATGGGCAGGATTGGAACATGCTAAATTATTTGGGGTTTGGGCAGTCAGCCCATACATAGGTCTGTGAAAAGAAAAGCCTTGTGTATGAGCCTATTGAATACAAGTGATAGATGTTGAAACAACAAGTATACATTTGTGTACATGTAGCCCAAGGTACACAATAACAAATTTAGAATGTGTTGTTTTAACAGCTAGCACCCATTCCCATTCACTTCTATGGGCCCATACGGAAGTCACGGCCCCCTGCATGAGCTAACCAAACCCTAGACAGTCTTTCAGTTGTTATCAACGTGTGAGTGGAGCTTACCCACCAATGACTTACGGGCGTAAACTGACAAATAATGCAAAACACAAGTGATTTCAGGAATGTCAGCATTCACACAAGTACAAAGCCTTCTGTGTAATGCCAGATGTGTAATCTTAATGGGTAATTAGAGCAGAGCAAATTTGTGGGTCGGTTTTCTTGCATACAGTGGTGTTTGCCTCAATTATAAGAGAAATAATCTCTGTTTCTCTTTCCTGTGTGCAATCATAGTAAAAGAGAAATAGGTGCTAAACATCATCAAACAGGTATGTAGGAGAATTGTTAGAGCTTGTAGGAGCCCGCTGAACCTTTATTGGGCAATGTTTATACTGTAGAACAATTCTAAATATTTTACTCTTTTCACAGATATATTCCCAAGGCCGCATATTAACGTTAGTCCACAAAGAATTGTCCATCCAGGAACGACAGTCACCATCACTTGTACAACACTCTATTCCAATGTTGAATTTTCCCTCTTTCAAAATAATACGATTTTTAAAAATGGAAATGATGGTGGAAACCAGTTTTCATATGTCATAAGCAATGCGTCGCAGGGCAATGTGGGATTCTATTCATGTATGTTCAAAAGCAAGACCAATGGCATGCGATCTGTGAGAAGCAATACTATGAAGATATCAGTGCTGGGTAAAAAGTGATTCTTTAATTTGTTGACTTTAAGCATTTTAGTGTAATAAGTACTAAATAAAATAGAGCAAGTAGACATAAGAGATTTACATTGTCAGGATCCTTTCTAACTCTACCTTCTTCTCTGCAAATAAAAAACACCTACAGTGCAAGCTGCTTTGTGCTGCAGGTTTTTACTGTAGAGCATGGATGGAAAAGAGTTTAAAAGTATTTATCCTCCATTTCATTTTCAATGGGAGACATAACTGCGGTTGCACTTCTGCCCAACACACTAACAAGGAGCATGCTGGTTAACTATTCCTAGACCTGGCCAACCCCTTTGCATCTCACCCATAACACTGCTACTAACCATTGAGGCAGGTTGGCCTCGGGACTTACAATCATATGTCTCTGAGCTTAAACATTAGAACTTTGGCACATACATCAAGGTGCGTGGCGATCATTTATAAGTGATTCTGCTATTAATAGGTACTTATCTCTCCTGTTTTACGGTATATCAACAGGACTTACCTTTTTTAAAGGAGGGAGGCAATTATATTTTTTTTATTTAGCACAATTTACATGATTAAAAATAAATAAACAGAATAAATAAAAATATAGGTATAACAATCCAGGCATATCCATTTATTATATACCATATTTTCCGGGCCATTAGGCGCACCGGAATATAAGGCGCATTAGTCCGATGCGCCTTATATATGTAATAATTCCATATATAGGGCGCATCGGACTATAAGGCGCAGGGTCGGGGCGTGGCGGAGGTCCGGGGGCGGAGCGGAGACCCGACGGGACGAGACGCGACGCCGAGACGCGGAACGCGGGGAAGGTGAGCGGGGAAGGTGAGGGGGAGGTAAAGAATAGAATACTTACATAGGTCCCCGCTACCGGAGACAGCAGATCTCCAGCGGGAACTGCAGACCACGCGGCAGAAGTTGCTCGTGCCGCGTGGTCTGCAGTTCCCGCTGGAGATCTGCTGTCTCCGGTAGCGGGGACCTATGTAAGTAGGGTCCGCTGCCTCATATAGGGCGCACCGGACTATAAGGCGCACTTTGGATTTCCAAGGAAATCCAAGGCTTTTAAGTGCGCCTTATAGTCCGGAAAATACGGTACAATTTATAACATAAAACAATTTATAAATACATATAGGGGATTTATTTTGCTGTGATTTAGTTGCAATTCCTGACGCAGAGCTCTTCCACCCTCTACACCACTTGGGTGTTGCTGTGGGCTGTTCCAGCCAAGTGCCTCCAAACTACTTACAGCCTGCACTAGACTATAGTACAGGCTATAGTGCAGTTCTACGCCTGTACTATAACCTGGCACACTGTGTGCCTGGAGAATGTGCCCTCGTTGCTGGAGATATATCAGGACCAGAGACTCCTCATATATCTGGTACTGGCTGAGGAGTAAGGCCAACAACAAGCACTGGGGCACGGAGTGCCATTGCTTGATACATCTAACCCATTGTAAGAAACAGATTTATTCAAGGACAACCTATAGGTCTCTTTAAGAATCTGGGTCCAATGTATAACTCTTCATGCTCATTTAGTTATTGATAACCATTTAGTACATTCCCGCAAATTCTTTTCCTTTTCCGCTCACAAATGTGGTGAAATTGGCAAAAAAAAAATGCATTTGCCCCACTTTCTTGTGCACTCAGTTTTTGAGATCACAGTGATTCCAAAATAATATAGGTTTTATTGAGTTTTAATGCATTTTCAGAAATTAAACAAATGTGTACGTAAAAAATGGTGTACGGAGCTGTGTGAGGTTTCATTTTTTGCTAAATGAGCCGACGTTTTCATTGCTACCATTTTGAGGACTGTGCAACATTTTAATCACTTTTTAATACATTTTCTATGTGATGTAAAATTGTGTAAAAGTAGCATTTCAGACATTTGGGCGCTATTTTCCGCCACCAATAACCATTTTTATATTTCGATAGATCGAGCATTTTGGGATGTGCCAATACCTAACATGTTTGTTATTTTTACTGTTTATTACATTTTATATCAGTTCTAGGGAAAGGGGAGTGATTTGAACTTTAAGGGTTTTTTTTAATTTTTAATTTTTTTTTTTAACTTTTTTTTTTACTATTTCTTAGACCCTCTGGGGTACATTAACCCTAGATGGTCTGATTGCTCTTACTATATATTTAAATACTACTGTATTGCTGTATAAGGAATTTTTGCACAGTATTCTTTACAATGAGTCAGTGGCTCATTGTAACGAATCTGTAGAAACCAGATAGCCTCGGGTCGGCGGAAGACACGAGGCTGTCATGGTAGTCAATTGCGGCCCCCCAATGAAGTTCTGGGAAGCGACAACTGGAACCAAGATGGCAAACCCCACTTCTGTATGAAGAGGGTTCAGCCTGTGAGCCCTCTTCATATACCCCATCAACTATGCGCTGCACATGTACGGCACAGAGCGTGAAAGGGTTAAAGACTGGACCCGAATTTTTAAATCTGCCTGTGTCACTATATGAGATTATAACTTTAGAATTACCCCATTTGAGAACAATTACAGTGATATTTTATGTGTGAATAATTTTGCTGAATAATAACGCATTTGGGAAAAAAAATATCACTTTTTCTAAGTGGTGTTATCAATCTAATTTTTTTGCTGATTGTATACTACGTTGCTGTATTGCAGCTTATTTTTTGTGGAATGCATTGTATTTTTTTGTTGGAATCATTGTGGTATAAATGTGACATTTTTTGATCACTTTTTATTGTTTTATTTTTTGCTTGATTGGATATGCAAAAATCCTAATTTCCCAAATTTTATTTTTTACAGTATTCACTGTCTGGGTTTAGTAATGATTTTATTTTATTATACGGGTTACAGACACGGTGATAGTATATATGTGCAGATTGTCTGGTGATTTTCACTTTTTATTATATGTGGCTTTTATGATATATGGAGCATTTAGGGATCTTTTATAATTTTTTTTATTTTATTGTTTTATTCTTAAAAAATTTTATTATTTTTTTTTTTACATTTTTTTACAGTCCCACTCTGGACACGAAAAAGCAATTATCTGATCGCTTGTTCAAACAAATACACTGCACAGTGACAGATCCGGTCGGAAACAGGATCTGTCATTTAGCAGCTGAAGACAGTCTGGGGTGCCATGGAGACTAACAGTGCCCCCCAAAACCAGCGTGGGGGGTTGAATGTGACAGAGGCAGTCACAGGAGCCCTATTAGTAATTCCTTTAAGGTTAAACAGCTGGGATTGTGGGAGACCCAGCTCATATGTGCAGCCGGGCTCCAGCACTGCTGTCACCATTGACAGTTACTTCTGTGCAAGACGTAAATACACGCCCAGGGACGGGAAATACACCCCGATCTGGACTTGCATTTACGTCCAGCATCATTAAGGGGTTAAAAGCCTTCAGGCAAGTTACATGACTGTCTCCATGTCAGGTATCAAAATGTTTATAATCTTCAGTTTTAGGGTAGTATTTTAGTATGCATTGTATCAAAAATTAAGTGGAAAATTTGTAATAGTAATTCCACTATTTCTCAAGTTGCTTCTGCGAGGACTTGTACTGATAAGGAATGAATTCTGACTGTTTTTAACTTATAGAACTACCACATCCTTTGATGTTCTGGGAAGAAGATCCCAGTGATACTAAAATGTTAAGAATTAACTGCACAGCACCATACAATCGTGAATACAATCGGTTCTTATTCACGCTCCTAGATGGAAGTAAAATCATTGAAGAAGACGTGACAGCAGAAGATCAGACTGTGATCTTTTCTGTTCCTAAGCCTAAGTATACTACAAAGCAATATCGGTGTCTGTATCGAGTAAAAATTGACTTCGATTATGCAGATTCACTTTACAGCATTGAAGAAATAAAGGCGAAGGGTAAGTGTTACAACAAAACTCACCAAGAAAAATGGGTCACAAAATAATAGTATCAACATCTGAAACAATTAATCAAAATGAACCAGATAGAATGACAGATGTTATGTGGAAAAATACATTTTATTATGATCAAGTGAACATGATGATAAAAACATTCTATTGTCTTCCCTTGTTTTGGGAATTTTAATTGTTTTTATCATCATGTTCACTTGATCATAATAAAATGTATTTTTCCACATAACATCTGTCTTTCTATCTGGTTCATTTTGAAGTGTTACAACAAATTGTCTGCCATTCCCTTCAGAGTAGTACAATAATACAAGTTCCTGCCAAAGACCAGTCAAATGCAAATAATTTCCAAAAAGAGACACCACCCCATCTTAAGTCCTCAAAGATGAATGGACAATTGCTCTTGTGAAAAACAAAACTATATATATTTGTCTATGTTCAGATACATTTCAGTCCTTCATTAGGACTTTATTATCTGCCTAATACTGTACTAAAAATTACTGAATATGGACAAAGATCCACTTTTTTATATTCACTGAAACTAGGCGGCTGCTGCTAAAGCAAATAAAATTATGGGATGTATCAAGAGAGGAATAGATTCTCATGATAAAGGCATAGTTTTGCCCTTATACAAATCCCTGGTCAGACCACACATGGAATATTGTGTACAGTTTTGGGCACCAGTGTATAAAAAGGATATAGTGGAGCTGGAACGGGTGCAGAGGAGAGCAACCAGGATTATTAGGGGAATGGGGGGATTAGAATACACTGACAGATTACAAAATTTGGGATTATTCAGTTTAGAAAAAAGACGACTGAGGGGAGACCTCATTACAATGTACAAATACCTGAA
Source organism: Engystomops pustulosus (assembly GCF_040894005.1). Taxonomy (NCBI): domain Eukaryota; kingdom Metazoa; phylum Chordata; class Amphibia; order Anura; family Leptodactylidae; genus Engystomops; species Engystomops pustulosus. Next base: position 83,704,302 of record NC_092416.1, on the reverse strand, counting down.
CGGACAGTGCAAGGATCTCTCAAAAGATCTTTTTATACCTAGGCCTGTGACCAGGACAAGGGGGCATCCTCTACGCCTAGAGGAGAGGCGATTTTACCATCACCATAGACAAAGGTTCTTTACTGTAAGAGCAGTGAGACTATGGAACTCTCTGCCGCAGGAGGTTGTTATGGCGGACTCTATGTACATGTTCAAGAGAGGCCTGGATGCCTTTTTGGAGAGAAAAAATATCACGGGTTATGGGGATAAAACATTTATTTTGATGGACTTGCGTCTTTTTCCAGCCTTATATACTATGATACTATGATACTTGATAATGGAAACAATGGTGTGACAATCCACTGAGTGTGACCTTTCGCTACATTTCATTTTCAATGAACGTATAGGGAAAATTAAATTTTCCGGCATGGTCAAAGACTAAAAGATGGTTAAAGTAAAAAAACAAAACAGGTACCGTATATACTCCAGTATAAGTCTACCCGAGTATAAGCTGCGGCTCCCCAGTATATAGCCAGCAGCCCCCCAGTATATAGCCAGCCTCTGCTCCCATAGTATAAAGCAAGTAGCCCTCTTGTATATAGCAAGTAGCCATCTTGTATATAACCTGCCAGTGCCCCATAGTATATAGCAAGTACTAGCCACCCAGTGTATAGCAAGTGCCTCCCCCTCAGTATATAGTGAGTCCCTGCCCCCCACTATATAGCCAGTGACTGTCACCCAGTATATAGCCAGTGCCTGCCCCCAGCATATAGCCAGTACCTCCCCCCACCCCATATATAGCCAGCAGATCCCTGCCGAGCCGTAAAAAAAGAAAAAAAACAAAACTCTGTACTCACCTTTACGATGCCCACTGGAGGTCCTCTTCTGTCTTCGGTTCTCCGTGCGGTCCCTTTGCATACACCATGACATCAGACGCTTGCTGACATCATAGTGTGTGCAGATGGCGGCGCACACACTATGATGTCGGCAAGCGGCTGACATTATGGTGTGTTTGACAGGACAGTGCGGGGAGCTCAAGTATATTAACTGGAGTATAAGCCAAGTAAGGTTTTATCAGCACATTTTTCTATTAAAAAATATAGAAAAAACATGTGTTTGCTTGAAAGTTAATGACTACTTTTTTGTTTTAGGATTCCTCATATTGATTGTCCGACATATTCTATCGGCATTGATCCTAATACTGACGGGCATCATCCTATTACTGCACTTCAAAGATGGAAGAAACAGTGATGAGAAGCCTCCTGACCTGCCTCCTGTTTCAGCAAGATATAAAAGAAAGACTAAGATAGTAGAGTTTGATGTTGATGAATAAGAGGCAGGAGCTACAACAGCAGATCCCAAATAACAGGTGGAAGAACCAAACTGTCTTTAAAGGAAATCTACCACCAGAATCAAGGATTGTAAATCAAGAACACTTACATGTTGTGTGCACCCTCTCTGGCAGGATCTGCTCTTCTTTTAGCTTCTTATGCCCTTATTTGTATAAAAAAAGGTTTTACATATTATGCAAATGAGCCCGAGGGGCTCTGGGCTTTATTAACAGCAATGGAGCTTGCAGCCCCTTATTTGCATAATGTGTAAAGCCTTTTTTGCACACACCAGCATGTAAGTGTGCTTGGCTTACAATCCTTGATCATTGTGGTAAATTTCCTTAAAAAGTTCTTAGCATGTAATATTGTGACATCAGAAAAGGCATCATCATGTGTTTCTATACTATAAAGTGATGGCATGCCTCCAGCTTAAAGATATTGAGTAAGCTATAATATTTGGTGATTTTTATTTCTATTGCTTTGGGTTTTGCTTTCTCTCTACACATTGAGCTTTATAGATAATCAACATAAGCTTACTGATGTGTATCTAGAGCACTTTGTGGTACATCCATAATTTGCATCTATACAATGGTTATAACACAATTTTATATGTAAGGTTTGATGGTGGCTTTGGGGGCCTACGAACCATGTGCATATGTTTATATTACTTTTAGTACTTTTCAATAGCTTTTACTATGTAAGGGTTTGCTACATAAGTGTGTTCAATAAAATATCATTGCTTCGCTACGGAGGATACGGTGTAGTTAAGGATTATAACAATGTCCTCCTAGTAGACAGTGGCTCTACCTGCCCATATGGTGATCTGCTGAGGCATCAGGGAATTATTCATTAAATTAAATTATACTCTGCGATCAAGTAAGCGGTGCAGAGTTACAATTTGTTAGTGCTGGATTGCTTCTTTATTGTATCTGTCTCCAATGTAATGAGTGCTGTCAGTAAGAAGGTAAGAAGTGATTTTTAATATGTGGTTCACTTGGAATTTAGGATATAGCAGATATCCTTAGGTCTACTGTACTCCAGGATTGTGAGATGATATAGGTCATGCTTGGCCAACTCAGTATGTATTTTCTCATAATGTACACTTGACCGCTTGTATTGGATAATTGTTGTATGTTTTTGTAAAAGTTTATAAAAAACAATAAAAATAAATTTGATTTAAAAAAAAGAAGTAAATGTATTGTAAAATGAATGAATGAATTGTATTTTATTAATTCTGGAAGTAAAAGCACATTTGCATCTATAAACAACAGTTTGCACAGTTTGTGTATCAATTATACCAGTGCCCACTAGCTCTTTATGTTATATCAGCAATTAAATCATTTCCAAATTATTACCACTGTTGTCATGCTTGTTTGTATGTGTGAGGGACACTATGAGGGAAAAGATGCTTGGCAGCGCGCTGGCTCCAGAGCGAAGTATGGCATCTGGCCGTAGTGAATTTGGGAATTGTCAAATTCTAGGTGTATTATTAGAATAATATATCTAGTGTTTCCACCTAAAATAACTTTGTTTTTGTTGGGGGGTTGAGAGGTGTTAGAGCAAGGTCCAATATAATCCAACAGGCTTCCTGGGGACCTTAGAGTAAGCAACTCTAAAAAGTGGTAATATAAATATATGCAATAAAATATCATAGGACTGTCTTAATTTAGAATCAATTCCAAAGGAAGAATAAAGAGGAAAACTCCAAAGTTAAAATCACAGAATTTTATTACATTTCACAAAAACACAACATGGCAAATATTACAAGGAGCTGACACAGAAAAAGTTGAGGTCAAAACCACAAGAGAGGCCACGAATGCCACTACAAAGGAGGGCAAAATTGCCCATAGTTGAAAAAAGAAGCAGAAAATATGTGAGGGGAAACAAAGGAATTGTGAATAGTACGAATGGGGAAAAAATAAAGAAAAATGTGATGAAGCATAAATGAAGAAATGAGGTGAGAGATAGGAAAATAATTGGAAACGGAAATAAAACAGTGGGGCAAATTGAGCTGGGACAAAACATATTGGAATATTGCATAATGAATATGAATATGTGGAGAAAATGAAGAAACAAGTGGTGATGGAAATCGGTGTGAATAAAAATAAGAAAAATTTTGGCCAGTGAAAAAAAACATGTGACAAAAGGTATGGAAATAAAAGTATAACGGAGCACCAAAAAAAACTGAATTAGAATGTATTTCATTGTGAAACCAGACCGTGGCAACCAATTACAGCTTGGTTTTCATTTTACCAGTGCTCATGAATATTAAAGGGAAGTTGTGATTGGTTTTCATGGGCAACTAAGATTATTCTGACTTTTAGACAGCTTGATAAATCTGCCCCATTGTGATAGGGTACTGAAACCCCCATGTGTTTTCACCCCAACCTTTTCTCTAAACTAATTTTAATATTTATCATGTTGTGTTTTTTGTGATATGTAACAAGTTCTGTGATTTTAACTTTGGAGTTTTACCTCTTTGGTAGAGCTTCTATCTTGAACCTGAACTGCTGATCTAGCTGCAATGTGTACAAGTGCACATCAATGTGAGTGGGTGCTCCAATATTGGGCTCCCTCACATTTCAATATTATAAGCAAAAACTTAGCACAAATTGAGTGAATGCAATTAGGGAATTTTATTCGGGTTCCAATATTCTGGTGGCGCTTTGGCCTAGTTGGCCTTTGCCAAACCATAAAGCTTAGAAGTAAAAGGAGGATGCAATTGGCAGACAGTTTGTGAGGTACTTCTGTGCTGCAGGAAGGACATGTATACTTACCATGTTTATGTCAAACCATATACTAGCTCCTGCATAGAGTTCTTTGGATTACAGTCCTAGGGGTATTGGAGAAGCAACATCATGGTGGTGTCTAAACTTCACTACTGTATGGTGTATGAGGTAAAAATAATTTTTATAATTTTTTTTTAATCTCCTTAAAATCATAACTTTTAAATTTTTGAATAACCACGTGGAAGCTTTAATTTTGCAGGACAAGATGCATACGGTAATGGCACACGTACCAATGATTGTCAACTATCTTACAAGAGAGTCTAAAGGGTTTTCCTCCGCATCCACGTCATTCAGAGAAGAATATATATAGATGCATAGATGCATAAGATAGTCAATAGGAACAATACCTTTCCGTTTCCATATTTCCTATATCAAACGCTGGATAGGGTAAAAATAGACTCTCTCTGCAGACAACGCCGAACGTGCATGAGTTTTTTATAAGGCCTGTTTTAATAGAAAAAATTTGTGAGTATATCTATTAAAGAATGTTTTTTAATTCTAAAGAAACTGTGTTGCACTATTGCTTGCGTTTCTCTCCATATCAGTGTTCTGTGGAACAAAGCGGAACGAAAGTGAAGCAGTGGAGTTTCCAAGTCGGAAGACCAGAGATCTGCACAGCTACACGCTGTATACTGTAAGCCTAACAACTGGACCCACGAGAACGCTACACCGAGGGAGCGCATAGAGAGTCTATTTTTACCCTATCCAGCGTTTGATATAGATAATATGGAAAGGAAAAGGTATTGTTCCTATTGACTATCTTATGCATCTATGCATCTATATATATTTTTCTCTGAATGACGTGGATGCGGAGGAAAACCCTTTAGACTCTTTTACATTTGATCATAAGGAATATTGGACCTCTATTCCATCTATGTTTATCCTCTTTGTGCCGTCACAGACAGCTGCCAACTGGTTAATTTTTTCCAAATAACTATTTTTACTCATGTCTTACAAGAGAGATTGCATAAGTATGAATTTACTAGAGCTACTCAGAGACTTTGTCACTTGCTTGCCCTTGAAGGTTGTGAGGAATGGAAAGCGTTTGGGTTTATATGGACAAGATGCTCTATAAACATTTGAAGCCCTGCAACTGAAACATAATTAATTTAATATGGATTACCAAGCCAATTATGATATAGACATTGATGAATAAACACATAAATTATCTCTGTGCGCCACATTAATCTATTACAGTGTGGAAGCTAGTTATAATACCACAGTCAAATCCTGCAACACAGTTAATAGATTCCCCAAAATATACGCCAAAATTTTATCACTATCTGCAGCTTGGCAATGTCCTGTCATTCTATATAACACGCATATCCAAATGACAAATGATGAAAAGGCAGCACAAAAAAATGAGTGAAAAAACGGTGGTTTAATCCATAAAAGACGACGTTTCGGCTCGTAAGCCTTTCTCAAGTGTCTATATAACACGCATATCCAGTTACCCATTTGATCAATTTCAAGATTCATGAGTCTTGTCTCTGCACTACTGAAGGCCATAGATGCATGGAAGGAACATTCCCTCAATAACAGAGTAGCTAATATCAGATTTATTAAAATCCCATTCTACAGTTTCACCAACAGTTATACATTTATACAATATCCACCAAATATACCTCATGCCTGTCCATGGATTTGAGTTTGTCTACCGATTTATAGATTTTGGAGTACAGCTACAGCCTTCTTATCTACTCTGACTTCCCTCCCAGTGCCTTTCACACCAGAGGTATGGCTGTTTGCTCAGTTGACAGAAAATGTCTGGACTTACTATGTGTCAATTCCCCATGTGTAATCTCTTTTTATTGCGGGTTAATGTGTAGCTTTGAGATGATATCCTTCAACTGTTCATGTAAAAACTTCAAATTAATTAGATTCTTCCTAACATTGCAGTGGTGTACAAACACTGCAACTATCTTGATAAATGTAGGTAATGTGAGGAGGCACAGGATATCGTGGTTGAGAGCTGATACGTGTCACCGAGGTGCCTGGCCTCAGTGAAGTAAGCCGCTATTCTTTATCAGGTACCTTAGGTTTCTGATTCTTATTTAAAAGTAGTATAGCTGCTTGCTGCAGCTGATCCGGGCCGGCTTCTACTGGAGTAGTCTGAGAGCTGGGTGGGATGACTATTCCCATATATGAAGGCCAGGTGTTGCCTTGCATTTATTAGCCTGGAGCTCTAGCAGAGCTGAGAGTGTCTGACTCCAAACCTGAAGTGTTGGTCTGGTGTCTTTCTCCTGCTGTTGTCTCAGGACTGGGTCAGAGATGCTGGAGGACTCTGCTGTAACTTTACAGACTGTATGGTCTTATGTTAAAGCTTTTTGCCTGAAGAAAAAGTCAACTTTATGTTATGCCTTCATTTTTACACCCTGCTGAAGAAAGCTGTTTACGTTTATTAGGGACTTTGTTTTAAATAAACCTTCCCTTATTGGACATTACTGTTTCGGTGACCTGTGTGATGAAGCATAAACCCCACAGTAAGTATGGTGGCTCTGGTTTGACTCTTCTCTTACTTATTACTCCATGTAAGGACTATGTCAGGCTTTATACAATGATGTGCCATAAGCAGGTGTTCACCCTGTTCATATGTTTTTTTTACATTCTTTTCTTGATATGAGATTACTTATTACTATTATATTACATATTGATTACAATAATCTGTCAGCTATTGGATGTATTGTTTTGCTATGTTGCCTACTCTACAATGTTGTAGAATGTTTTATTTGTTTCCTTTTTAGGAATAGGAATGTGATCATGCAACAGAAAGTCACCTTTCAAATAACTAGCAAGAATACTAGACATCTCCAAAATCATTTGTGAAAAAATGCACAGTATTAAACCCTTGTAGCATTTCATTTGTAGCATTTGCAGTGGCTTAACGTTTGCAACTGAGCACAGAGGTGTCACTGTTCCATATAAGAACAATCTACCTGTGAGGGCAAATGCTGCTTTATGGAACTGTGAAAGCCACCGCCCTACGTACCCGGCATAACCGGGCAAGTGTTGGGTCCACAACTTCTGGAGCAGTCAGGGGCCTCTGTTGCCATCTGAGTTCCCTGCTATTAATAATATAGAATAGTGCTCGATGCGGCAGAAATGACCACTCGAGTACTATTCCTGAAGGTGGAATAATTAATAGAAGGGAAAGTTCTCCTGCACGGCTTACTCTCTGACTTAGGAAGGAAGTACGGCGGCGTCAGGATGTGATTGCGCACCATGCTTCCTTCCACCTCTGTCCCGACTAAGTAGAGGATGCAGGATGGCTACAGTGGGGCACCTGTGACTATTGGGCACTGTGGGGGCATCTGTCTCTATTGGCTACAGTTGAGGCATCTATGACTATATTGGCTACAGTGGAGGCACCTGTGACCATTGGCCAATGCAGGGGTTCCTGTGATTACATATTAGCCACCTCAAGGCTCTCGTGAATATACTGGCCACCACAGGGGTTCATGTAACTATATTGGCCACTGTGGGATCTCCTATGACTAACTACAGTGGGATCTCCTTTGACTATAATGGCCACCTTGGGGGTTACTGTGACAATATTGGCCCACGTATGGACTCCTGTGACTATATTGGCTACAGTGGGGGCTCGTGTGACTATATTGGCTACAGTAGAGGCTCCTGTGAATATATTGGCTACATTGGAGGCCCCTGTGACTATATTGGTTTCAATGGCAACTCCTGTGCGTATAGTGGCTACAGTGGGGGTTTATGTGACTATATTGGCTACAGTGGGATCTCCTATGACTATACTGACTACAGTGGGGTCTCCTTTGACTATAATGGCCACCATGGGGGCACCTGTGACAATATTGGCTACAGTGGGGGCACTTGTGACTATATTGGCTGCTGTGGGGGATCTCTAGGGAAGCAAAAGGAAAGTATTAAAGTTGTGCTAAGAAGGTGGAGGAAATGATGATGAGGAGCTTAATCTGCTAAATTTGCTAAATCTGCAAAAGTAACTGACATGGTGACCTGGTACAAGAAGGAAATGAAAGAGTCTCCACCAGTCATCTGCCACCAGATTTAAAGGAAGTGCTGGTATTACCCATGAGTTCACAATTATCTCCCTGTTATCTTTTCCTGTAAGTGGACCTCCATGGAGACATCTTATACTATCAGACACTGAGATAAATCTGCTGTAATGTACAGCTGTCTATCTAATTTATCTTGGGTTTCGGTCCTGTATCTATGGAATAATCTTGGTTCGGGTAACTTTACTTTTTGAGTGCTGCCCTTTATAATGGAAAAATTTGCTATATTTGTGGAGGCTTGGTTCTGGTCCAGTAACTCTAGTCTCATATCTATGAAGTAGATATGGTAAAAGAAAAATACTCATCTGTATTTCATTACTGTCTATGGGGCACAAAGGGGTAGTAATAATGGGGGTTGTCACAGTTAAGATGAATAGAGGTCCTTTTAGGAATTTTTCCCTGGGGCCCAGTGGACTCTAGTTAAGAGAAAATATTACAAAAAGAGTCTTGTCCATTTTAGGACATTGTCAGAAGTCAAAGGATCAGGAGTCAAAGATTATATCATTGTATATTTAAAGGGGTTGTCCACTTTCATCAAAGAATTGATAATGGTTGTGTAAGGAAAAGTTATTCAATTTTCCACTATATGTTCTATATCAATTCCTAACAGTTTTCTAGATCTCTGCTTGCTGTCCTTTAATAGAAACCTTCTTTGTTTACTTCCACTGGGTCGAAGTCTCTCCATGGAGTTGTGATGGACACGTAGGTGCATGAGCCGTTAGTATCACACAGCTCTGATTACTCTCTGAGATAATAACGGCTCATGCATCTGCATGTCTATCACATCACCATGGACAGATTTCTATGCACTGGAAGTAAACAATGAAGCTTTCTATAGCAGGACAGTGGACAGAGATCTTGAAAACCGTTATTGATACAGAAAGTATATTGGAAAATCATATAACTTGTCACTACACAAACAATATCAATTATTTGCTGAAAGTGGACTTTAAGCCAAATATGACACCTGACTTTTGACTCTGATTCTGGACTTCTAACACTGATTAGTTGCTTCATACTGTAGTTAGAACCTTCTTCAGCAAAATATAATAAAGTATGAGATTCCATTCTATAAGTAGTAAGGACAACCAATGTCTGCCTCTTATATTTAACTTTTTTCTTTTCTTATTAGATGCACTACATCTTCTTGCTAGCTTACAGGCTCAAGTGATCTCTGAGTTATTTCCGATTGCCTTCACTAGTAAGGAATCAAAGTCAGAGATCATTTGAGTCTTTAAGCCAGATAGTAGTAAGTTGTGCGCCAACTTAAGTTCAAACCTTGCCCCCCAGCATATGCCAGATATATCTAGAGGCCTTGGCCTCCTGATAAATCTAGTTGCTGCTTTGCTGGGAAATTCTACACCAGTTACTGCTTTGAATAGAATTGTGTTATACCTAGTGCAGTTACCTGGCACAAGCTATAGGTAGTGTGCAGGTGCTGGGCGCTCTCCATGCCCACTTGATATAGTATATGACATGGGGACATAGAGAGTGCCCCGCATCTGCACACTATCTACAGTATAGACTATTTGTGGTACCTGCACAAGGTATAGCGCATATTCTATGCCAGGCTTAGAGGGTAAATAGTTGTAGAATTGCATCTATTTCAGGGCTTGTAAACCCTTGTAAGCCAACCCGAGAACTCTCTGAGCCTCCGGTGGGCAGGATATTTGATTCTATGGAATACTTTTTCTAACTTTCTACAATAAAGAACCACAGTTTTGTGGATATCTGAAAGGTAATGTCCTTTGTTCTACCAGTAATTTTGCATATTTGCTTGCATGATACTTCAAGTGTGTCTGTGCACTGTGACAGTAAAAAGGGCAGAGAAAAAGAGGTACTAACTATAGATGCTTTAAAAGATAAAGTTGCAGTGATGACAAATACACTAAATATCAACATCTTCTCACACAGATTAACACAACATGTATTGCAACATTTCTAAGAATAAACCCTTCCTATTTAGTTCAACTTCCGTACAAGTCATAATCATACCACTCTCTAGCTACATTCAATATGCTCCTATTATTTCTTTACTTTACATGTGAGTATCATTAGTATTATTTTATTACATTCATTACATGGCATGTGTTAGTTTTTATATACATATTTTTTAAAAAACATGTTATTATTATTGTTATGATTAATATTATGTTAGAAAAACACTTAAATTAGACCTTTCCAATCAATGTAGAAAACAAAAAAATACTTATACAGTTTTATAAAAACATAGTAATACAACACATTTTAGGGATTGTCTACATCTAGCTATCACTTACATACCATTTGTTTTTTTTCATCACCTGTTTTAAAGTACATATAATGCATTCATGTATGGGGGTATAGGCTCTTTGTGCTCTTTATCTGGTATAAATATTAAGCATATCTTCCACTTAATTTTATTATTGCCATATTTTATATTCAAACATTTTTAAAAACAGGCCATTTTGGCATTCATATACTTTTTGGTTAGAACGAAAAAATTCTAAACTGCTTTGTATTTTGCGATGTATTATAAGTCACTAAACCTTTAGTGATGTACTGTAAAGCATTTGGTTACTGAATTCTACAAATATGTTGGAAGGGGGTTCAAAATATTCTCAGGACCTTAAAAAAGTAAAAGCCATACATTGTAAGAGATAACATAAAAAAGTAAAGATCCTGTACTGGCCTATTAAATTATCCGGAATGATGCGGCACGGTGGCTGAGTGAGTAGCACATCTGCCTTGCAGCACTGGGGTCCTGGGTTCGAATCCCACCCAGGTCAACATCTGCAAAGAGTTTGTATGTTCTCTCCGTGTTTGCGTGGGTTTCCTCCGGGTACTCCGGTTTCCTCCCACACTTCAAAACATACTGTTAGGTTGTTTAGATTGTGAGCCCCATGGGGACAGGGACCAATTTGACATGCTTGTGCAGCGCTGCGTAATCTGTGTGCGCTATATAAATAAAGAATTATTATTATTATTATTACTAGTATGGGTTAGCACTGATGATGTAATGCTGTGCTGGTAGATACTTTTTTGTCATAAAATACCTGATATTGTCCGATCGCAAAACTAAAAATGTGTACAAATGGGGAACACCCATTTTTAATTGCAGATTTGGATCCCCCAGGAAAAGTTACATTAATTCAATCTACAATTCAAGTAATTTTCATTGACAGATGGCACTGTAATTCCCAGAAATCAAAATGGGAAAAAAATTGTTAAATAATGGGGATATCACAAGAAATACACATCAGATCGAAAAAAAAAATTCACAAATATTTCTTAAATATCTATCCAAATGTACTTAGTTGACCCTGTATTTTCAACTCCTCGGTTTGAGGTGGGGGAATCTAATTTTCTAATTAAAATTGAAAATATATTCTGCGTAACCAAGGAACAACAACGTGGACGTAGTAGCGTTCTGTTCCTTTCAGTGTGCTGGTTTTATGGGGTTGGCCACTTTAACTTATGTTTTTTTTTAAATGTGCGTTTAAAACCGAGGTCAGTGTGCTGCAATACACACAACGCTTATCTATCCCAATCGGGCTTCATCTCTACCCACCAGCAATCCTGTCTCCGAAACAGGCTTAAACATTAAAAAATAGATGTGGATTGCCAATCGGTGATGCTTTAATAAAGAATATTTGCATTTGAACTTCTACTGAGTGCTGAGTTTATATGATTTATTGAAACAAGGATTGGTATCCTACTCATGCACCTACTGCGTTGTTTGCTCCGCATGGTAGAGTGACGTGTTTGAATATCTTAAATGAATATATGAGTCTTAAAAGGGCTTGCACATGAAAGAAAATTCTCAAATTTTAATCCCCTAGTGATGTTTATAAAATAAAGGTCATTTTAAGCCTCTAACTTTACAATTTTACACAGTTGTAATGCTGTTTTAACTGCAATAACTCAGTGATGGTCAGTGCAAGATCCCAGAGTGTAGGCGTGGTCTCTTTAAGCAGACACATTACGATCCATCTAGTTGTGTGAGCTGACAATGTGGTTAGATTATTATTACGGTTTATAGTATCATAGTATCATAGTATATAAGGCTGGAAGGAGACGCAAGTCTATCAAGTCCAACCTTTAAGAATTAAATAAATGTTTTATCCCCATAACCCGTGATATTTTTTCTCTCCAGAAAGTCATCCAGGCCTCTCTTGAACATGTACATAGAGTCCGCCATAACAACCTCCTGCGGCAGAGAGTTCCACAGTCTCACTGCTCTTACAGTAAAGAACCTTTGTCTATGGTGATGGTAAAATCGCCTCTCCTCTAGGCGTAGAGGATGCCCCCTTGTCCTGGTCACAGGCCGAGGTATAAAAAGATCTTTGGAGAGATCCTTGTACTGTCCGTTCAGGTATTTGTACATTGTAATGAGGTCTCCCCTCAGTCTTCTTTTTTCTAAACTGAATAATCCCAAATTTTTTTATCTGTCAGTGTATTCTAGTTCCCCCATTCCCCTAATAATCCTGGTTGCTCTCCTCTGCACCCGTTCCAGCTCTACTATATCCTTTTTATACACTGGTGCCCAAAACTGTACACAATATTCCATGTGTGGTCTGACCAGGGATTTGTATAAGGGCAAAACTGTCTTTATCATGAGAATCTATTCCTCTCTTGGTACACCCCATTATTTTATTTGCTTTAGCAGCAGCCGCCTGGCTCTGGTCACTAAAATTAAGTTTACCATCCACCAATACCCCCAAGTCCTTTTCAGCTTCAGTTTTACTAAGTAATTGACCGTTTAGAACATAATTATACTTTTTGTTTCCATGGCCCAAGTGCATAACTTTACATTTATCTACATTAAACCTCATCAACCATTTCTCTGCCCATCCCTCAAGCTTCCACAAATCCCTCTGTAATGCTAAACTATCGACCTCAGTATTTATTACTTTACACAGCTTAGTATCATCTGCAAATATTGAAACTTGACTGTGTAAACCCACTACAAGGTCATTAATAAAAATATTAAAAAGAAGTGGCCCCAATACTGACCCCTGTGGCACTCCACTGGTAACATCAACCCAATCTGAGAATGTGCCATTAATGACCACCCTCTGTTTTCTATCACTAAGCCAATTACTTACCCAAATACACAGATTTTCTCCTATTACCAGCAGTCTCATTTTATGTACCAACCTTTTATGTGGCACGGTGTCAAATGCCTTTGAAAAGTCCAAATATACAACATCCACAGCGTCCCCCAGATCCAGTCTTGAACTTACCTCCTCGTAGAAACCAATCAGATTAGTCTGACAGGACCGATCTCTCATAAACCCATGCTGACGCTGGGTTATAAGGTTGTGCTCAGTGAGATACTCCAGGATAGCATCTCTAATAAACCCCTCAAATATTTTCCCCACCACAGCAGTTAGACTCACGGGTCTGTAGTTTCCAGGATCGCTATTTGATCCTTTTTTGTATATTGGTACCACATTTGCTATGCGCCATTCCTGTGGAACATAACCAGTCCTCAGTGAATCTTCAAATATTAAAAATAACGGTCTGTCTATCACCGTACATAGTTCATGCAGAACCCGGGGGTGTATGCCATCTGGCCCAGGTGATTTATCTATCTTAGTGGTTGCGAGGCGACGCCGTACCTCTTATATACACTTTCATTTAGCTTCTGAACATTGTACTAGTACCTGACACATAGAAGAAGAGAGATGAGACAGATAAGAGATGATGAGATCCATGAGATGCATATTACACATGACATTCTCAGCTCAACTATCAAAGCCATAGCATACACAGCTCTGCTATATGTGTGAGCTCATCCTGGAATGCAAGGGTGGAGGCTAAAGTAAGAGCAGCTCAGCATTAGACAGGAGAACAATATGTCTGCTAACCCTAAAGTCAGAAGATCCAGGATCGGGTCCAGGGGCATCCAAAATTGTGTACACCTGACTGATAGAGACAGGTTGCAATTAGAGATGAGCAAACATACTCGTCCGAGCTTGATGCTCGTTCGAGCATTAGCGTACTCGAAACTGCTCGTTGCTCGGCCGAATACTTCGCCCGCTCGAGAAAATGGCATCTCCCGCCGTTTTGCTTTTTGGCGGCCAGAAACAGAGCCAATCACAAGCCAGGAGACTCTGCACTCCACCCAGCATGACGTGGTACCCTTACACGTCGATAGCAGTGGTTGGCTGGCCAGATCAGGTGACCCTGGAATAGACTAGCCCCTGCCCACGCTGCTCGGATCATTCTGTGTCTGGATGCCGCTGGGGAGAGAGCTGCTGCTGGTCAGGAAAAGCGTTAGGCTGTTCTATTAGAATAGTGTTAGGCAGGAGTGATTCTACAAGAACCCAACAGCCCTTCTTAGGGCTACAATAACGTTATACATTTTTTTTTTTTATTTGCTTGTGGCTGGGCTTGCTGGCACTAGTAGTGCAGCTAGTACCATATTGTGAGGAATTTGCAGGGGGACTTGCTACTGTTGTGTTTAGCTCTTAGTGACACACATATCCACCTCAAACACCAAAGTGGGACAATTTATTAGGGGTTTGATTAGAATTAGGCAGAGTCTGCTGATTTATTTTTTTTTTTTTACCTTTATTTCACTTTATAGCTCAAACTCATTTTGCAAAGCAGTGTGCTTTCAGTGTCTGCTACAAAATAGCCATAGGAGAACCCCAACGGCTTACTTAGGCCTACAATAGCGTTATATTTTCCTTTTTTTTGTTTGCTTGTGGCTGGGCTTGCTGGCATTAGTAGTGCAGCTAGTACCATATTCTGAGGAATTTGCTGGGAGACCTGCGACCGTTGTGTTTAGCTCTTAGTGACACGCATATCCACCTCAAACACCGAAGTGGGACAATTTATTAGGGGTTTGATTAGAATTAGGCAGAGTCTGCTGATTTTTTTTTTTTTTTTTACCTTTATTTCATTTTATAGCTCAAACTCATCAGGCACAGCACAAAATCCAGTTGTGTGCTGTCAGTGTAGGTTAGAAACTAGCCATAGCAATAGGAAAGCATCGTTTTGTTAAAAAAAAAATAAAAATAAAAATAAAAAAACACAAAAAAAAAAAAAAATTAAAAGTTTACACTTTAATTTGGAAAATGTTTAACCCGAGGGCTAGGGGTAGAGGACGAGGACGAGGGCGTGGACGTGGGCGTCCAACTACTGCAGGGGTCAGAGGCCGTGGTCCTGGGCGGGGTGAGACACCACCTGCTGATGAGGGAGCAGGGGAACGCCGCAGAGCTACACTCCCTAGGTTCATCATGTCTCAAGTTACTGGGACTCGTGGTAGAGCACTGTTGAGGCCAGAACAGTGCGAACAGGTGATGTCATGTATTGCGGACAATGCTTCTAGCCATTTGTCCACCAGTCAGTCTTCCACGCAGTCCACCCATGTCACCGAAATCAGCACTCCTCCGGCTCCTCCACCTCAGCCTCCTTCCCCCAGTCTGCCCCCTCCCAGCAAAGAGGAACTGTTTTCTGGACCCTTCCCACAGTCACAAACCACTTGTCCGGTTGCTGCTGAGCAATTTTCCGATGCCCAGGTTTTCCACCAGTCGCAGTCTGTGGGTGATGATGACATTGTTGACGTAGTGGAAGAAGTGTGTAAAGAGGTGTCGGACGATGAGGAGACACGGTTGTCAGACGGTGGTGAAGTTGTTGTCAGGGCAGGAAGTCCGAGGGGGGAGCAGACTGAGGGATCGGAGGATGATGAGGTGACAGACCCAAGCTGGGTTGATAGGCCGGGTGAACACAGTGCTTCTGAGACGGAGGCGAGTCCTATAGCAGAACAGGTTGGAAGAGGCAGTGGTGGGGCCAGACGGAGAGGCAGGGCCAGAGCTGGTGCATCAGCGCCAAATGTTGCCCGTAGTCAAGTTCCCGTGGCGAGGGCTAGATTTTCAGAAGTCTGGAGGTTCTTTAAAGAAACACCGGATGACCGACGGACTGTGGTGTGCAACCTTTGCCAAACCAGGATCAGCAGGGGTTCCACCACTACTAGCTTAACTACCACCAGTATGCGCAGGCATATGAATGCTAAACACCCCACTCAATGGCACCAAGCCCGTTCACCTCCGGCCGGGCACACCACTGCTCCTTCCCCTGTGTCATCTGTTAGTCAGCCCCCTGCCCAGGACCACGGCCCAAACACCTCCCGTGCGAAAACCCCATCTTCGCCTCCACGATCCTCCACAGCATCCACCAGCGTTCAGCTCTCCATACCCCAGACGCTGGAGCGCAAAAGGAAGTATAGCGCAACCCACCCACACACCCAAGCCCTCAACGTCCACATCTCCAAGTTGCTTAGCCTGGAGATGCTGCCCTATAGGCTGGTAAAGACCGAGGCCTTTCGAAACCTCATGGCGGCGGCCGCCCCTCGGTATTCGGTCCCCAGCCGCCACTACTTTTCCCGATGTGCCGTCCCAGCCCTGCACAAGCACGTGTCAGAGAACATCATCCGTGCCCTGACCAACGCCGTTTCTGACAAGGTCCACCTGACCACGGACACGTGGACGAGTGCTGCCGGGCAGGGCCACTATATATCGCTGACGGCACATTGGGTTAACTTGGTGGAGGCTGGGACCGAGTCTGACCCTGTGGCTGCTCATATAATGCCAACGCCGAGGATTGCGGGGCCTACCTCGGTCCAGGTCTCAAAGGCCTACAATGCCTCCTCCTCCTCCCACCCCTCCTCCACCTCCGAATTACCATCCGTAGGCATGGCGCCATCAGTCGGTAGCTCTAGGCACAGCAGCAGTGCCATTGCTAAGCGACAGCAGGCGGTGCTCAAACTGCTGAGCCTAGGCGATAAAAGGCACACCGCCCAAGAGCTATTACAGGGCATCACGGCGCAGACTGATCTGTGGCTGGCACCGCTGAACCTGAAGCCAGGCATGGTTGTGTGTGACAACGGCCGTAACCTGGTGGCGGCTCTGCAACTCGGCAGACTGACACATGTGCCATGCCTGGCCCATGTGTTAAATCTCATAGTTCAGCGTTTCCTCAAGACATACCCCAATCTGTCAGATTTGCTCACAAAGGTGCGCCGCATCTGTGCGCATTTCAGGAAGTCCAGCACAGATGCTGCCACTCTCAGGGCAGCGCAGCGCCGCCTCCAACTGCCCGCTCACCGACTGTTGTGCGACGTGCCCACGAGGTGGAATTCAACATTAACCATGTTATCCAGAGTTTACCAGCAGCGCATAGCGATTGTAGACTGCCAGATGTCAACTTCCACCAGAACTGGTAGTCAGGTCAGTCAGCTTCCTCAAGTCTACAATGAGGAGTGGACGTGGATGTCTGATATCTGTCAGGTGCTGAGTAACTTTGAGGAGTCAACACAGATGGTCAGTGGCGATGCCGCCATCATCAGCCTCACCATCCCGCTGCTTGGCCTGTTGAAAAACTCTCTGGTCAGCATGAAGTTGGAAGCTTTGCGCTCGTCACAAGAGACGGGGGAAGAAGATTCCCTTGTTGATAGCCAAAGCACCCTTAGGTCTGTTTCTCAGCGCATATCGGAGGAGGTGGAGGAGGATGAGGAGTTGGAGGAGTTGGAGGAGGAGGAAATGGGCAGTCAGGCCAGTGAGGGGAGTGAATTTTTGCGCGTTGGGACTCTGGCGCATATGGCAGATTTCATGCTAGGCTGCCTATCCCGTGACCCTCGCGTTCAAAGAATTTATTCCAGCACCGATTACTGGGTATTCACTCTCCTGGACCCACGGTACAAGCAAAATCTTTCCACTCCCATCCCTGGAGAGGAAAGGAGTGTGAGAATGCATGAATACCAGCAGGCCCTGGTGCACAAGCTGAAACAGTATTTCCCTTCTGACAGCGCTAGCGGCAGAGGGCGTACTTCTGCGGGACAAGTAGCGAGGGAGAGTAGGCGAGCAGGCAGCTTGTCCAGCACTGGCAGGGGTACGCTTTACAAGGCCTTTGCCAGTTTTATGTCACCCCAGCAAGACACTGTCACCTGTCCCCAGTCTCGGCAGAGTAGGGCTGGTCTTTACAGAAAGATGGTGAGGGAGTACGTAGCTGACCATACCATCGTCCTAAATGATTACACAGCTCCCTACAACTACTGGGTTTCAAAGCTGGACATGTGGCACGAACTGGCGCTGTACGCCTTGGAGGTTCTTGCCTACCCTGCCGCTACCGTGTTGTCCGAGCGGGTTTTCAGTGCAGCTGGTGGCATCATCACCGATAAGCGTACACGCCTGTCGACTGACAGGCTGACGCTTATCAAGAGGAATAAAGCCTGGATTTCTCCGGATTTTCATTCTCCAACAGGTGAAAGAAGCTCAACCTGAATAATGTATGCACTCCTCCTCCTCATTGTCCTCCTTCTCCTCCTCTTTGTACACGAAAGCATAGGAAACTGGCTATTTTTTGCCAGGGCCAACTGGCTCTAGCTATAGTACTCTATGTATTTAATTTTTCTGGAGGGCCACCTACGCGGTCTTCTGTTTTAAGCAATTTTTGGGAGTGCCACATACAGGCACTAAATCTATTTAATTTTTCTGGAGGACCACCTACCTGCTCCTCTGGTTTGAAAACTTTTTTGGACTGCCACATACAGGCACTATCCAAATTAAATTGTCTCCATAGCAGCCTCCACATGTCGTCTTTTTAGCTAGCTCCACACGTTGTCTCCATTGCTACCTCCACACGTCATCGCCATAGCTGCCTCCAAAAGTCGTCCATATAGCTGCCTCCATACATGGTCTCCTTATCAAACGAACTGTATCAGGCAGAATTTTGGGTTGTTTTCATGGCTTCCACATCAAACTTGTTAACTTTGTCGCCACCCTGCTGTGTAATCCACAAAATATACTGGCAAACTTTTATCATTTACCAATATTATTTCAGCGCTTCTTGCGCATCTGTTTACATTCCCCTCACCCGCCATATCCTAAACTTATAAGAACGCTACTACACTTGATCTTATACAAAAAGTTCTTAGAAGTGCTGTTTGGAGAGTAGCCTAGAGACAGGAGCTTGGATTGGCGAAAGCTCGCCTGGCTGCGGAGCGCCAGTTCCATCTCAAGATCCGACTAACATAGTTTTAACTGCAGCACCTTTAATCTACTACTAGTTCACTGCCTCCATACATCGTCCCCTTATCAAACGAGCTGTGTCAGGCAGAATTTTCAGGTGTTTCACCAGATACATAGTGTAACGCGGCCCATCTGTTGCCGCCATGCTGGAGACCTGAAGTTGCAATCATAGCAGCGCAATATGGATGCCCCATACTGTCGCTCTTAATCATGGAACCATTTCCGTAAAAACAATTAAAAATAGAACCACTATGCTATTCCATTATTCCTAGGTGAAATATTCAAACGACCCGGCCTGCTTTGAAAATTATAATTTTTTCAAAGTAAACGCTTCTGGCCCCCAGGCCCATTTTGGGTGGGGAGGAGCCGAGAGACAGGGGCTTGGACAGGCGAAATCTCGCCTGGCAGTGGACCGCCAGCTCCATCCCAAGATTAGGCAGCCTCAGAGGCATCCATGCATGCTGCCCCTGCTGTTTCCTGTCCATTTTGCCTCCACGATCCTCCACAGCGTCCACCAATGTCTCATTTCAACTCTCTATACCCCAGACGCTGGAGCACGAGAAGATATGCAGCACATCATCCCCTTATCAAACGAGCTGTGTCAGGCAGAATTTTCCGGTGTTTCACCAGATACATAGTGGAACTCGGCCCATCTGTCGCCGCCATGCTGGAGACCTGAAGTTGCAATCATAGCAGCGCAATATGAATGCCCCATACTGTCGCTCTTAATCATGGAAGTCGTCTCCATGGCTGCCTCCACATGTTGTCCCCTTATCAAAAGAGCTGTGTCAGGCTCATTTTTAGGGTGTTTCACCAGATACGTTATGGAACTTGGTCACTATGTCGCCACCATGCTGTGTTATCGACTAAATATACCGTCAACCTTTTGTTCACATAGGAAATCATTTCACCTCCTTTGGTGAAACCTGAGTCCATTTAGGGTATGTCGCCATGAGACTCTCTAGCCTGCCACTGCTGCCGCTGCCTCTGCATGCCGTCCCCTATAGTGTCAGGGTCAATTATTGAATGTTTTAGATGCTATCTAGCCTCATTCGGTCACTCTGTCATGGCCATGCTGTTGCCCATAATTTTGGCATAATGGTGCGATTAAGCAGCCTCAGAGGCATCCATGCATGCTGCCCCTGCTGTTTCCTGTCCATTTCCGTGGTGTTTCCATCCTTTTCTGAGGTTCCCAGGTGTTTGGCCAAGCTTCCCTGTGCAGAGCCTTGGTCCCCTTAAAAAATGCTCGAGTCTCCCATTGACTTCAATGGGGCTTGTTATTCGAGACGAGCACTCGAGCATTGGGAAAAGTTTGTCTCGAATAACGAGTACCCGAGCATTTTAGTGCTCGCTCATCTCTAGTTGCAATTATATCTGTAAAATGATGTATTTTTGTTAGTAACATTGAATTAGAGAATGTGTTGTTATTCTGAATATATTTAGGAATGCTGTCTTGGTGAGAATACCCCTTTAACCGGTTAAGGACCGGGCCCTTTCCTGTTCTTATATGTCCATTTTTCACTCCCTACCTTCAAAAATCTATAACTTTTTTATTTTTACACGTAAAGAGCTGTGTGACGGCTTGTTTTCTGCGTAACAAATTGCACTTCATAATGATGGTATTAAATATTCCATGCCATGTACTCGGAAGCGGGAAAAAAATTCCAAATGCAATGAAAATGGTGAAGAAACGCATTTGCGCCATTTTCTTGTGGGCTTGGATATTACGTCTTTCACTGAGCGCCCAAATGACATGTCTACTTTATTCTTTGGGTCGGTACGATTAAGGGGATACCAAATTTGTATAGGTTTTATAATGTTTTCATACATTTACAAAAATTAAAACCTCCTGTACAAAAATAATTTTTTTGATTTTGCCAACTTCTGGCGCTAATAACTTTTTTATACTATGGTGTACGGAGCTGTGGGTGGTGTCATTTTTTGCATAATTTGGTAATAATTTTCAATGATATCATTTTTAGGACTGTACGACCTTTTGATCACTTTTTATAGAATTTTTTAGATTTTTCAAAATGGCAAAAAAGTGCCATTTTCGAATTTGGGCGCTATTTTCCGTTACGGGGTTAAGCGCATTGAAAAACCGTTATCATATTTTGATAGATCGGGCATTTTCGGACGCGTCGATACCTGATGTGTTTATGATTTTTACTGTTTATTTATATTTATGTCAGTTCTAGGGAAAGGGTGGTGATTTGAAATTTTAGGTTTTTTTATTATAATTTTTTTTTTTTAACTTTTTTTTATTTATACTATTTTTCACACTCCCTAGGGTACTTTAACCCTAGGTTGTCTGATCGATCCTATCATATACTGCCATACTACAGTATGGCAGTATATGGGGATTTTCTTCCTCATTCATTACAATGTGCTATCAGCACATTGTAATGAAGGGGTTAAAACTAAATAGCCTCGGGTCTCGGGCTACCATGGAGACGGATCGCCGCTCCCCGTGACGTCATCCCAGTTATCCCAGTTAAGATGGCGATCCCAGTTAAGATGGCGGCGCCCATGCGCCGCTATCTGTTTGAGGCTGCCGGCAGCTTTGCCGGCAGCCCACGCTGTGAAAATACCCGCGATCGGTGCTAGCACCGATCGCGGATGTTACCGGTAAGCCTTTGCTGCAATATGCAGCAAAGACTTACCGGCTATGGAGAGGGCTCACCCCGTGAGCCCTCTCCATGCAGCGCGACGCGACCGCCGCCGTGAATACACGGTGGTCGGTCGCGAACCGGTTAATGTAATGCCGCTGTTGTCCAAAATTAGACAGGGATATGGAAAACAATTAATCTATCTATGGCACCTAGGCTAGTCCTATACAAAATGGTGATACTGCCCAAGGTCATTTTCGTTCTTCAAAACAGTCCAGTAGTGATGACAAAAAATGGCTTCAATGTATTAGAGACTATAATAAAGGATTTAGTGTGGAGGCTAACAGGGCACGGATAAGATTGAAAAAAATATACTCGCCGATTGAGGAGACCTAGCTCTCCCAGATTTTGGGGGATACTTTATGGCTACACTGTTGCAAAATATAGGGGATTGTAAAATGGAAGAGAAAAATATGAATATTTGGAAGGGTATAACGTTTGGAGTCAAAAGTATTCATTAGAGGCAAATTCAAAAATTTCTATCACTTTTCTCTTTTCACTTTGATGCACTTTGATGTGGGTTTGGGAGAAAGTAAAAAAAAAAAATTAGAAAATTTTTGTACAAGAAACTCCACTATGCAGTGAAGGGGATTGGACTCTGGACCGATCTAAGGGTCTAAATTTTGAGGTGTAAGGGGTCTATTGTTTCTGAACCAGATGGTGGGGGAGATAGATTTAAAACCTTAGAGGGGTTATCTCTGCATTTTAAAATAGGAGCAGGAGATTGGCTTCAGTATGCCCAGTTCAGATATGCCTTTGGTGAAATTCCTGGCCAAGAGTGAATTTGGAGAAGAACAGCACCCCCTTCTCAATGCACTTAGACCTTGGACTAAACCAAAAGGATTTATGTCAAAAGGATATCAGTTGTTGGATAGTGGAGAGTTGTTAAAGTGGTATTCCCACGAAGACAAGTTTCCTGACCCTGTATCTTCTGACTCTAGGGCCAACCCGCATCTTGGTTTTCTGTCTAAAAGCTGTGGAGCTGAGATAAATAATAATAATAATAATTCTTTATTTATTTTAGCGCCTACAGATTACGCAGCACTGCACAAAGCATGTCAAATTGGTCCCTGTCCCCATGGGGCTCACAATCTAACAACCTAACAGTATGTTTTGGAGTGTGGGAGAAAACCGGAGGACCCGGAGGAAACCCCCGCAAACACAAAGAGAACATACAAACTCTTTGCAGATGTTGACCTGGGTGGGATTCGAACCCAGGACCCCAGCGCTGCCGCCCTAATAACTCTAGCCCCTCCCATTGCATTCTAGAATGGATCTCTCACTGATACACAGACACTGACATCCTGCCCCTCCCATTGCCAATTGCCATTGCATTCCAGTACGGAGCTCTCACTGATACACACACACACACTATTATCCTGTCGGTAGCAGCCTGAGGAGTGTAAAGCTGCAGGCACGTAAGTTTTATACTTGATCTTTATCTGGGGAGGGGGAGGAATGCACAGTGCATTTAGCATTGTGTTGTGGAATAGCAGAGATGTAGTAGGGCAGACTGTGTCATTGTGTGTAGTAGGTATATGATCTCATCATCTCTGATCTGCCTCATCTATCTTTCTATGTGTCAGATACTAGTACAATGTTCAGAAGCTAAATGAAGTGAAATAAATTGCATATAAACCTTGTACCCTGATAATCTAACCACATTTTCAGCACATAGAACTAGATGGATCATGATGTGTCTGCTAAGAGAGTCCTGCCCACACTCTGGAATTTAACACTGACCATCACTGAGTGATATGAGCTAAAACCACAATAAAACTGAGCAAAATTGTAAAGTAAAGGGTTAAAAATAATCTTTATTGTGTTAACATCACTAGGAGATTAAAATTTGAGAATTTTCTTTCATGGGCAAACCCCTTTAAGTACAGCCTTATGCAGCTATGAAAAATGGAAGAAAGATTTGACAGATCTGTCAATGGAGGAATGGGTTGATTCCTTAAAAATAATCAAAAGTACTACTAGAAATCTCTCTAATATTGTGTCTCTGGAAATGTTCTAGATGTGACCTGGTAGATGCAGATTTAATTCATTAATGATCTGACAATGACCCCTTCCACTTTGGGCCTTTGACAGCTGCTACATCTGCTACGGTGGTAGTTCTGTCACTGACTCAAAAGAATAAATAAGCACTTGTGTAATTAAAAAAAGTTAAAGATATGCAATTATTTTATTCCCTTCCCCTTATATAATGTAGCTAAGCACAATACAGGCAGTCCCCGAATTAAGACTCCTAGTTACAGACAGACCCCTCTGGCCTCTGGTGAAGCTCTCTGGATGCTATTACTTTAGTCCCAGGCTGTTATGATCAGCTGTAAGGTGTTGGTAATGAAGTTTTATTGATAATCCTTGTTCCCATGACAGCAAAAAATCCAATTGTCACCAGTACAAAATTTTTTTGTATTGAGCTACAATTATAAAATTAACCTGTTCTGTCTTACGTACAGATTTAACCCCTTCGTGTCTAGACCATTTTAGACCTTTAGGACCAGGCTTGATTTTTAAAATTTGCCCT
This sequence comes from Engystomops pustulosus, assembly GCF_040894005.1. Classification (NCBI taxonomy): domain Eukaryota; kingdom Metazoa; phylum Chordata; class Amphibia; order Anura; family Leptodactylidae; genus Engystomops; species Engystomops pustulosus. The sequence goes on along the minus strand of NC_092416.1, from coordinate 83,679,937 downwards.
GTGTCATTATAGGAGGTTATAACTTTGCGACGCTTTAACATATCCAGGGGATTTTGAGATTGTTTTACCGTCACACATTGTACTTCAAAGTAATAGAAACATTTTGATGATATATTTTGTGTTTAGTTATGAAAAAAATTGAAATGTGGCAAAAATTTCTGAAAATTTTTCATTTTCAAAGTTCAAAATTTTCTGCTTTTCAGGCAGATAGTCATAGCACCCAAGTAACTTTATAACTAACATTTCTCGAATGTCTGCTTTATATCGGCATAGGTCTTTATGCATCCTCTCTCTTTTCTAGGTTGTTAGGAGGTTCAGAATTTTGGGTGCAATTTTTCCCATTTTTATGAAAATCGCCAAAACCCTTATTTAGAGGCACATGCTCAGCTTTAACTGACTTTGAGAGGCCTAAACAGCAGTAAAACCCCATGTATCATGCCATTTTAGAAACTACACCCCTCAATGTGTAAAAAATCAACTTTAAGAAGTGTGTTAACCCTTTAGATGCTTCACATGGGTTAAAACAATATGAAGGTGTAATTACAAGCTGTAAATTTTTTTAGACAATATATTAATTTTGGCCAAAAATTAAACCGTTACAAAGTATTAAATGACAAAAAACTCCACAAAGTTTGATACCCAATTTCTCCCGAGTATAAGGATGCCCCATATGTGGTGGTGACTGCTGTATGGGCACATGGCCGTGCATAGAAGGGAAGCTGCGCCATTCAGAGCAGATCTGCAATGTCACATTTTAGAGGCTATAAAATGTTTATTTTCTTTGTAATTTGGGCATATGGGAGATTACTTTTTTGTGTGGATGAAATCCACTTTTCAGGGACATCATTTATGGGGGGGGCTCAATAGCCAATAATCAGATTTTATTAACTCTTTCTTGGTGGTGGTTAAAAAAATCATCTTGTTTATGGTTTTTAGCATTTTTTTCGCCGGACGTTCACCATACCATAAAAATAATGTGTTATCTTTATTCTACGGGTCATCATGATTACGGTGATACCCCATTTATATGGCTTTTTATGGTTAACTTGTTTTGCAGAATATAGAACTAATTTTGTGAGAAATTTGCTTGTTTTTGTATCGCCATGTAACAATGGGCAGAACATTTATATTTTTTTGTTTACAGAGCTGGTTTATAGCTTATTTTTGTGGGACAAGCTGTACTTTTTCTTGGTATCATGTCGGGGTAAATGTTACTTTTTAATTACTTTTTATGCGCTTTTTATGAGGTCAGATGTGAAAATTACATAATTTTTGCAAGTTATTTTGTGTTTTTTTTTACGCCGTTTACCGTACGGGTTCAGTGACATTTTTATTTTATTGTACGGGTTGTAACGGAAGTTGTGATGCCCAATATGTTGTGGTTTTTTTGGGTGATTTTCACTTTTTTATGTTTTATTGTATTATTGCATGGGATGGGACTTCAAGGGACTTTTATTCTTTTTTAATAATTTTTTTTAATTGCACTTTGCTTTTTTAAACTTTTTTTTACTGTTTTATTTTGTCCCAGGGTGGGACATGAACAAGTGATCATTTGATCACTTGTTCATTGTAATATACTGCAATACTAATGTATTGCAGCATATTACATAGTCAGCCTATGCATTCTGCATTCACAATGACCGCGGCATCTATAGGGTTAAACAGCCGGGATTGCGATAGTCACGATCCTGGCTGTTACTGCGGGATCCCGGCTACCGCATACCGCCGGGATCCCGCGGCGATCGCCCGGGCTCAGCTTCTGAACCCGGGTGATCGCCATGACGTGATACTACGTGAAGGTGCGGGAACGACCCGCATCCTATGATGTAGTATCACGTCAGGGTGTGCGAAGGGGTTAACTTAGCCAAACAAACCTAAAGAACCAATCTTGTTATCTTGTATGTAACTCAGCGACTGCCTTTACTGTGCAGAAATTGTAGGCAAGTGTAATTGGTTAATTGTAATTGTAATGCTTTCAAAATTGAAGAGGTGAAAAATGTAAATGTATTTTACAGCAGGAAAATGAGTAAAAACCTGCAATCGTGTCATTGGAACTATCTTTATCATAAAGTATGTAACATGAGACAGAAGGATGCGAGCAAACCTTCATCCACAGAACATCCACAACTTTCCAGTTCGTTCAAAAGTTGTGTGAACAAATGTCTGAAAGTATTGATGTTGTCTAAAGGCAAAGAATGAGCACACTAAATATTGATTTAGTCACTGGTCTGTTTGGGGCCTTAACTACCAAGCCAGTCTTTCTTTTTCTTTGTAGAATGCCAAGAGAAATAACTTTTTCCATCAATGTAGCCATATTAGGATTTATGCAGGGTGATTTGTAGATTTTAATGCCAGTGGTATATTAAACTTATTGATTACATTGTATTAACTCTTTATGGGGAGAAATGTGAAAAAAGCAGTACTGTTTACATGATAAATTTTGCAGTGCCATCTCCTTCCAAGACCAATAACATTTTCATTTTTCTACCAATTAAGTTATGTGTTTGCTTGTTGTGGGACAATTTGTTCTTTTTATTGGTTCCATTTTTTTCTGGTTATGACATTTGCCACTTTTTATTTTGCTTTTTTTCACAAAAATTGGCAAATCTTGCACCATTTATGACAATTATTTAACGCCCTCTCACCATACTAGACAAATAATGCAATAGTTAATTTGGTTGGTTGTTACGATTTATAGTTTGTGGTACCTATTATATGTAATTTTTGTTTGACTTTAAGTCATTTACAGGAATTTTTTTATCCCACTATGGGATAATACTGAAATGTATTATACACTGACACGCAGCTTATTAGAACCCTCATATGAATGGGGGCCTAATAAGCCATAGCAAGGCCTCTGATTGCCATAGAAACTATTAGTACCCTGCAATCTTATCACTAGGTACCAATATGGTGTAGATTCTGCAACCAGAGTTGATCTTTAGATCTAATGGGTTTAACTGTCCCCCTTCCTATCTGGTCTGTTACAAGAGGTGTCCTGCTGTCATAACACAGCTCTTCTCCACACAAAGGCCCATCAGACTTGTCCAAAGGTCCCTTTGTGAACAAAGTAATATTGGCAATAATGAAATTATTTAGAATAGGGAAAACACCAGGATGCAGACTAGAAGAAAGGCAATGGAGCTTTTGGAGGGTAGATTGCTGTAATAATTTTAAGTGGTATTACACTTCTGGAAAGCCCATGAGAAGCTAGAAAAATAAACATCTTCACACAGGAAAACGCACCCCACAGTTTGATACAAAATGTAACAATAACTAACTAGTGGTTCAAAACTACTGTAGGGGCAAATGGCAGGACTCAAAAAGTAAAGAGTGCTATTTGGATTTTAAAGCACTGATCTTGATGTGATAGTTTTACGGCTCAATATTGCATTTTCAGAGCTGCCAAAATGCCAGAATTGCATTAAACACCAAAAGAGGGACCCCATTCTGGAAATGCATCTTTGCATCTTTGAAATGTTATACAATGTTCCGATTTCTGCTTGTAATAGCGCACAACTTTGTTTAATCTCTGTGATAAAACAAACTGTGCACCTGTGTGACATCACATGACCATGGATGATTTCTTTCCACTAGGATTCCTATAGATCAGACCTGGGCATTGTACAGCCCGCTGGCCAAATCCAACCCGCTACCTATCTCTGACCGGCCCTCGTGAGATTGTTGAAAGATTTGAGCTCCCCTCCCCATCATTGAATAATGATGTAATTAGATCCTCCATAATTTAATACAATTATTGTAATGTTTTATTTACTTTTTTAAAGTAGGAATAGGTTATATACTGTATACCAGTGATGGCGAACCTTTTGGAGACAGAGTGCTCAAGCTACAACCAAAACCCACTTATATGTCATAAAGTGCCAACATGACAATTTAAGCAGTAACTTATTGATCCCTGCTGTATCACAGGTTTTAATTGTATTGGCGTCCTGAGTTCACCAATATAATAGAAAGATGGAGAAATTTGGATTGTAGCTTCCCTCCAGTGTCCACTGAAGAGGAAGAATCAGGGGACCCAGAGCAGGAGCTCCAATGACAATCCATCTTTATCCACACCTTCTGGCACCTCCTGTAGTTCTGGCAGCCAAGGATGTCGCTTTAAAATAGCGCTGAGCATGGCCCATCCTGGGCTGTATTGGATCACAGGAGAAAACCTTGAGTCCTAGCTGGCAAACTCTGTGTTGGGGTGAAGGGCTGGGTGCCTGCAGTAAGGGCTCTGAGTGCCACCTCTGGCACCCGTGCCATATGTTTGCCACCACTGCTGTATACAGTATATAGGTATTGGGGAGAACTGAGTTAAGTATATTAATCCAGCCCTCTGAAAACATTCCACTTTCTCATGTGGTCTCATAGGAAAATTAATTGCCTACCCATGCTATAGTATGACAGCAAGAGATAATTTATATACAGCTATATATTGGAAAATTGCATGACTTTTCATTGTACAAAAAATAAAATGTATTTGCCGAAGTAAGAACATCTCTTTATACAAATATATATATTAAGTAAAATTTATCCCTTTTCATGTCCTTATTAAAGCAGAAATGTGCCTCTCCTTTGTTCCAATGGTCAAATTGAATGAATTCACCTGGATCAAGCACATACATCTATTTGCCATAAACAGAAATGGATAAAATTCTTCAAACACAATGCCAAATAAATGCCAGGAACTGGGTCTAGATACTGAGGATCTAGAGAGCTATAATATCTTGACGCAACTTTAAGATGTGGCAAATACACCGATAGGCGAGGGACCATTCAACGATTTTAAACCCAAGAGCATTCATTTTCCACTTGACACAGATCTGATTGAACTTATGACTGCAAAACGCAATGAGCCATGAGACACCAAAAGACTCAACATTTTATGAGCTTCGAGCCCTGCTAAGTCTTGAAAGCCTTGAAAAAGGCTTTGTTATGAAACCAGAGCAGTAACATTGTGGTGATGAATTGTGCAGATTATGTAGAGATGTGCAAATGTTTTCTACAGGACACGCTATGTTACCACTTCTTACAATATAACCCTACAAGCAATTTCAAAAGAGAATTGCAAGTCATTTTAATGGATTTTGCCAACAAACTCATTGGCAAAGACCAATACAAAATTCTCCTTCCTTAAAAGAAACCTTCCATCATGGATCTACCTATTAAGGTTCATCTAATCTATAGTAGGATAGCTTGATTCCTTGATTGAAAATGTGTTGTTGTCAGGGATTAGCATACACCGATAGGTAAATCATAAAAGTACTGTTGTCTGTGAATAGTGAGCTGTAATACGTAGATCATAAAAGTGTTGTTGTTGTATAGTTTGGTACAACAGGTCTTTTAAAATGAGGAAAGCAGGGAGAGGGATGTGGCTGCTGGTGGTGGTGATGGAGCTAGTGCTCCAGGGAGAGGACGTGTCTGCCTGACCTGAGTTCCTCTGGTGATAGTAGGCACCAGGGTATGCAAAATGTACTAGTAGGCTACAATAGACCATAAACTTGAGGGAGATTAACTTCACCACTCTCATCCTCGGTTGGAAGTTCAGAGCCCTCCACCTTACCCCCTTCAAGGTTGCAAAGCCATTTCAGCCTGTAGACACCTTGTCGACTGCTACTGTCCACACCCAGGGACACAAGAAACAAAGGCCATCCCACAGGGAATTTTTCTCACAGAATACAGAACATGTGTCATTTGCACGCTGTGCTACCAGTCCATGAAGCATGGCCAAAGCCTTACCAATCTGAGCACCTTATATATAACCAGGCACCTGCAGATTAAACATGAGCTGCAATGGCTGAGCACTAAAAAACCTAGAAACACCTAAGCCTCCTTGTCATTTGGCCCAGCCTGTTTCACCGTCTCCGAAATCATAAGGCCACTTGTCCCCCTGCATAGGTGGGATGTCACCCCACCACCACTACCACCTTCACCAAACCTGTCCACACAATCTATTCAGCTATCCATCCCCCAAATCATTGAGAGAAATCGAAAGATTGGCCCATCGCATGCAAAAAATCTGGACTTGAGTAAGAACATTTACAAATTGCTGGCCTTTGAAATTGACAAAGTCAGATGTACACTGCTAAATGCTATTTGTCTTGAGATGCCCCTTTCAACTGACATGTGGACCAGTAAGCACGGGCAGCTTCATTACATTTCCTTAACTACCCACTAGCTTAATGAAGTGGTTTCTGGTCCCAAGGCAGAAGTTGCTTTGGCTAACATTCTGCTCCCATCCAGGACATGCTAAAACTCATGCTAGATGAAATACCACAAACTACCAGGGAGCTGTGGGCTGAGATCCAGTAGCAGACAGATGAGTGGCAGCTGCCACTCAACCTCAAACCCGGCACGGTGGTGTGCAATAACAGTCAGAACCTTGTAGCAACTTTGAGCTGAGCGAAGTTGACGCATGCTATATGTTCACATTTTTGACATTCCCACCCTGCTGATACTTGCCTATCTGCGTTACAAAGGTTGAATTCAACTTTACATATGATGGAAATGGTGTGTGATCAGCAGCAAGCAATTGTGGAATTCCAGAATACCTGGTTGAGTAGAAGTAGTGACCAGCAGCACTTCACCACCTCTTCCATGAGGGAAATTTGCTCAGTGTTGCACTGCTTCCAATATGCCACCAATATCATCAGCGCTGATAATGCCATCGTCAGCTCTACCCTCACCATCTTTTGCCTGCTTCAAAAAGTTCTTCAGACTATGACGGAGGATGTAATGGTGGCAGACAAGGAAAAAGAGAAGGAACAGGTGTCAGGCCAGTTCATACACTGCTCGTAGTGTGAGTTCCTGTACAAGTGGTCTGCTACTGCACAGTCCAGTCATGGAATACATTGGAGCAGGAGGATGAGGAGGAGTTGGGTGAAACCTAGAGCATCTCACAGATGTGGAGAGTGGCTAGTGAGATGCAGTGGAGAAGACGCCTCCTACCCAGGGCAGTTTGTCCTTGCCTGTCATGACCTGAAGAGCTTTTTCAAGCAGTAAGAAGATGGTGATAGTAGCACTGCCAATGGCATTATCAGCACTGACCATACTGGCATATTGGAAGCAGTGCAGCACAAATGTCCCACAAAAAAAGCCCAGTCATTGGTGGTGAAGTGCTGTTGGTCACTCTGGTGATGGAAATGAATTACTGACTGCTGCTCACAGACCGTTTTCACCATATGCTAAATTTAATTCTACGGAGGTCATTTTATGAAAGGCGATGGGTGTGAGGGGCAAAGCTCCTCTGCAGTGCAGATAGGTAAGAAGCAGCAGGGTGTGAATACCAAAAATGCGCACACACACACACATTTATGTTGTAAGCTTAGCACCACAAAGTTGAGCATGTGCGCAAGACATTGAAAGACCATCAATTTGGCTAAGCCCAAGACTGCTACAAGGTGCTGCCTATTATCGCACACCAGCTTGCCGGGCTTGATGTTCAGCAGTACAACCACTCATCTGTCTGCTCAAGGATCCTAGTCCAGCTCCCAGGCAGTGTGTGTTTGGGATATTGGTGAAATTATAAATAACAATGTCACTACATGGTAGTATTGTATGAGGATATAAATTAAATTAGCACTATGACTTACACTGCAGTACTATGCAGTTACTTAACACTACTTAACTGTATGATGCTGTAAATGCAAATAATACCTAGACTGTTAGTGTAACAGAACACTGTATGTTACAAATAGTACTAAGACAGTAAGTGTAACAGAACAAATATTGTAGTACAAGTAGTACTAACAGAATACTGAATGATGCAAAATGTAATAAGACTGGTAGTGTAACATAATGCTGTATGATGCTGTAAATACAAATAGTACTAAAACTGGTAGTGAAACAGAACAATTTATGATGCAAATATAACGAAGACCCTACACTGTGGCAGTCCCTGCCTGTCTGACTGATCCAATCCCAATCAGCAGCCTCTCTCACCTGACCAATCACACCCATGGCTGTGTTTGCTAAGGGGTTGAAAGCTGGTTGATCGGCTGCTAAATAATCAATCAACCAGCTATCTGCATTTTACTGAACACAAAACCGGGCTCCGAATGTCAGCCTGCCAATCGCTGTGAAGTAATGGGTGCCGAATTTGCCATGTCTAAAATCTGCTCAACACTACTTATCCTTTATCAACAAGAAGACGGCATGCACACTATGCATATTATGTGTGGATTTTTCATGCTGAATAATACAGTAAAAGTGTAGTGTGTGTTACTTAAAAGGAATCTACCATGAAAGTCAATGCATGATAAACCTGGCTGTATCCTACATGGGGGCTCCCTGTATACCACATAGGGGCTGACTGTATACCACATAGGGGCTGGCTGTATACCACATAGGGGCTGGCTGTATGCAACTTGGGGTTGGCTGTATACTACTTGGGGCTGGCTATATACTAAATGGGGGCTGGCTGTATACTACATGTAGGATGGCTGTATATTATATGGTCTGGCTGTATACTACATAGAGGCTGGCTGTATACTACTTGGGGCTGGCTGTATACTACTTGGGGCTGGCTGTATACTGCATTTGGATTGGCTGTATACTACTTGGGGCTGATTGTATACTACATGGGGGTTGGCTGACTGTATACTACATGGGAGCTGGCTAGCTGTATACTACACCCTCGGCTTGTACTCGAGTCAATAGGTTTTCCCAGTTTTTGGTGGTAAAATCAGGGGTCTCGGCTTATACTCGGGTCTGCTTATACTCGAGTATATACAGTAAATATGAAGAAAACAAGGGTTTTGCTATATAAACATTATTAGAAATTGGGATCTAGTGAAATCTCTAAATGGGACTTGTTACAGGGGCAGAACTCCTATAAAAAGCTTCATATAAGGTACATTGCTCAAACTGCTAAAATGAGATGTATTTGCATACAATATAAACCATCAGTGCCCCCCTAATTAGTATGTACTGTAGATACGGAAGTAGTAGATTTTAAATGAAACATCATATTACAAAAATATATGATATTGTTACTTTTTCTTGTTCTTCAGAAATAAGAGAACAATACAAAAAAGGCTAACCCTGGACAATCATTTATCTTGTTCAAAGTGCATAATACATGCTTGAAAAGATGTTGACAGTAAAATAAGATATAATCTGTAATGTTTTTTTTTTTAGACATATTTGAAATGAACTGTAAACTAATGGAAGGTGAGTGTTTAAGTACTATTAACTAGCTGCAGGATTTCAGTAGAATTGGACATTTTCTTTGATCACATCTTCCTTTTTCTGTACAGGCAGTCCCGGGTTACATATAAGATAAGTATATTTTGTAATTGTAGATTCAGACAAAAAAAATTTTTTTCCCAAGTGACAATTGGAGTTTCTAAATTTTTTGCTGTAATTGGACCAAAGATTATACATACACCTTAGATCTGATTATTGCAGCCTGGGACTAAAGTTAAGCATCCAGATAGCTTTACCAGAGGTCACAGTGGGCAGATGGGTCCGTCTTTAACTAGAGGTCTGTAAGTTGGGGACTGCCTGTATTGAACTGACTGATTGTGGGAAATGTATCAATTTATCTACACCAGACTGCTGGAGTAATTCACACCTGAAATGCCATACACCACATTTATAGACAGAGTAAGACCATTTTATGCAGTTTTCCAACTTGTCCTCAGCAAAAAGGAGGTGTGACCTCACAGGAAATAGACTGTGCACAAGAAAATTCCATATTGAGGTGTAGCAAACTAGACCAACTACTAGAGAGATCAATGATCAATTGTTTTCACATTTCATGAAAGTGAAAAGTTTTTAAAATTCAAACTGTTATAAATATGATCCAACCCAAGGACATAGATTTAGCTCTTCATACAGAGGTAAAAAAAAAGTTAAAATTTAAATTTAAAAAATTCTAATCATCCCTCTTTACCTAGAACTGATATAAAACATAACAAACAGTAAAAATCACAAACATGTTAGGTATCGGCATGTTTCAAAATGCCCGATCTATCAAAATATAAAAATAGTTATACCCAGCAGTGATGAAAAATGTCTGAAACTCTACTTTTACATCATTTTACATCACATAAAAAATGGAATAAAAAGTGATCAAAAGATGGCATAGTCCTGAAAATGGTAGCAATGAAAAAGTTATTAGCATCAGAAAAAAAAAGTTTCATACAAACTTTTATTTTTGAAAATGTATTAAAGACAATAAAACCTATATAAATTTGGTATCACCGCGATCGCACCGAACCAAAGAATAAAGTAGGCATGTTATTTGGAGCAAAGAGTGAAAGTCGTAAAAACTGAGCCCACAAGAACGTGACGCACGTGACGTTTTTTTAAAATTTTTCCACATTTGGAATTTTTTTTCAGCTTCGCAGTACACGGCATGTTAAAATAAATAACATCACGGGAAAGTAAAATTTGTTACGCACAAAATAAGCCCTCACACAGGTCTGTACATGTAAAAATGAAAAAGTTATGGATTTTTGAAGTTGGAGAGCGAGAAATCAGCCGAAAAACCCTGCGTCCTTAAGGGGTTAAACACCTTATGGTAACAAGTTCTATTACAAATAAAGATTGACATAAAATGGCTAATTAATGAATTACTGCTGTTCTGACATATTCAACTTGAAATTCTAGTGAACTACAAATGGTAAAGTGTGAATAACATGGTTCTACTATGTTTGTTCTTTGTTAATTTTTTATGCAGAAAATAAGCCCTCACACAGCTCTGTACACAGAAAAATTTAATTTTTGAAGGTGGAGAGCGAAAAATAAACAAACGCTGCTTCCTTAAAGGGTTAAAGAACCCTGTCTCCCGCATTTATACCACTAAATTACAATAACAAGCACACAAAATGGGTATATAGTGCACTAAATGTGCTTTACTGAAAGAATAATTATTACAAAAGCCAAACTAATACAAATTCATGCCAAATATAGTATATTAACCCCTTTCCCGATGGGCGCAGTAATAGTATGGTGCAGCGAAAGGTGCTTAATGCAGCGCACCGCACTATTATGGCGCACAGTGTCACGTGTCGCATGCGCACCCATGTGCCTAGGTGTGCCCCACCTGGCTTGCCGCAGGCTCACTCACCTCTCCTCGTTCCAGCGCCGGCTCCTGTAGTCTGCCACACGAGTCCCAGCCTCCTAGGATGTGCGCACCGGTTCAGTGAAGTTTAGAGGGCCAGCGTGCTGCTAATTGGTGCTGGTCAGCTGTTGCCCGGCTGCTGCCCTGATAAATAGCCTGTCTCTTCCTGTTCTTCTTGCCAGATCTTTGTGTCTCGTTGCACGTTTTTGACATTCTGTGAATTATCCGTTGTGACCTCCTGCTATGTCCCTGACTCCGATCCTGTGCCCCCTGTTCTGACCTTCCGCCTGACACGACTCTGATTCTGCTTGCCTATTCTGTACCTCGCCCTGGCCATCACCACGAGCAAAGTCGCGCCTGTGGAACGACCTGGTGGTATACCGTCCAACCAGCTTTGTGGTGGGCTCAGGGGTCGACTTACTTTATCGCTTGCAGTGGTTCAGTGGGTCCATCACCACCGACCATGACACACGGTAGATACCGGCTCACGTTCCGAGCCACCACCATAAAGAACCGGTTTCAGCTGCATATTGTAGCTGACATCCTGCTGTAACACCTGCGACCAGAGATTCTTCCGATTGTGTGTGTTAGCCCCCTACAAGCATGACCGCGGCCTGTAAGGGGCTTCTGAAGGGGATCAGAACCCCTGCACCACATACCTGGGGGTCCGATTCTCCGATGACAGCCTGGGGTCTGCCAGTGCCTTGGGGCTGCACGATGAAGTCCGGAAGCCAGGTCCCTGCCGGCTGTGATCCACTAAGCATGTGCACCATGCTCACTGTATTACATTAAACATAGCAATACGCTCTGTGTAAGTTGTGTATGTGTGAAAGTCCCCCAAACACCACAATTTCCTATACACAATTAATAAAGTGCAAAAAAAAACACTAAATCACAAAAAAACACATATGAACTGCAGGTTTAAATCCCAATTCCTGCCCTTTTCTTAATTTTCCATTATCATTAGTTCTGCAGCTCACATAACCAGTGGTGCTCCCCCTTCAGCATCTAAAAGTGACTCATGTCAGGCTTTCTTCAACTCTTTTAAGCCTATTTGCATATGCATTTTTTAATAGGTAAATGGACATAAAAGAGGCAATACTAGAGGGAGTACAGAGGTTATATTCACATCCATCCGATGACAGCCTGGGGTCTGCCAGTGCCTTGGGGCTGCACGATGAAGTCCGGAAGCCAGGTCCCTGCCGGCTGTGATCCACTAAGCATGTGCACCATGCTCACTGTATTACATTAAACATAGCAATACGCTCTGTGTAAGTTGTGTATGTGTGAAAGTCCCCCAAACACCACAATTTCCTATACACAATTAATAAAGTGCAAAAAAAAACACTAAATCACAAAAAAACACATATGAACTGCAGGTTTAAATCCCAATTCCTGCCCTTTTCTTAATTTTCCATTATCATTAGTTCTGCAGCTCACATAACCAGTGGTGCTCCCCCTTCAGCATCTAAAAGTGACTCATGTCAGGCTTTCTTCAACTCTTTTAAGCCTATTTGCATATGCATTTTTTAATAGGTAAATGGACATAAAAGAGGCAATACTAGAGGGAGTACAGAGGTTATATTCACATCCATCCATACTGGATGCCTATATGAGTCTTTCCCCAATATGAGAAGACCAATAGTATGAAAAACTATAGTTTTGTCTGTGTTAAAGGAAACCTACCATTTGATTTGATGCATCCAGCTCAGGTTGATTAGTCATGCTCGACTAACCTACATTTGTAATTATAATCTCATTGTTGATCGAGGCAGCCATGCTGACCCAGCTTTCCCAAGGTCCTGAATGTTCTTATTTTTAAAAGACCTTTTTCACTTTTGTTTGCACAATATTTTGACTTTTCAAATGTTACTAAAGTAGGTTACTTTGTTTAACCCCATCGTCACTGTAATACCATAAAACACTCATGTTTATCCATTATGTATCTGATAGTGTTATCAAACCCAACTTATATGGCCCAATCACTAGATGACATTCATGAATAGTGTAAGCCGTACACAGTTTGTACCAAGGCAGAAAATAATGCATTCACAGTATATATTAAACTCGGAGCACACCATGCCCAATAATACATCAAATAGAAAATATCACAAACTGTGGCTAGCTCACAGCACACATTTTCTATTGTCTATTGCATGTACATCACTGGTATATGAACGTGACATGCATCCACATCGCAAATTGAGGGACCATCAATTACAATGAAGTGGGAAAGCTTGGATTCTGTGTTCGACTCTCCACCTCCCTCACTTTATAAAACTAAGTTATATCTCACTTCAAAGCTGATTTTCTGGGCCATGAAAGAAACATGATCTGAAAGGCATTTAGCTGCTTTACAACATACTGGTAGTGGTGTATTAGGTATATCTCTACTGACAGGTTCCCTTTAAACATGCAGTGAGCCAAGAAGGGGAGACCATATTCACCTCATTTGCCAGTAGGTGGTTATAGGCAACATGTTTAACTGTTAATCCTCTATTACTTTGACAAAGGTAATTTCTGAATATTATGAGAATTTTCTTCAGTTTTATTTCAAAATATTAACCTTTTTTATTGTACAGAGGAAACCATTCTTACACCTTCAATATCTGTCAAGCCAAAGAGCACTATCCCAGCAGGCAGCAACATAACAATTCATTGTGATGGAGCAAAGCCAAGAGAGATGGTCATTCTATATAAGAATGGAGGAAAATTCTTGCAGCAGCAGTCAGACAATTCTACAGCTGAATTCATTATAGTCAATGTATCCTTGAAGCACCAAGGCAGTTATTTCTGCATGATGCACTCAGACTCCAGGATCTCCAACCATCTAAAAATTGAAGTACAAGGTAAAACTTATGTATTTTTTGGCCCTTGTTTATTAAACACCTTATGGTAACAAGTTCTATTACAAATAAAGATTGACATTAAATGGCTAATTAATTAATTACTGCTGTTCTGACATATTCAACTTGAAATTCTAGTTACCTACAAATGGTAAAGTGTGAATAACATGGTTCTACTATGTTTGTTCTTTGTTAACCCTGGGTACTAAAACAAGGTCAACAACTCTTTGTTATTAAGTTGGCCAGATGATCGGTCAGAGATCTAATCAGGTCAGGCCTATTTTATGACCACCCAAGATCACGGACCCCAACTGGAGGACATTCCCTGCACTGAATAATGTGATGGAAAGGGAGAAGGGAAATTCAAAGTCAGCAAGCAAAGTCAAACCAGAAAGTATGTAAGTAAGTAATAGGTACAGAGAAGGTAACAACCAAAAGGCAGCTCTGTACAAAATCAGCTGGTTAAGGATGGCAAGTAAACAAAGCAGAAGGTAGGCAACTCAAATCCAGGTCATGCAGAATAATTATAATAATAATGAAGCCACATCAGTGGCAGGGAAATCCAGCCCCAAGGATGCTTTATAACTGGCCAATGAGATGATTGAGAGACAGCTGACCTAGCCACTGAAGGTTTCATTCGTGCATGTGAGACTAGCACTGCAAACAGGGAATCTGCCTTCTATAACCATCAAGTTGCATTCAGACATTGACATGTAAAATATAAAAAGTACAGGCGGTCCCCTACTTATGAACACCCGAGTTACAGATGACCCCTAGTTACAAACGGACCCCTGGATGTTGATAATTCACTGTACTTTAGCCCTGGCTACTATAAACAGCTATACAAGAGTTATCAAAGGTGTCTTGCTTAAGTTTAAGCTTTTTTTTAAAATTTGTCTGGGGTTAAAATGATAAAATATACAGTTCCGGCTTACATTCAAATTCAACTTAAGAACAAATCTACGGAACCCGGGGACTGTCTGTAAATCATAGTGTTATAAAGTTACTATTTAAATAGATAAATGCCATTTTGATGTAAGTAATGGTTTGTCACTGTTGACACTTATCTGCTCTTCAATTTGGCTTGTATTGTGGTTTATCAATATTATGACTTGGAGCTGAATAGTGATCTTGAACACCTGTATACATCTGCCCAGGTTTTGGTAGCTGTGTACAGTCTGGCACTAGAGACAAAAGGGATGTTGAAGCATTCCTATAACTACCAGGATCAAAACCACATCATTGTTAACAATTGGTCAAAAGCCAAACTTATTTTTATAACATCTAATTTTTATTCCATGTGAAGAGTTTGCAATTCTGATCCTAATGCCACAACCCCTGCCCAGTAGTGGTGCCAGGTTTTGGATGAGGGTGATTAGTTTAAATTGTATGTGGAGGCTAAGGAGCAACCAGGGCAGTGACTAGCTATGAATGCCTTAGAAATATCAGAATAGAAAAATTCCACAATACCATTTTAATGTTTATTTTGACCTCATTCTTAATATGTTTTAGAGCAGGACCGCATTTTCCTATCCAGTACACCAAGGGGGTCCATTTTGAGTGGCAGCAATGTAACGCTCCAGTGTAATGGTACAAAAAGAGAAGAGACTGTCAGTTTATTTAAAGATGGAGAACTGTATGAACAGAAGACATCCAGCGGGTCTGCAGTTGAATTTCTGTTCAGCCATGTGGACATACACCATGAAGGGACTTATTACTGCCTGTCTTCCAGCTCTAAACGGAGCAATACTATCTACATTTGGATCCAAGGTAAATTAGCTAATGATTATTGTTATGAATGCAATTGTGATGTCAACTGACATTTCAAGGGGGCATTTGCTGACATTTCATCAAGGGGGCCTCTGCTGACAATTCATTAAGGGGATCTCTGCTGACAATTCAGTAAGGGGGCCCCTGCTGAAAATGTATTCAGGGGGTCTCTGCTGACATTTCATTAAGGGGACCTCTGCTGACATCTCATTACGGGGGCGTCTGCTGACATTTCATCAAGGGGGTCTCTGCTGATGATTTATGAAGGGGGCCCCTGCTGACAATTTATTAAGAAGGCTTCTGTGAGCCTATCATTAAAGAGGTCTCTGCTGACATTTCTGTAAGGGGGCTGCTGTGAGCATATCATTAAGGGGTTCCCTTCTGACATTTCATTAAGGGGTCCCTGCTAACATTTTGTTAAGGGGTCTATGCTGACATTTCATTAAGGAGACAGCTTTGAGCATTTAATTAAAGGGGCATCTTCGGACATTTTAATAAGGGAGGCTGCTGGACACTACATATAAAGTGTATAAGGAGTATGGTTCTATGAGTATAATTCTGTGTATGTGTATTCTCAAGTCTAATGTGCGGGACAGGGGTGGCATTGAGTTTATATATATGGGGACCCCAATACAAAGTTGGCACCAGGAACTAGGAGAGTCTTGTTACGCTACTGCCCCTCCCTCATTCTTATTGAGATGTGTTTCATAATGTAATTCAACTATAATGTATGAATGCAGCCAAACAATAAAGAAAAATTATATAAGAAACTTATGTTCGTGGGAATACCCCTTTAAAGACAGGACTCTGATTATGAGTGTTTTGCTTACATTATAACAATGACAGTGGTCTTTATTCACTATATCTTTCATATCTTTTACATGCCGTGTTTGACAATACAACATTCTATTTCAGAAGAAGAATTTTCACCCACTGAAAGTGGTAAGCAAAGTAAGTTGTGCTCATTTACAAAATCATCATATTTTTCATTATGTTTGAACATATACAGAACCATTCTTTAAATTATATATATATATATATATATATATATATATATATATATATATATATTATTGAAGCAAAAACGTGACGTAAATGTGAAGCAATAGTAAAAGTGGCAAGAGTGCACCAGTAAGACTGCTTTCACACAGCCATTGTGGGGACGTATATCCAGCCACCATACTGTGGTGTGCAACATAGAACATGCTCTATCTTTCCCCATGTTTACAGCCACGTGTCATGGCCGAGAGGAGAGGGCTAAATAGCACTCGCCCGGGCTACTGTGAAAGCAGGCTAAAAGAAATATATTGGCATCACACTGTAAATAAAGGGCCAAAGTACCTTCTAGAGAAAAAAATCTCCCACAGATTGACAAGTTATGGTAACTGGTCCTAGAGGGTAAGGGTAAGAAACATATAGGGGGAGATTTATCAGAAGTGTCGAAAAACAAAATTGTTCTAGTTGCTCATGGAAACCATGAGCTCAGTTTTTCTTTTTACAACAGCAGTCTGTAAAATAAAAGCTGAGCTCTGATTGGTAACGAGGGCCAACTAGAACAGTTTTGATCTCAGACACTAGTGATAAATCTTTCCCATCGTGTCTGTCATTTAGGATATAGGTTAGATTTCATAGCACCATATAACACTTCAATCAGGTTAGCTGTTCTGTGAGCTTTTAACCCACTAACCGACTAACATTCTCAGACAGGAAGTTACATTTTATTTCTAGCATTGTCTCTTTAATTTAAAAAAATGTCCATTCAGTTATAAAAAAATCACCTCCATATAAAAAATATCTACCATATATACTCGGGTATAAGCCGAGTTTTTCACCTTGATGCACGCCCCCCCTCCCCCTCCCCGGCCGGACCTCTTTGATCGATCGTGTATCTTCTCAGTGTCCCCGCACCGTCCGTCAGCCGCTCGTTGACATAGTACACAGTATGATGTCAGCGAGCAGCTGATGTCACGATCCCTGCGACGGACGGCACGGGGACATGGAGAAGATACCGGAGCATCGATCGATAGAAGAGGCGTCGCAAGGTGGGGTTTTTTTGCAGGCTATATACTACAGGGGCTGGAAGGCTTTATACTACAGGGGCAGGCAGGCTATATACTACAGGGTCTGGCAAGCTATATACTACAGGGGCTGGCAAGCTAAATACTACAGGAGCTGGCAGGCTATATACTACAGGGGACAGGCTATACACTACAGGGGGCTGGCAGGCTATATACTAGGGGGCAGGCAGGCTATATACTGCAGGGGTTGGCTGGCTATATACTACAGGGGCTGGCAGACTATATATACTACATGGGTCTGGCAAGCTATATACTACAGGGGGCTGGCAGGCTATATAGTACAGGGGGCTGGCAGGCTATATACTGGGAGGCTGTGACCTATACATTTCCCACCCTTGGCTTCTACTCGAGTGAATAGGTTTTCCCAGTTATTATTAACTTTCTTGGTTTTGATATTTGTCTTTTAAAGGTTTCCAACAGTATACCCTTAGGAATTTATGAGATTGGTCTCAGATTTTGTTTAATCGTTGGGGTATTTATTCTAAACCTTTTTGTATGTCCGGTTCTTTAGTTCACAAAACTACATTCTTATCTTCAATTTGATACCATATTAGATATTAATATTTGTGTATCTTAAATCATGCTCCTATTGCAGCCTCTAAAAGTGACTCTTCTCTACTCATTTGCATATGGCTTTAGAAGTGTTTTTATAGGTAAATAGCTGAGATTTAACATAAAGGAGGTAATAATAGAAACATTAATTCATATCCTTCGTCAATTAACTGGTAGTTTAGTGATGTATTACTGGTGACAGGTTCCCTTTAAGAAAACAATCATTTAGAAACTGGTACATGATACTTCTCTTTTGTTCAATTCACCCATGGTTTTGGCTTCAAAAGCTACTTCCTTAAACCCAATTGTGTATCCTTCCCCTTAGAGACTTGTGTAACCTTCAATTATACATAAAATAAAAATAAAACCCCTTTAAAAATCTAAAAATCTTGTGTCCATCATTTGCAGGTGTTACTGAAGACAAGAAAAAAGATTTTACAAGAGGAAATATCATCCGCATTTGTGCAGCAGTAGTTATCCTTGTAGTACTTATAGCTATTGTCTCAGAATATTGCTACAGTATGAAGGAGCCGCAAGTAAAACAGAACGAATGCGCAACTAAAAATGAATATGAGCTCAACTTTTAAATGCAACTCTGCAGTTTGTTACTAACTTATTTCTCTAATGTACATGTAAAATAAAACAAACTTACAACCAAGAGAAACCAAAATAGTACTGAAGCTCTGTTCACATCTGCATTTGGGAGTTTTGTTTAGCTTTTCAATTATATTGAGGGTAAAAATTGCATGGTAGACAACTCTAAACAGTAAGTAAGATGTCATTGTCACTCTGAAGCGACACTTCCCGCAGCCATCGTCAAGCAAACTGGTGAATCATGATAACATTATTCACCAGTAAGTCCTGGGCAAACGGCTTTAATGGGGTATTCCAGGAATATAATAAACCAAGAAAGCCTTAACAACAAGTATTGCAGGGATGCGGATATGAAAAACCTCCGCAATCTAGCCCTGTACCTCACCAATCTTGGATAACAAATCAGCGCAGGTGAAAGAAAAATCTAATTAAAACATAACTTCTCCTGAGAAGAGTCTGAAATTTAAGTACCAATTAGTACATATATATTGTATAGAATAGATAGCCACAATGGTAGGCTAGTCCATAAAGTACTACAACAGCACAAAAGCCATTGCTCTTGAAGTATCTTTATGAAGCATCTTTATGAGGATCGCCGCTCCCTGTGACCTCATCATGGAACGGCGATCGGTCACCAGGGAAGCATCTGGTCTTCCAAAAGACCTGAGGCTTCTTCGGGTTAACCCAATCATTACAATGTGCTATCCCCAAAATTCTGAAAATACGGAAAATCGATGTTCGATTTGTAAGCCGCGTGACATCAAAATAAATTATCCAGACATTTCACCAATTCTGAAAATATAAAGTAGACATATGGGAAATGTTATCCAGCAAGTTATTTAGGTGGTAAATCTATCTGCCTGAAAACGCAATGATTTCGAATTTCGACAATGCCAAATTTTTTTTAAAATATCATCATTTCTTTTTTTTTTGTAAATAAACGCAAAACTTGTCAGCCAACATTTACCACTAAAATGAAGCACAACATGTGGGGGAAAACAATCTCAGAATTGTTTTGATAAGTAACAGCGTTCAAAAGTTATAACCATATAAAGCTACGCATGTCAGAATCCAAAAAATTGGGCTGAGCCTTAAGCTACAAAATGGCTGCGTCCTTAAGGGGTTAATGTGCCATTTTCATCTCTTTCTAATTATTGATATTTGTCCTTACAATAGTTTTTTGAGTGACATCTAGTGGTTAGTGGTGGTATACCCTTGTCCTGTTTTAGTATTAATAACACACTTTTTCATTCCTTGGCTGCTGCATATGATTTTGAAGGTTACCTTTGACTTGTATTTTAAATAACTAATCAATAAAGTATTATCTATTTTGAAATGTTCAAAATTACAGAATTAGAGCATAAAAAATATAATAAACCATGTCAAAATTCAGAAGTTCAAAATTCAAAAGTGTGATTCAAAATTTCCACAAACTCGTTAGGGGAAGGGTAAAAGAGTAACTTTGATGTATATATTTTTTTCCATAAATTGATAGCTCTTGTCATTATGTAGAACAACTTTGCCTATTACTTTTATTACCTACAGTGGGTGCGGAAAATATTCAGAACCCTTAAAATATTTTAATCTTTGTTATATTGCAGCCAATTGGTAAGATTAAAAGTTATTATTTTTTCTAAAATGTAGATACAGAAATGTAGATATTTTTGTGAATTTATTAAGCAAGAAAACTGAAATATCTCATAAGTATTTAGGCTGTTTGCTATGACACTCATATGTAACAGACATGCTGTCTATATAAGCTCAGAGTGCATGTCAGAGCACATGAGAATCCTGAGGTCTAAAGACCCAAGGAGCTCTTAGACAGAATTGTGGCAGGGCACAGATCTGGCCAAGGTTACAAAATAATTTCTGGAGCACTCAAGGTTCCTAAAAGCACAGTGGCCTCCATACTCCTTAAATGGAAGAAGTTTGGGACAACACAACTCTTCCTTGATCTGGACGTCTAGCCAAACTAAGCAATCATGGGAGAAGAGCAGTGGCGTAACTACCGCCGTAGCAGCCGTAGCGGTTGCTACGGGGCCCGTGAGGTTAAGGGGCCCGGGACACACAGCCGCGTGTGCCTGACTCGCCTACTGCCTCCCAAACAGATGAGCCTCCCGTATGCCGGCAACACTGAACTTCCCTCCCAGCCGTCCACACAACGAACCGCCCACCAAACTGCCCGCGTACACTTGCCAGCCAACTTACCGTCTGCCCGCCCACCTCACTCGCTGTCTGCCCGCCCACCTCACTTGCTGTGCGCCCACCCACCTCACTTGCTGCGCGCCCGTCCGTCTGTACCCGTCCGCACCCATCCGCCCACCGCACTTGCCTCCCGTTAGGCCCGCCCACCGCACTTGCGGCTCGACTACCCTCCCAGCGCACTTGCCTCTCGTTAGGCTCGCTCAGCGCACTTGCCTCCCGTTAGGCCCGCCCACCGCACTTGCGGCTCGACTACCCTCCTAGCGCACTTGCCTCCCGTTAGGCCCGCCCACCGCACTTGCGGCTCGACTACCCTCCCACTGCACTTGCCGCACGGCCGACCGCCCACCGCACTTGCCAACCGCCCGCACGAACACTGAAACACCCGCCTGCCGAACTTACCGCCTGCACGAGCACTGAAACACCCGCCTGATGGTTCGCCCGAACACCGGCCTGCTGACCCACACAGCCACCGTGCTGGACATCAAAAAAGTAAGTACCATTATTTAAATGTATCTGTGTATATATGTGTATAGATATATGGTTATGTTTGTGTGTGTATATATATATATAATGCTGTGTGTTTTTGTAAATGCTGCTGCATGTACTGTATGTGTGTGAATGTGTGCGTTTGCTGTATGTGTGTGTATATGCTTTATATACTAAATGTATGTGTGTTAAATGCTGTATGTACTGTTTGTAAACACAGTATGTATGTATATGGTGTGTTTATACTGTATGCATAAGTATACATACTATAGGTATATAATGTGTATGTACTATACAGTGGGGGTCATTTACTAAGGTGTTAACCGAATATTTCCGATTTGCGCCGATTTTCCCCGGGATTTTGGTGCACGCGATTTGATTGTGGCGCATCGGCATGCATGCGACGGAAATCGGGTGGCGTGGCCAAACGATAACCCGACGGATTCGGAAAAACTGTTGCATTTAAAAAAAAAAGTGTCCCGGGACTCGCGCTTACCTTCACCAGGTATAGGATGGTGCATTTCGGCGGACTTCATGGAACTTAAGCGCAGCAGCGACACCTGGTGGACTGCCTTAGTGAATAGCCGGAAGACCCGAATCCACCGCACAGAACGCACGCCAGTGGGGCGTGTATAAATCTATATATGAGTACATAAATGTGTGCGTATAAGTGTATACATGTATGTATGTGGGTGCAAGTATAGAAAAGTGAATGCAAAGTGTAGAACTTTATATGTTTGTAAATATGTGTGTATAAATTTGTATATATCTTTTAAAGGGGAAGGGGGGCCCCATGCAAAAATCTGCTATGGGGCCCAGCCACTCCTCGTTACGCCACTGGAGAAGAGTCTTGGTAAGAAAGGTAAAGAAGAATCCAAAGATCTCAGTGGCTGAGCTTTAAAAATGCAGTAGGCAGATGGGAGAAAGTTCCATAAAGTCAATTATCACTGCAGCCTTCTAGCAGTCAGTGCTTTATGAGTGTGCTGATGGAAGCCTGTCCTCATTGCAATACATATGAAACCCTGCATAAAGTTTGCAAAAATACACATGATGGGCTCCCAAACAATGAGAAATAGGATTCTCTAGCCGGATAGTCTTACCGAGTTGGTCTTACCCAGTGCAACTTTTCTAAGTATACAGAATTATTCCAGAATGTAGCATTATGGAATATGGCCTTGCATTCCATCATTATCATCTTCAATATCACTTTCACCTGGTCTCACCATCACTCATTTCTCTCATCCACAGGTATGTCTGCTTAATTTGGCACCCAGCCTCTCTTGTCTTTCTCTGCACCTTTCATGTTTATTGGTAAACAGATATTGGTAAACGCATATGTGTTTTCCTGTTCTCCCTGGAGACTTCCTGACTCCTTTCTGTGTCTCTCTGTCCTCTTGATTACCACACTGGGGCACATTTACTTATCCGGTCCTGTCGCAATCCTCAATCTGGTCTGTCCGACGAGGATGAAGTCCGGCACAATTCACCAAGATCGTGTGCCCGATATCCTGCATGTGGCGCTTCTCCGCTGAGGTTGGCCGGAGTTCACTATCTTCTTCCCGGTGTATGTGAGTGTATGTCTTGCTACACAATTTGAATTTAAATCCTGTGCTTAGTCCGAATCCGTCGGGTTGTCCGATGCCCCCCGATTTGTGTCGCATGAAAGTCGGCGCGATTGCGCCAAAATTCATTTGCATGTGCCAAAAGCCCCTGTTAAATGCGCCGCAAATCGGAAATAGTCGGGAACTAATTTGTCCTGGTGTATAAATTGGAGACTACAGGTCTTACCCAGTGCAACTTTTCTAAGTGCAAATATTTAAGTGTACAGAATTATTCCAGAATGGAACCAGAAAGGAACAAAGGGACACTATCTGTAAGAAAATGCCTAACTTTGTCTTTCAAAATGTTATCCAGAAAACAAAAAAACCTCTTTCCTTCATTGCCTTCTCACTCCAAATCTTGTGTACTTGGTGGCACTTAGAAAAGATGCACTTTCAAGATTGCACCACTGTAGGTGGCTGCCTGTGCTTTGGCTCCGGCTTTTGAACCACCCCCCAACCCATCTCAACCTGCCTTGTGGCATTAACATGGCCTTTCACTCTATCACTCCCGACTAAGCGGATCATTAGAAGCACGGGCTCTTTGTCGCATATCTGGCTGCAACGGAGCGCTGGAACCAGATCCTGGCAGCCCAAAGCATCAGTAGCAGCTACACTGGAGCACGTGAAATGTAAGTGATCAAACCAGAGACTTACCGCAAGTCAGGAGGAACGCTGTACCAAGGCTTGGCAAAAGTAGAGCTATGTACAGTGCGGCTTCTGCCAAACCAATACCTGCAGCAGCAGTACACCACGAGTTCACAACAACACTGTCAGCACCGCATCAGCTCTATAGTGCAATATCCCCTACACATGTCTGTCCACTCTGTGTCTATGTTTGTCACGGCCGCACCAGTGATCCTCCATACAGATCGCGGGTACACCTGTGCCCGGACTTACCTCTCCAATGCTCCTGCTTCCCGACTAGGCCGGCTCTTCAAGACTTAAAGGGCCAGCGTCCTTCTGATTGGCGCTGGTTAATGCAGATCGGCCTTATAATCCAGCACCACCCTTCCTACCTCGCTGGATCTTCAGCGTTGTCCCTGTAAGTGAAAGCCCTATCTTTTGTGCCCAAATGAACTTCCATGGTTTCCGTACCAAGCTTCCCTAAGCTGTTCCAGAAGAGGCATGAGATAGTCTCCAGCATTCCCAACGTTTCCAGATGCTCCTGTGTCTCCAGCGTTTCCAGATGCTTCTGTGGTTCTCCAGCGTTCCCAGATGCTCCTGTTGTTCTCCAGCATTCCCAGATGCTCCTGTGGTTCTCCAGCTTTCCCAGACACTCCCGTGTGTCTCCAGTGTTTCCAGACGCTCCTGTGTGTCTTCAGCCTGCCTCCGTGCTCCTGATGTGCCTTCCAGGGTTCCTGTCCAGTGGTGTCTTCAGTCTGAGCGTTACAGTTTGTCCCCTATGAACTGTGACAGTGTTATTGTGACTGGTATATTTTTGTATTGTAATTGCTTCCCCATATGTAATGTATTGTGGTTATGTAACCTGTATTGTGCTGTACCGCAATGTCGTGTAACTGTTTTCATGCAACCAAGGAACTAGCAACATGTAAGAATGTGGCTCTCAAACTATTTATGTATTTGTATCATCAAACATTTCTCTAACTGTTTAACAATTGTAATTGCAAAGTAATTTCCCCACAGGGGATCAATAAAGTTGTATTGCATCGTATTGTATGAGACAAAGATTGAACTATTTGGTGTTAATTCTAAGCAGTATATGTGGAGAAAACCAGTCACTGCTCATCTCTTGTATATTATTATGTCATCCCCACTTCCTGCAGTGCTCGCACACTCTTGAAATGTTGTTAAACAAAGATTAATTTAAATCTTTCTGACCTTTGCAGTGTCACTCTACCTTGCAGCAAGATGACAGGATGCCAATAGGTTGTGAAGGCAGCCAGGAGCCCTGTGATGGCTCAGTGTATGCTCGTAAAGCAGTACATTGTATTCCTTCCTAATAAACTTTGGGGGTTTTGAGCAACATTACATACTGTGTGGGACACGATATACACTGTGAGCTGTGGGGGACATGAAATACTGAGTCTGTGGGGGCATCATATACTGGGCCTCTGAAGGACATTACTTCCTGGTGGCTGTGAAGACATAACTTACTGGGCACTGTGTGAGACATTACTTGCTGAGAGACTAATTTAGTGTAAGAGAATTATTCAGTAAAGCAGATATTATTTAGCCTAGCAGCAAGGGGGGGGGGGGGTATTTGTAGAAGCCACACAGGTATTAAGTGTGGATTGTATTATTACATGCCAAGCCACATACAATGTAGGTCCTAGAATGAGGGGGTTGGTCCACGCCACAGATCTTTTATGACCCTAGCAACATCTCTGGTCACTGTACCTGCCCACCAGTAGTCACAATGTCTGCCCCCCAGTAGTCACAGTGCCTGCCTCAGTAATGAAAGTGCCTGTCCCCAGTAGTTATAGTGCCTTCCCCCAGCAGTCACAGTGCCTGCCCCCCCCAGTAGTCTATTACTCACATTGCCTCTGTAGTAACATATAGTCATGTAGTCACATATAGTCCCCACTAGCCTCCTCCCCACCCTTTCCAATACAGACTGTTCCTTCTTCACCGGTTCTTTTTTCTTCCCTAGCAATGAGCAGTGTCTTAAATTGAAGTAACTTATTTTAATATATAATACAGTGATAGTGTCCCTTTAAGGCCGGTAGACCTTTGGTAACCATGAAATGTAGCCCCCCTTTAACATACAGTCCCATGTAAAAACACCTTTGCCTATAGGCTCTCTCACAAATATTTGCACGGAAGACTGCACCTCTCACTGTTACTACACAACACATAGCCCCATGTAAATGCATCACCGTGCTTCAAAATAAAGTCTCACGTAAAAAATACTGAAAAAACTAAATAATACAAGCTGCAGATACCTGAATAAATAATCTTTATTTATTTTACGCATGATAAACTGCAGGAAAACCAAGGAGATGGGAGTAAAAAAAAACATTTTAAAACCTGGGAAAGACTAAACGCGTGGGAAAAGCCTGTAGGGCCATCACTGTCCTTTGAATAAAAACACAGTGGAGCACATTTACTTACCCGTCCGGAGGAGTACACAGAAAGTGCATTGTCCAACGATAATGCACTGTGTCGCGATTTACTAAGATCATGAGCACGATACTGTGGATGTGTCGCTTCCCTGCTCAGGTCCGACGGAGTTCACCTTCTTCTTCCTGGTACATGTAAGTGCTTGATCTTGCGACACAATTTGAAAGTTAAATCCCATGCTCAGTCCGAATTCGTTGGATCGTCCGACAGCCCGCCCCCCGATTTCTGTTGCATGAAAGTCAGTGCAGCTGCGCCAAAATCCGACCGCATTCTACACAATCCCCCGTTAAATACCTGTCACAGCCGAAAAACGTCGGTCCTGTCTAAGTATACCTCTGGGTTTCAATCAGGTGACCCTGTGGACTGTGTGGTGTATATCTCAGGAGTTATTGTAACGGTTCCCTAGCCTCAGATTTGTAGCCAGAAGACTGCCCTACTCAGTAATGCCCACTGATACTGAAAGGTACACATGAAGGTGGAAGGGTGTAAAAGGCTCAGAACTGGCAGGGATTGGGAGATTTAAAGGGAACCTTTCACCAGGGACCTCATATTTCACTAAAGACAGATTGTAAAAGGCCATGACACCTGCAGTGCAAAAATGTCTCTCTGCCTTTTCTAAGCATTTGCATTACAATATAATTGTGTGTTATAACTTACTCTTGCATCCTGACAAAATCCTGAGGTAGTCACAGGGGCTGGACTTTGGTTTGGATGCATTTCAAAAAACAACATGTGACCTGTTTTAGCTGCAGGCTGTCTCCATGTTTGTGCTCCTGTACAGCTTGTCCCTCCCCCACTGATGTCAGGTTGACCAGGCTGTGACCTCTGAGAAGAAGCACGAGGTGGAGCTAGACAGGAGCACAAAGGTGGGGGTCAAGCTCTGAGGAGTGAGTAACACAGACAAGCCACATGTTGTTTTTTGAAATGCATCTAAACAAAAGTCCAGCCCGTGTGACTACCCCAGGATTTTGTCAGGGAGCAAGGTAAGTTATGCAAATGCTTAGAAAAGGCAGAAAGGCAGATTTGCACTGCTGGTGTGAAGGGCTTCTGCAACCTCTCTTTAGTGAAAATGAGGTCCCTGGTGACAGGTCACTTTAAATGGCTTTTCCACCAGAAGGCATAGTAAATGTACCCCAATGGGTCAGGTTAAATAATTTCCAAAATCCACATTAGCGATTTATGTAATTGTCCTACTGATATAAAGACAAAAACAGCAGAACTTTTATGCTTACAACTTGGTGATATGTGCATGACATCCTACAGATAAATGTGCTCTCATGGCAGGGCTTCTAACTGTCCTTATTCAGCACAATGCAATTGATTTATTGAAATGTCTCCAACAAGTTGCAACACTTCCTCAGCCCTCTCAGTCACATGATTTACTGCCAATCAAGCAGTTATGTGACCAGATGGCACATCAATTTCAACGTTTAAGTGTGAATGATTTTAAGACTCAACTGCTACAACTGTGGGCAAATGTGTGTCTCCATGTATGTCTCCATGCACAGGTCTGGGACAAGGGATTTAGGCATGCTAGACAAACAAAAAATGGTGTGCCACCCACCACGTGGCAGAATCAGTGCTAATCCTAAAGAGAAGAATTAACTGGCTTCCTTTCACCTTTAAACATTGCTGCACATATAGATATACACCTGAAATTAGTTTACCGCCCATATAAATATATCCCACGCATACAAATAAACATATTGCATCGGCGAGGGTGTTGCATACCCCGGGGGCAATTGAAAGAGCCACCCTCGGCTCGACTACAGATGGTTTGGGGCACAGAGGGGGCTAAGGGCACTTCTGGGAAGTGCAGGCTATGTGAGGTGTAGGGACAAACCGCCCATGGTCCTGGAGACAGGCACCTGGGTTGGTGTCGGACTAAGACAAAAATATGTAGCTGTATGACAGTTGGTCGCTGACGCCATTAAACCGGACTGTACAGTAGGAAAGGTGTGGTGTCATGTCCTGTAATCCACTCCTTGCACCAAGGCCTGTATATGTGTTATATCAACGCTTTTTCCCTGGCGGCAATTATATAGCGTGTATATCTGCATTGCGTTAGCATATGCGACACGAGTACCTCCTGACTTTGTATACATCCTTACCCATGTATGGGTGGCATCCAGGTGCTATCTGTGTAACACCCCCGGTCCCCTAAAGACCCGCAGTTTACGGACTACCCCCATGTGCAAACCTCGGTTGGAGGGATCAGGTAGCGGTCAGTGTTTTACACAAAAAAGACGGTCCGACACAGCCACACTACAACCTGTAAAGCCTATGAAAGGGTTAATGCAGACTACTGGCATATCTTCTGACAGTGTGCAAATATTTGGTAAATTCACATTGGCTTAGGAGCCCAATGGGTACACATCTTAAAACGTTACAAACGTTACAGAGGTAGATAGGCTACTCAGGGTAGCAGAATAAATGTCTCTTTTCCTGCAAAGAAAAGGCATAAAGAGTGCAAGCAGAATGTCCATACCTAGAAAGGAAGGCATTAAGTGCAAAATGATAATAAATAGCAATAGCAACTTTTCCTTGGAATTGGCAAAAGTCTCACAGAAGGTCTTTAATGACAAAGTCCATCTTCTGGGTACAGCCCTTGAGGTGGGGAAAAGTGCACTAGAAGAAGCAAAGGGTCTCCTCTATGTGTAGAGGGACAGAGTCCTTTGAAGAAATCTCTGCGGTGGCAGAGGAAGGGGTGCTATCATAGCACAGGACAATAATCAGTTCAAGGTAAGTTTCTTGACTGAGATAAATAAGGGTAAGAGTCTCAGGACAGTTTCTGGCTCTATAGGGTAAGGGCAGAAATAAATATTTACAATGGACATAGTACCTGGAGAGGGCTACAGCCCTTCAGGGGTTAGTCAGATGCACCTTCGCTGGGTTCAGCAGGGACAGGATCCAAAGTCAGCAGGGAATCCTGTGCATCCTCAGCGGGAGTAGGTGCCGGCTGGGGACACCCGGTGGCAGTAGCGGGTACTGCAGGTGCAGCAACATCCTCCGGACCTTCAGGGGGAGGAGCGCTGTCGCCCGGGGTGTCGGCTGTTCCAGCCTAGACGGAACCTCCGGACAAGGCTCGCTAGCCGGGATATCTTCTCCCACAGAAGAGCCGCGGGACCTGGCAATGCTCCCGGCAGGGGAGACGGTGGGGGTGGCGCCCTGGATCATGCCGGCCCATGGATGGCAATGGGACCCGTACTCACGATTACCGTGGATGGGGCATTCACGTGGGTCACCGCCCGGGGACTCGCAGCCGAGGAAGAAGAGGTATTCGGGGATTCCGGCCACTCGTCGTCCTCATACAGGTCGTCATACGGTGGGTAGCGGTCCTCATCGGAGTCCGGGATCCGGATCACACCAGCCGCCCAGGGTCCTCGGGGCCCCTCCTGCAGGGAGAACTCAATGCACTCGCCTGGCTTCAGGTTGTGCTGGCTCTCTGGCAGATCAGGCCTCTTGACAGACCGGCGGGGAATAAATACCTCCTGTCCGGTGTAGTCTTGAGTGGCGAAGCCATAGCCACGTTGTTTGTCGAAGAACCGGACCATACCGGTGGTGCGGTTCTTTTCCACCCAGGCTCCAGCTGCAGACCGGCCGGCCATGTAGCGTTGGGCCTCCTTCTAGCGGCGTCTCTGCTCCGAGACAGCGTCTCGGAGTCTCTGGCGGGCGGCCTCACCTCGGCCTCGAGGCTGCGGAGGTGCCGGTGCTAGGGCTCGTGGCTCCGGTGCAGGCTCGGATCTCCGTGATGGTCGGGCAGGTGCCGGAACAGGAGCGGGAGCAGCCGGAGGATCAGGAACCGTCACAGCAGGGCTAGCAGGCCGAACAGCAGGGACAGTAGGCCTCGGAGCAGGTGGCACGGTAGCAGTAGGCCCAGGCGCTGGCTCAACAGAAGTTGGGGCCTCCCCACGTGGCGCCTCCACGTGGGCCTGCGGTACCGGTATGGTAACCGGGATAGGCACGAGGAACCACCCGGGTGGTACTTGATACTCCGTCACCGTCTGGACATACTTCCGGGTGACGAATGCTCGGGTCAGTCCTCGATGCAGCCGGTGCCCAGCAAAGGGCCTCCGGACCGGCTGCGCAGAGACCACCACCATGGTCTCCAACACTTCAAAGAACTCGGGACGCTCCACAGGAGGGAATGGCGGAGGACCCCACATGATGCTGTCCTCACTGTCCAAGATCCGCACGAGTTCTGGCGTTTCGTTGAGGCGGGGCAGGAAGTCCGCTTCGCGCCAGAGGGAGGAGTCCAAGTCCTTCCCGCCAAGAGCTGTGGCGGGCTCTAATTTTTCCTGCGCCACAGGAGGCGGGGTTCGCGCCCTTCGCGCGTGGGTGGAGCTTGATGTGTCGTCTGGGTTTCCCGCCAGTGAAGGTTTTGGCGGGCTGGAATTACTTGCTGCGCCACAGTTTCTGAGGTAAAATCTTCAGGCGCGGCAGCGCCGGATGTAGCAGAGCTGGTACAGTTCTTGCAGGGATTAACCTCTTGAGTGCTGCAGCGGCGCTCGACAGCACGTGGCAGCATTAACACAGTTCAATCCAGAAACACACAATCACTTGGGCCTAAACCCGGATGGCAGCAGGGTTAGGCAGCACAGTCTTTGTAATAAAGGAAAGTCTTTAATGCCGGAATAAGGCACAGAAGTATCAATCCTGTTCGTGACGCCACTTGCAACATCCCCCACCGGGGCCTAGCCTTTTCTCGGGGCCTGGAGTCAGCCGGGGCCCGCAGTACCTCAGTGGCTGGCGGTTGCGGCCTAGGCACGCTAGTGTCACGGTGCTTGGTATGGGGAACCGGAGGGCTGTCCTACAGCCTGGCAGGTCTCCAGCAGGGTGGTGTTGGCAAGAAATGATGAGGGAGAGGCGGCTATAGCGGATCTCCCTGGGGCAACCCTTTAGTGTCTAGAGGATGAGTCTCTGTGTGGTGGACAGGGTGCCTGTGATGATGGTAGTTGTAGTAGCAGGGACCAGACGGAGGCAGAGGTTGAACAGAAACACTTACAGTTCTTTATTGGAACCGACCGGAACATCAGCAACGTGCCTTTAACAAGATGGTGGAGTACTGGAGAGGTATTTGGAGGGAGCCACAGGATGTAGATCACCAGCCTGGATGCAATGGCAGGCTGGGAGGCAGCTGTGTCCTAATAGGATGCTTCAGCTTGATCCTGGATATCTTCAGATATCACCCTTGAAGGTAGGATGATACCCCTTTCCTCACTACCTAGCTATTAGCTCCACTTCAGGCAGGGGCTAGGCTCTTCCTGCTCTGGTCTGGTGTACTAGCTGTACAGACTCCGAAGAGTCTGTACTGGAGAGACTCCAGTCTGCTTCTGAGCTACTGCTCAGCTAACTGCTCTCTAGAATATTCTTGGCCAGGGGTTTTATTATCTCCCCTTGGTCAGGTGGTGGCTGCTCCTCCAATTACCTCTCAGTTCACAGAGACAGGATGTAACACATAGCATTGGATAACAGAATCTTACATCATACACAGATTAACTTCTGCCTTGCCAGGCAGGATTAACCACTGCAATGTCCCCTGTGTGATGTGGTGACATGCTATGGGGCTTATTCGCAAGCACTCCTTCGCTATTGCATCGGCGAGGGTGTTGCATAAACAATGAATAACCACACATAAATATAAATCAGTAATACATTTATTGCACACTAGAGCTGCCATCAGCAGGCACAGACATCACTTACTGCTCAAATTAGGTTGTAGCCATTTTGTTCGCCCTCTGTTCTGGTCTTGTTCATCGTGGTCTTCTTCCTAGAGGACTCCTCACAGGTTGAACATAATGACAACTTCTCCCAACCATGAATTATCGTTGCAGAAATTGCCACCCTGGGACTTCAGCATCTGGAGCAAATGTCCACACTGCTTCCCTAAAAATATCATAGTCTGTGTAATGTCCCACAGTTTTATACCATAATGGTGGCATTACAATCTACAAATCATACTGCAAAAATATAATCTATTATATGGCTACAATGATGGGAAAATATAAAAGTTGTTGGTAAGTTTAAGGCTCTAATGAGTTTAGGATGGATTTATTTTCATGTATGGGACATTTTGTAAGAGAATGTTCTGAGTCTTACAAAATAATAAAAAAAAAAAAAAACAGGAAATGTTAAACTCCAGTTCTGTTGAATATTTTTTTCCTTATTGAAGAACTTCCCTTGTTCAGCACTGACATCTCATCTCCCAACTAGTGTCCGCATGGGGTACATGAATATTACTATGTCTTCACATTCCCTCATAATCCTTGTCTGTAAGTAGAAGTTTATTCTATAAAGAGGCAGACTGCAATCTTTCCCTGTAGAGCAGTATACAGATTGTTGCATTTATTATATTTTACAGTATACCACTGTACTAATATGTGTTTGTATGCCATTGTATGCCATTTGTATATTTTACAGTATGCCATTGTACTGATATGTGTTTAGGGTGGCCTGTATAGTTGTGATGTTATTTCAGGCTGAAAGAGTAAATGTACCGTAGTCATGAATTTAGCATTTATAGGACATAAACACTTATATTTTTTTCTTACCCATCGAATTCTAAAAGGCTTGTTTTTATTTTTGCATGTATGTCATGGGTTGATGGCTTGTTCTTTGAAACATGAGTTAAACTTTTTGATGCCTATAATTTAATGACTGAATTTTATTAACACTTTCTGAAGAAGATAAAAAACTGTAATTCTGAGATTTTAATTTTAAATTGAAATGCTGAAAACACAGGGCATACATAATATGTAACATTTATTCTGCGGGAAAGTTATACCTACTTTATATACAGTAAGTGGTCCTTTTGGATAAATTACACAAAAACTGTAAAATACTAAATCCAGGAAAGATGCTTAGGTTTGTATGGATATACAGGGTACCTAGTTTTACCACCAAAAACTGGAAAAACCTATTGACTCGAGTATAAGCCGAGGGTGGGAAATGCATTGGTCACAGCCTCCCAGTATATAGCTGCCAGCCACCTTCAGTATATAGCCTGCCAGCCCCTTTGTCTATGTAGCCTGCCAGCCCCTTTGTTTTTAATGTCTGCCAGCCCCTTTGTTTTTAATACCTGCCAGCCCCTTCCTCTATATAGCCTGCCAGCCCCTTCCTCTATATAGCCTGCCAGCCCCTTCCTCTATATAGCCTGCCAGCCCCTTCCTCTATATAGCCTGCCAGCCCCTTTGTTTTTAATGCCTGCCAGCCCTCTGTTGCCGGTAAAAAAAATAATAAACTTACTACTCACCATTCCGACGGCCCGGACAGCTCCTCTCCATCTTCATCTTCATGCCGCAGCTCCGTGGCAGCTCCGTGGCCGCGCCTCTTCAGTCTTCATGCCGGCTCATGGCCGCGACAGCTCCGTGCGCACGGAGCTCCCGCGGACCTGCGGCATGAAGATGAAGAGGAGCTGTCCGGGCCGTCGGAATGGTGAGTAGTAACTTTATTATTTTTGTATACCCGAGTATAAGCCGAGTGTTGAATTTTTAGCACAAAAGTTGAGCTAAAAAACTCGGCTTATACTCGAGTATATACGGTACTCATATATCCAGTCACTGTGACTGTGGTAATCTTTTT
Organism: Engystomops pustulosus; assembly: GCF_040894005.1. NCBI lineage: Eukaryota > Metazoa > Chordata > Amphibia > Anura > Leptodactylidae > Engystomops > Engystomops pustulosus. Next base: position 83,646,072 of record NC_092416.1, on the reverse strand, counting down.
ATATTTGTTATCCAAGGCCTTCTTTCTTCATCAACTTTTAAAATGCAAATGATTCTGAAAGGCTCTGGGGACATTACCAGAGTCCCACAGAGCTGCAGATTTACAGGCTGTTATGATGAGTAGAACATGTCTCACCCAACCCCTATTCTCACCCATTCCCTATACCAGTGATGGCTAACCTATGGCACTGGTGCCAGAGGTGGCACTCAGAGCCCTTTCTGTGGGCACTCAGGCCATCACCAGAGATGACTCCAGGTATCTTCCTGCAGTCCCAGACAGCCCAGGACTTGCTGTGCCCAGAGGTATTTTAAAGTGACAGCGCTACCTGGGACTATTTTCTGCTTTATTGGTGTCCTCAGAGTGCTGCTATCAATGAAAACTGTGACAGAGAAGGGAGTATAAATCACCAATTAAATTTCTGTGTTGGCACTTTGCGATAAATAAGCAGGTCTTTGTTGTAGTTTGGGCACTCAGCCTCTAAAAGGTTCGCCATCACTGCCCTATATCTTCTGCCTGTATAATATAGCATCTGCAGAAAGTACAGGGGAAGGGGAAACCAGTTCTGCTCATGGCAACAATCTGTGAAGCTACAGCACTTTGGAAGAAAGGAGGACATAGCTAACACATAGAGTATAAGAAGATTACCACAGTCACCTGTAGCTTGATAGATGAGTAAGTGTCCCTAATTTAGCTTGTTTCATTTTCATGGTAGATTTGCACACAAATTTGATCACCCTCCTGGCAGTCAGTCAGGCACTGTAAACACAGGCATCTTGGCATTTTGGGACTCGGTATGGATTATAACTTTAAAGCATGTGGGATCCATTGATGACACTGTTGCAGTGTCCATCCGATCCCTGTCAGGGGACTTCCATTAATCATGAGCACAAGGACTATTTCACCTATTTCACTGCAAGCTTGGTCATCATTTGGGACCACATTTGGGACTAATTTCAGGGTGAGCAATGATTTAATACTATCTATTGCTATAAACCTTGGGATGAGGACAACAACAATGTAATTGAAAACCCTAAGATGTACAGGGGAATATGAAGCACAATAATCTAGGCAATCAATGAAGTCTGTCTCTCCTAGAAGCCTCCTTTCTACCCCTTTCTCCTCCCCCACACATTCTCTAAGGCGGCATTCACATGACCATAGGGGGATGTATGTACGGCTGCAAGCTTGCAGCCGTACATATGTCCCCCATAGACTGGCAATGGCCGCACGGAGCTCTGTACACAGAGAAAAGATAGGACATGTCCTATCTTTCCCCATGTTACGCGGTGTGTGCCGTGGATCGCTATGGAGAGGAGAGGTTTCTCCCCTCCTCCTCTCCGTCGCGGCTGATGTATGCCCACCCAGCAGTAGCCGTGCGGGCATACGTCATTGTGCCTGGGGCAATAAGGGTACATTCACAAGCGGTATGCCCGCCGTGCGGGCATACCGCCGTGTGCTGGAGAGAAGGAGGAGGTGACCCCTCCTCCCTCCATAGTGAATAGCGGCACACGGCCGCACACTCGCTGAAAGATAGAGCATGCTCTATGTTTTTGCGGTGTGCGGCCCGGATCTGCACCGTGCCGCTATTGCCGTCTATGGGGACATACATGCGGCTGCAAATTTGCGACCACATGTAGGTCCCCACAGACGGCCATGTGAATGAGCCCTAAAGCTGGACTTTATTGTTGTCAACTATTGTACTTCTCTTGCCTGTACACACATAATTTAAAAGGACCTATATGACTTTTAGATTATTTTTTTTAATGTTTTATTCAGTTACGCCGTATGGGTTAATAATTTTTTATTTAATGGATCTGGAATTTTGGGATGCAAGACTACCCAAGATGTATATGATTTTTGTTTATTTATTTACAATACAGGCCAAAAGTTTGGACACACCTTTTCATTCAAGGAGTTTTCTTGTATTTTCATGACTATACAAATTGTAGATTCACACTGAAGGCATCAAAATTATGAATTAACACATGTGGAATTATATACTTAACAAAAAAGTGTGAAACAACTGAAAATATGTCTGATGAGCTTCAAGAGGTAGTCACCAGAAAAGGCTTTCACATCACATGTGCACCCTGTCAGGTTTAATAAGTGGGATTTTACATTACTGTGACATCACTATGGCATACCTCCCAACATTTGTGAAAGGGAAAGTGGGACAAAATGGCGGCACGCGTAGTGTGCCCTGGCGATCCCCCTAAGCCATACCCCCAATCACTCCCTGGCCACGCCCTTAAATTTTAGCCATATTATAATAATAAAAATCATCTCAATTAAAAAATAAAATATATCCTCATTGGGATTTGAACCTAGAACATGCAGTGTCCATGAACAATAATGACACAGTGCCCCAACCAACTGAGCTTTGACCTCTGTGAAAATCAAGGATTAGAATTTTGGTAACTAAGAACTGTGACTGCTACTGTTACACTGTGACACAGATTTAATGCCTTGGTATATAGGGAGGGATCTTCTCAGAGATTATTGTAATTATTGCGACTATTGTTATTATTATGGAGATTATTATTATTATTGAGATGATTATTATTATTTTTACTATTATTAATAATCATCACCATAATAATAAAAATAATAAAATTTTAATAATAATAATAGTCTCAATAATTACAATAATAATCTCTGAGAAGATCCCTCTCTATCAGTGCATTAAGTCTGTGTCACAGAGTAACAGTGGCAGATAACAGTTCTTAGTTACCAAAAATCCTTTGATAAGTATCTCTGGGCTTATGGCTCAGTTAGTTTAGGCTCCTGTCTACAGTGCAGAGGGTCCCAGGTTCTAATCTCAGCCTGGGTAAAACTTTATTTAATTTAATTAAATAAAGAGCTTGTGTCTGGGGAAGCCCTAGGAGACCATATATGGACAGATGCTGATCTGAACCTGATGACGTGGTCCCTGCTCTCCGCTAACCCGACACTTCTCTCAAAAGGATTGAGAGCTATTCTGTACTATGGGTTCTGGCTTTCAAAGTATTTACTATGCGGACACAGAGCCGGGACAAGCGGGACCTGGGGGGAAAATCCGTGACAATCTAACAGCTGCCCGTGACGCGGGGCAGAGGTAAGAAAAACAGGACTTTACCAGCAAAATCGGGCCGGTTGAGAGCTATGCTATGGTGCATCCCCCAGATACATTACTGTAAAATCACTATGGTGCATCTCTCAGGTACATGATTGTGACATCACTATGGTATATCTATCAGGTACGTTACTGTGACATAACTATGGTGCAACTCCCAGGAACATTACTGTGACGTCACTATGGTGCATCCCCCAGATACATTACTGTGACATCGCTATGGTGCATCTTTCAGCTACATATTACTGTGACATCACTATGAGCATCTCTATGCTACATATTACTGTGACATCACTATGGTGCATCTCCCAGATACATAACTGCTACATCACTATGGTGAATCTCTCAGGTACATTACTGTGACATCACTATGGTGAATCTCCCAGGTACATTACTGTGACATCACTATGGTGCATCTCTCAGGTACATTACTGTGACATCACTATGGTGCATTTCCCAGGTACATTACTGTGACATCACTATGGTGCACCTCTCTGCTATATATAACTGTGACATCAATATGAAGCAACTCTCCGGTGCATTACTGTCAAATCACTATGGTCCATCTTCCATGTACATTACTGTGACATCACTATGGTGCATCTCCCAGGTACATTACTGTGACATCACTATGGTGCATCTCCCAGGTACATTACTGTGACATCACTATGGTGCATCTCCCAGGTACATTACTGTGACATCACTATGATGCATCCCCCAGATACATTACTGTGACATCGCTATGGTGCATCTTTCAGCTACATATTACTGTGGCATCACTATGAGCATCTCTATGCTACATATTACTGTGACATCACTATGGTGCATCTCCCAGATACATTACTGTTACATCACTATGGTGCAACTCTCAGAAACATTACTGTGACAACACTATGGTGCATCTGTCAGGTACATTACTGGGATATCACTATGGTGCATCTCCCAGGTATATTACTGTGACATCACTATGGTGCATCTCCCAGGTACATTACTGTGATATCACTATGGTGCATCTCTCAGAAACATTACTGTGACATCACTATGGTGCATCTATCAGGTACATTACTGGGACATCACTATGGTGCATCTATCAGGTACATTACTGTGACATCACTATGGTGCATCTCCCAGGGACATTATTGTGACTTCACTATGCTGCATCTCCAAGGTACATTACTGTGACATCACTATGGAGCATCTCCCAGGTACATTACTGTGACATCACTATGGTGCATCTCCCAGGTACATTACTGTGACATCACTATGGTGCATCTCCCAGGTACATTACTGTGACATCACTATGGTGCATCTCTCAGCTACATATTACTGTGATAACACTATGGTGCATCTCCTAGGTACATTACTGTGACATAACTAAGGTGCAACTCTCAGGTACATTACTGTGACATGACTATGGTGCATTTCCCAGGAACATTACTGTGACATCACTATGGTGCAACTCCCATGTACATTACTGTGACATCACTATGGTGCATCTCTCAGGTACATTACTGTGACATCACTATGGTGCATCTCCCAGGTACATTACTGTGACATCACTATGGTGCATCTCTCATGTACATAACTGTGACATCACTATGGAGCATCCCCCAGGTACATTACGGTGACATCACTATGGTGCATCTGTCAGGTACATTACTGTGACATCACTATGGTGCATCCCCAAGATACATTACTGTGACATCACTATGGTGCATCTCTCAGGTATATTATTGTGATATCACTATGTTGCATCTCCCAGGTACATTACTGTGACATCACTATGGTGCATCTCATAGGTACATTACTGTGACATCACTGTGGTGCATTTCCCAGATACATTACTGTGACATCACTATGGTGCATCTCCCAGATACATTACTGTGACATCACTATGGTGCATCTCCCAGGTACATTACTGTGATATCACTATGGTGCATCTCTCAGAAACATCACTGTGACATCACTATGGTGCATCTATCAGGTACATTACTGGGACATCACTATGGTGCATCCCCAGGATACATTACTGTGACATCACTATGGTGCATCTCTCAGGTATATTACTGTGATATCACTATGTTGCGTCTCCCAGGTACATTACTCTGACATCACTATGGTGCATCTCTCAGGTACATTTGTGTGACATCACTATGTTGCGTCTCCCAGGAGCATTACTGTGACATCACTATGGTGCATCTCCCAGGTACATTACTGTGACATCACTATGGTGCATCTCTCAGGAACATTACTGTGACGTCACTATGGTGCATCTCCCAGGTACATTACTGTGACATCACTATGAGCATCTCTCAGGTACATTACTGTGACATCACGATGGTGCATCTCTCAGAAACATTACTGTGATATCACTATGGTGCATCTCTCAGAAACATTACGGTGACATCACTATGGTGCATCTATCAGGTACATTACTGGGACATCACTATGGTGCGTCCCCAAGATACATTACTGTGACATCACTATGGTGCATCTCTCAGGTATATTACTGTGATATCACTATGTTGCATCTCCCAGATACATTACTGTGACATCACTATGGTGCATCTCTCAGGTACATTACTCTGACATCACTATGGTGAATCTCCCAGGTACATTACTGTGACATCACTATGGTGCATCTCTCAGGTACATTTCTGTGACATCACTATGGTGCACCTCTCTGCTACATATAACTATGACATCAATATGAAGCAACTCTCCGGTACATAACTGTGACATCACTATGGTGCATCTCCCAGGTACATTACTGTGACATCACTATGGTGCATCTCCCAGGTACATTACTGTGAAATCACTACGGTGCATCTCCCAGGTACATTACTGTGACATCACTATGGTGCATCTTTCAGCTACATACTACTGTGACATCACTATGAGCATCTCTATGCTACATATTACTGTGACATCTCTATGGTGCATCTCCAAGGTACATTACTGTGACATCATTAGGGTGCATCTCTCAGCTACATTACTATGACATCACTATGGTGCATCTCCCAGGTACATTACTGTGACAACACTATGGTGCATCTCACATGTACATAACTGTGACATCACTATGGTGCATCTCCCAGGTACATTACTGTGATATCACTATGGTGCATCTCCCAGATACATTAACCCCTACGGGACACAGCATCTTTTGGCCTAAAGGACGCGGACCCATTTTTCAAATCTGCCCTGTGTCACTATAAGTGGTTATAGCGTGGGAATGCTATGAGATATCCAGGGGATTTTGAGATTGTTTTCTCGTGACACATTGTACTTCAAATTAGTTTAAAAATTTGGATGAAATCTTTTGCGTTTAGTTATGAAAAAAAACAAAATTTGGCAAAAAATTTGAAAAATTCTATATTTTCAACGTTCTAAATTCTCTACTTTTGATGCAGATAGTCATAGCACCCAAATAAATTCATAACTTACATTTCCCAAATGTCTGCTTTATGTTGGCATGGTTTTTTTAAGATTCCACATATTTTACTAGAATGTTCTGAGGCTCAGAATTTAGGTATCATTTTTCACATTTTTTGTAAAATCACCAAAACCCGTATTTAGATGGACCTGCTCAACTTCTAATTGACACTGAGAGGCCTAAATAATAGCTAGACTCATAAATTACCCCATTGTGGAAACTACACCCCTCAACGTATGAAAAACCACTTTTAAGAAGTTTGTTAACCCTTTAGGTGTTTTATAGGGGTTAAAACAAAATGGAGGTGCAGTCTGAAAATTGTAATATTTTTTCACAATACACTCATTTTGGGTGGAAAATTAAACATATACAATGGATTAAATGAAAAAAGGCTCCACAAAGTTTGATACCCAATTTCTCCCGAGTACACCGATACCCTATATGTGGTGGTAACCTGCTGTATGGGTGCACGGCTGGGCATAGGAGGGAAGGAGGCGTCATCCAGATCCAATTTGCTATGTCACATTGTACAGGCTATAATTTTTTTCTTTTTTTATTGAGGACCTATAGGGGCTTATTTCTTTTGCCACATGAGATGCACTTTTCTGGTACATAATTTTGGGGCATCTATAGCTAATTGGTGAGATTTAATTAAAGCTTTGTTGGTCGAAGAAATGAAAATCGTCAATTTTTAGGAACATTTTTATGTGTTTTTTTTTTGGCCGTTAACCATACCATAAAAATAGTATATTATTTTTATTCTATGGGTCGCCACGATTACAAAAATACTTCATTTATATATATTTTTAATTTTTTTCCATTTTTACTGAATAAAAAGTAATTTGGCAAAATTGTTGTTAATTTTAGCATCACCGTCTTTCATATGCATAACTTTTTTATTTTTCACCTCACAAATCTGTTTAAGGGCTTATTTTTTGCGAGAAGGATTGTTCTTTTTAGTGGTCTTATTTTAGATTGCGTAACTTTTTTAAATCACTTTTTAGAGCATTTTTAAAGGGCATTAATAAAAAATCATCTTTTTTTCAGAGAGAGTTTTTTGAGGTTGTTTTTTACGGGGTTCACTCTGCGGGTCTAATAACGATTTTGTTTTATTATGCAGATTGTTACGGACGCAGGGATACCAAATATGTGGGGGTTTTGTGTATTTTATTCAATTGTACTGAATAAAAACTAATTTGGAGAAAATCGTATTCATTTTAGCATCACCATCTTTTCATATGCATAACTTTTTTATTTTTTGGCAGATAAATCTTGTTAGGGGCTTATTTTTTGCGAGAACAGTTGTTCTTTTTAGTGGGCTTATTTTAGAGTGCATAAAATTTTTTAAATCACTTTTTAGAGCATTTTTTATAGGGTATTAATTAAAAATTATCTTTTTTTCGGAACGTTTTTTGCGTTTTTTTCCTCCGGCGTTTACCGTGCGGGTCCAGTAATGATTCTGTTTTATTATGCAGATTGTTACGGACGCGGCAATACCAAACATGCGGGGGTTTTTTGTGTTTTTATGTTTTTTATTCTTTATTAAGTGTTTTTATGGGAAAGTGACATTTTAGGGGCTTATATTTTTATGTATTTATTTTTTATTTATTATAATGTGTAGTGTTAAGTGTTTTTGCATAATTTTACTTCTACATACTTGAACTTAAACCAGTGATACTCTGATCACTGGTTTAAGTTCAATACACTGCTCTACAATACTATTTTATTGTAGAGCAGTGTAAACTGTCTGAGCAAGCTTGCGCATGCTCAGACAGTTTACAGCCAGACCCGGAAGGGTTCTGGCTGCCATGGAAACCGGGCAGCTCCGGGGCACATGCCAGTCCTCGGAGCTGCCCAGGAGAGGATCGGATCCCCCGGTAAGCGGCACGGGGGATCCGATCCATAGGGGGAAGACCCTTACACGCCGCGGTCATGCTTGACCGCGGCGTGTAAGGGGTTAACACCCGCGATCGGAGTCGGCTCCGATCGCGGGTGTTAGCGCAGGCTGTCAGCTGTACTAGACAGCTGACAGCCGCTGCTTCTGGTACCGGCTCCGTTCGTGAGCCGGTGCCAGAAGCAGGACGTTATAGTGCGTCCTGGTGCGCTAAGTATCTAGCCACCGGGACGTACTATAACGTCCTGGTGCGCCTAGGGGTTAATGTGACATCACTATGGTGCATCTCCCAGGTACATTACTGTGATATCACTATGGTGCATCTCTCAGAAACATTACTGTGACATCACTATGGTGCATCTACCAGGTACATTACTGTGACATCACTATGGTGCATCTCCCAGGTACATTACTGTGACATCACTATGGTGCATCTCCCAGGTACATTACTGTGACATCACTATGGTGCATCTCTCAGGAACATTACTGTGACATCACTATGGTGCATCTCTCAGGTACATTACTGTGACATCACAATAGTGCATCTCTCAGGTACATTACTGTGACATCACTAGGGTGCATCTCCCAGATACATAAATGTGACATCACTATGGTGCATCTCTCAGGTACATTACTCTGACATCACTATGGTGAATCTCCCAGGTACATTACTGTGACATCACTATGGTGCATCTCTCAGGTACATTTCCGTGACATCACTATGGTGCATTTCCCAGGTACATTACTGTGACATCACTATGGTGCACCTCTCTGCTACATATAACTATGACATCAATATGAAGCAACTCTCCGGTACATTACCCTGACTACATCACAATGGTGCATCTCTCAGGAGCATTACTGTGACATCACTATGGTCGATCTTCCATGTACATTACTGTGACATCACTATGGTGCATCTCCCAGGTACATTACTGTGACATCACTATGGTGCATCTCCCAGGTACATTACTGTGAAATCACTATGATGCATCCCCCAGATACATTACTGTGACATCACTATGGTGCATCTTTCAGCTACATATTACTGTGACATCACTATGAGCACCTCTATGCTACATATTACTGTGAAATCACTATGGTGCATCTCCCAGATACATTACTGCATACCTCCCAACTTTTGTTGAGGAGAAAGAGGGATAAAATTTACCCACAGAAGCCACACCCTAGCCACGCCCCCTAACCACACACCCTGGCCACGCATCCACTGACACCAATGTATATATAGCAGCAATATACATATATATATATATATATATATATGCTGATTAACCCCACTGGCACCAATGTATATTTATGTATATAATTGGGGGGCATATTCCACTCCCCCTAGACAACGAGCATGTCCCCCCCCTAGACAACGAGCATGTCCCCCCCCTAGGCAACGAGCATGTCTCCCCCCCTAGACAACGAGCATGCGCCCCCCCAGACAACGAGCATGCCCCCCCCCAGACAACGAGCATGTCCCCCCCAGACAACGAGCATGTCCCCCCCAGACAACGAGCATGCCCCCCCCTAGACAACGAGCATGCCCCCCCCTAGACGAGCATGTCCCCCCCTAGACAACGAGCATGTCCTCCCCTAGACAAAGAGCATGTCCCCCCCCCCTAGACAACGAGCATGTCCCCCCCCCCCTAGACAACGAGCATGCCCCCCCCCCCCATGGCTGTGTGCGCTTTTTTTTTTAGTTTGTGTTATTTGTGTCTTCCAGGACCGTACCTGCTGTGGACTACTTCGGATTCGAAGGATTACGTCGATGACCGACATTTCTAACAAATAAAATAGTCAACGAGGATGTGTCTGCGTCCTTTGTTCAATTAAACTTATATTTGTTAAAAACGGTGTGATTTATTTTTTTGCGACACTCTTCATAGTTTGCCATAGTAGTGGTGCCGGCTAGATGACGGTGCTCGTTACTAAGGGCTGGCCTTAGTGTTTGCCTCAATTTTTTTGGCAAATTCACACTAACGCCCATACCATTACCCCGGTACCCACCGCCACCAGGGGTGCCGGGAAGAGCAGGGTACAAACCAGTACCTGACCGTCTATAGATGGTTAGGTAGTGGGGCGGCCGCAGGCTGTTATTGTTGCGTTGGAATAGCCCCCTAACAGTGGGCTATCCCAGCTCAGTAATGGCAGGCTGCTGCTGCTTTTTTGTAGCTGGCTGATTTGAAAAATAGGGGGCACCCCACGCAGTTTTTTCTTAAAATTTTTGACAAAAATATGCATGGGGTCCCCCCTTACAAGGGGGCTCCCAGGCTGTTTCCCCTCATTATTTCAAAAAAATGGGGGAAAAAAACGGCATGGGGTGCCTCCTATTTTTCAAATCAGCCAGATACAATAAAGCAGCAGCCTGCCATTACTGAGCTGGGATAGGCCACTGTTAGGGGGCTATTCCAGCGCAACAATAACAGCCTGCAGCCGCCCCACTACCTAACCATCTATAGACGGTCAGGTACTGGTTTGTACCCTGCTCTTCCCGGCACCCCTGGTGGCAGTGGGTACCGGGGTAATGGTATGGGCGTTAGTGTGAATTTGCCAAAAAAATTAAGGCAAACACTAAGGTCAGCCCTTAGTAATGAGCACCGTCATCTAGCCGGCACCACTACTATGGCAAACTTTGAGTTTGTCGCAAAAAAAGAAATCACACCGTTTTTAACAAATATAAATTTAATTGAACAAAGAACGCAGACACACCCTCGTTGACCATTTTATTTGTTAGAAATGCCAGTCATCGACGTAATCCTTCGAATCCGAAGTAGTCCACAGCATGCACGATCCTGGAAGACACAAATAACACACACTGTGGCGGATGCACTGAATTATTGTGAGATGTACCTGCTCAATAAGATGTCCCCAAAATGGTATTAATGTAAGTGTCATCTCATACCGCATAAATGACACCTTAAAGAGGGCCTGTCACCCAGAAATTCGGCACTAGATCTTACTAAAGTAATCAGCTCCTAGTGCTAAACCAAACGCTGTGGTGTTACACAGAAACCTCTGATAACGCTAACTAACACTGCCGCGCTGTACTCTACAAACACCGGACCGCTCTCAAAGTGGCGTATTCATGAGGGGATGGGATTGTGGGCATGACACACGGCAGTCACCGCCGGCCTATGGAACGAGCGGGGCAGTCAGGGGAAGAGGGACCGCCCCCTCATGAATACGTCGGACCCCTTTGAGAGCGGTCTGGCGTTTCTAGGGTACAGCGCAGCGGTGTTTGTTAGTGTTATCGGAGGTTTCCGGTAGCGCTATCAGTGTAGCACCGCTGCGCCTGTCTTAGCACTAGGAGTAGCCTACTTTAGTAACATCGCTGGGTGCGTTCACATGGTGCGTTTTGCCTGCGTTTTCATTGCGTTTGAAATGCATTACAACAGCTGAGAGGCGATTTGCCTAATTACATTACTGTGTACGCTTGTTAACGCATGCGTTGAGATTGCATTTAGAGTGCGTTCTGTAAACAGAAACGTTAACAGTAATGTAATTAGGCAAATCGCCTCCTCAGCTGATGTAATACGTTTCAAACGCAATGAAAACGCGGGACATAACACCAAAGTATAGAAAAGTTATTGGCCTCAAAGTATGGCAAAATGAGGAATTTTTTTTCTACAAAAGATTTACATTTTTTTAAAAAATCTAAAACACAATAATTCTTTTCAATGTTACCATTTTTAGGACAGTATGGCCTTTTAAACAATTTTTTTAACATGTTTTATATTTTTTGCGAGAAGAATTGTTCTTTTTAGTGTCTTATTTTACAGAACTTTTTTTTACCACTCTTTAGGAAATTTTTTTTAAAGGTGTTTATTAAAAATGATCTTTTTTCAGAAAGTTTTTTCCCTTTTTTTCCCTGGCGTTTACCGTGCGGGTCCAGTAATGATTCTGTTTTATTATACAGATTGTTACAGACGCGGCAATACCAAATATGTGGCGGTTTTTGTGTGTTTGTGTGTTTTATACTTTATTAAGTGTTTTTATAGGAAAGTGACATTTTAGGGGCTTATATTTTTATGTATTTATTTTTTATTTATTCTAATGTGTAGTGTTTAGTGTTTTTACATGTTTTTAATTTTCCATACTTGAACTCGAACCAGCGATGCTCTGATACACTGCTCTACAATACTTTTTCATTGTAGAGCAGTGTAAACTGTCTGAGCATGCAGACTGGCAGGGACATTGGGCAGCTCCGGGGCACATGCCAGTCCTCGGAGCTGCCCAGAAGAGGATCGTATCCCCAGGTAAGCGGGGGATCCGATCCATAGCGGAAACCCCCTCACACGCCGCGGTCATGCTTGACCGCGACGTGTAAGGGGTTAACACCCGCGATCGGAGTCGGCTCCGATCATGGGTGTTAGAGCGCAGTGACAATGCGATTATTTCAGGGCTTGTACGTCACAATGCTGACATACAAGTCCTGATAGATGTCTCCTGTCACACATCTACAGCTCAGTGTAGGGGTCAGGCTGTGTCCTACCTCATCCCTGCTGTGCAGATGCTGGACGTCTGTAGCTGCTGGATTAGGGGCACATCATACAAGGTGCTGCTATCTCTCCTCTGTGCTGCTCCCTGCACCTCCACAGCTTCAGGAGAAGGAGCAGAGGGTCTCCAGGGTCCATGGCCGGGGCACACAGCAGCCGCTCTCCAGGTGACCCCCCCAGGGGAGGTGGGGCGGCCCGGGGGAGGAGAAGGGGCTGTGCTGTGCCATGCTCTGCTGTGCTCAGGATCTGAAGACACAGCAGCCGCTCTGCAGGTGACCCCCCCCCCCCCTCCTCACACATCCCACCTGGGGGAGGAGGAGAAGGGGCCGTGCTCTGCTCTGCTGTACTGTGAGCTCAGACTTCACAGCAGCCGCCGTTGTCTCTTCTGTCTCTGCAGCCGATGTGTCCCGGGACCAGGAGACGGGACTCAGTCTCTTGGACCGGGACAATGCAGAGCAGAGCGTGACATTCTCTTAACTTCCGGGGGCGGCGGGACACGGCTAAAAAAACGTGATAGTCCCGCTGAAAGCAGGACGGTTGGGAGGTATACTACTGTTACATCACTATGGTGCATCTCTCAGGTACATTATTGTGACATCACTATGAGGAATCTCCCAAGTACATTACTGTGACATCACTATGGTGCATCTCCTAGGTACATTACTGTGACATCACTATGGTGCATCTCTCAGTAACATTACTGTGACGTCACTATGGTGCTTCTCTCAGGAACTTTACTGTGACATCACTATGGGGAATCTCCCAAGTACATTACTGTGACATCACTATAGTGCATCTCCTAGGTACATTACTGTGACATCACTATGGTGCTTCTCTCAGGAACTTTACTGTGACATCACTATGGTGCATCTCTCAGGAACATTACTGTGACATCACTATGGTGCATCTCCCAGGTACATTACTGTGACATCACTAGGGTGCATCTCCCAGGTACATTACTGTGACATCACGATGGTGCATCTCTCAGGTACATTACTGTGATATCACTATGGTGCATCTCCCAGATACATTAATGTGACATCACTATGGTGCATCTCCCAGGTACATTACTGTGATATCACACTATGGTGCATCTCTCAGAAACATTACTGTGACATCACTATGGTGCATCTATCAGGTACATTACTGGGACATCACTATGGTGCATCTATCAGGTACATTACTGTGACATCACTATGGTGAATCTCTCAGGTACATTACTGTGACATCACTATTGTGAATCTCTCAGGGACATTATTGTGACATCACTATGGTGCTTCTCCAAGGTACATTACTGTGACATCACTATGGTGCAGCTCCAAGGTACATTACTGTGACATCACTATGGTGCATCTTTCAGCTACATATTACTGTGACATCACTATGGTGCATCTCCTAGGTACATTACTGTGACATCACTATGGTGCAGCTCCAAGGTACATTACTGTGACATCACTATGGTGCATCTCTCAGCTACATATTACTGTGATAACACTATGGTGCATCTCCTAGGTACATTACTGTGACATTACTATGGTGCAACTCTCAGGTACATTACTGTGACATCACTATGGTGCATTTCCCAGGAACATTACTGTGACATCACTTTGGTGCAACTCCCAGGTACATTACTGTGACATCACTATGGTGCATCTCTCAGGTACATTACTGTGACATCACTATGGTGCATCTCCCAGGTACATTACTGTGGCATCACTATGGTGCATCTCCCAGGTACATTACTGTGACATCAATATGGTGCATCTCCCAGGTACATTACTGTGACATCACTATGGCGTATCTCTCATGTACATAACTGTGACATCACTATGGTGCAACTCTCAGAAACATTACTGTGACATCACTATGGTGCATCTGTCAGGTACATTACTGGGACATCACTATGGTGCATCTCACATGTACATAACTGTGACATCACTATGGTGCATCTCCCAGAAACATTACTGTGATATCACTATGGTGCATCCCCAAGATACATTACTGTGACATCACTATGGTGCATCTCTCAGGTATATTACTGTGACATCACTATGGTGCATCTCTCAGGTACATTACTGTGACATCACTATGGTGCACCTCTCTGCTACATATAACTGTGACATCAATATGAAGCAACTCTCCGGTACATTACTGTGACATCACTATGGTCCATCTTCCATGTACATTACTGTGACATCACTATGGTGCATCTCCCAGGTACATTACTGTAACATCACTATGGTGCATCTCTCAGGTACATTACTATGACATCACTATGGTGAATCTCCCAGGTACATTACTGTGACATCACTATGGTGCATCTCTCAGTAACATTACTGTGACATCACTTTGGTGCATCTATCAGTAACATTACTGTGACGTCACTATGGTGCATCTCCCAGGTACTTTACTGTGACATCACTATGGTGCATCTCTCAGGAACATTACTGTGACATCACGATGGTGCATCTCTCAGGTACATTACTGTGACATCACTATGGTGCATCTCCCAGATACATTAATGTGACATCACTATGGTGCATCTCCCAGGTACATTACTGTGATATCACTATGGTGCATCTCTCAGAAACATTACTGTGACATCACTATGGTGCATCTATCAGGTACATTACTGGGATCTCACTATGGTGCATCTATCAGGTACATTACTGTGACATCACTATTGTGAATCTCCCAGGGACATTATTGTGACTTCACTATGGTGCATCTCCAAGGTACATTACTGTGACATCACTATGGTGCAGCTCCAAGGTACATTACTGTGACATCACTATGGTGCATCTCTTAGCTACATATTACTGTAATAACACTATGGTGCATCTCCTAGGTACATTACTGTGACATTACTATGGTGTAACTCTCAGGTACATTACTGTGACATCACTATGGTGCATTTCCCAGGAACATTACTGTGACATCACTTTGGTGTATCTCTCATGTACATAACTGTGACATCACTATGGTGCAACTCTCAGAAACATTACTGTGACATCACTATGGTGCATCTGTCAGGTACATTACTGGGACATCACTATGGTGCATCTCACATGTACATAACTGTGACATCACTATGGTGCATCTATCAGGTACATTACTGGGACATCACTATGGTGCATCTATCAGGTACATTACTGTGACATCACTATTGTGAATCTCCCAGGGACATTATTGTGACTTCACTATGGTGCATCTCCAAGGTACATTACTGTGACATCACTATGGTGCAACTCCAAGGTACATTACTGTGACATCACTATGGTGCATCTCTTAGCTACATATTACTGTAATAACACTATGGTGCATCTCCTAGGTACATTACTGTGACATTACTATGGTGTAACTCTCAGGTACATTACTGTGACATCACTATGGTGCATTTCCCAGGAACATTACTGTGACATCACTTTGGTGTATCTCTCATGTACATAACTGTGACATCACTATGGTGCAACTCTCAGAAACATTACTGTGACATAACTATGGTGCATCTGTCAGGTACATTACTGGGACATCACTATGGTGCATCTCACATGTACATAACTGTGACATCACTATGGTGCATCTCCCAGAAACATTACTGTGACATCACTATGGTGCATCCCCAAGATACATTACTGTGACATCACTATGGTGCATCTCTCAGGTATATTACTGTGATATCACTATGGTGCATCTCTCAAGTACATTACTGTGACATCACTATGGTGCATCTCTCAGGTACATTACTGTGACATCACTATGGTGCATCTCTCAAGTACATTACTTTGACATCACTATGGTGCATCTCTCAGGTACATTACTGTGACATCACTATGGTGCACCTCTCTGCTACATATAACTGTGACATCAATATGAAGCAACTCTCTGGTACATTACTGTGACATCACTATGGTCCATCTTCCATGTACATTACTGTGACATCACTATGGTGCATCTCCCAGGTACATTACTGTAACATCACTATGGTGCATCTCTTAGGTACATTACTGTGACATCACTATGGTGAATCTCCCAGGTACATTACTGTGACATCACTATGGTGCATCTCTCAGTAACATTACTGTGACATCACTTTGGTGCATCTATCAGTAACATTACTGTGACGTCACTATGGTGCATGATACATTAATGTGACATCACTATGGTGCATCTCCCAGGTACATTACTGTGATATCACTATGGCGCATCTCTCAGAAACATTACTGTGACATCACTATGGTGCATCTATCAGGTACATTACTGGGACATCACTATGGTGCATCTATCAGGTACATTACTGTGACATCACTATTGTGAATCTCCCAGGGACATTATTGTGACTTCACTATGGTGCATCTCCAAGGTACATTACTGTGACATCACTATGGTGCAGCTCCAAGGTACATTACTGTGACATCACTATGGTGCATCTCTTAGCTACATATTACTGTGATAACACTATGGTGCATCTCCTTGGTACATTACTGTGACATTACTATGGTGTAACTCTCAGGTACATTACTGTGACATCACTATGGTTCATTTCCCAGGAACATTACTGTGACATCACTTTGGTGCAACTCCCAGGTACATTACTGTGACATCACTATGCTGCATCTCTCAGGTACATTACTGTGACATCACTATGGTGCATCTCCCAGGTACATTACTGTGGCATCACTATGGTGCATCTCTCAGGTACCTTATTTTGATATCACTATGGTGCATCTCCCAGTTACATTACTGTGACATCACTATGGTGCATCTCTCATGTACATAACTGTGACATCACTATGGTGCAACTCTCAGAAACATTACTGTGACATCACTATGGTGCATCTGTCAGGTACATTACTGGGACATCACTATGGTGCATCTCACATGTACATAACTGTGACATCACTATGGTGCATCTCCCAGAAACATTACTGTGACATCACTATGGTGCATCCCCAAGATACATTACTGTGACATCACTATGGTGCATCTCTCAGGTATATTACTGTGATATCACTATGGTGCATCTCCCAGAAACATTACTGTGACATCACTATGGTGCATCCCCAAGATACATTACTGTGACATCACTATGGTGCATCTCTCAGGTATATTACTGTGATATCACTATGGTGCATCTCTCAAGTACATTACTGTGACATCACTATGGTGCATCTCTCAGGTACATTACTGTGACATCACTATGGTGCACCTCTCTGCTACATATAACTGTGACATCAATATGAAGCAACTCTCCGGTACATTACTGTGACATCACTATGGTCCATCTTCCATGTACATTACTGTGACATCACTATGGTGCATCTCCCAGGTACATTACTGTAACATCACTATGGTGCATCTCTCAGGTACATTACTGTGACATCACTATGGTGAATCTCCCAGGTACATTACTGTGACATCACTATGGTGC
This sequence comes from Engystomops pustulosus, assembly GCF_040894005.1. Classification (NCBI taxonomy): domain Eukaryota; kingdom Metazoa; phylum Chordata; class Amphibia; order Anura; family Leptodactylidae; genus Engystomops; species Engystomops pustulosus. The sequence continues at coordinate 83,627,694 of NC_092416.1, read as the reverse complement.
ATCTCTCAGTAACATTACTGTGACATCACTTTGGTGCATCTATCAGTAACATTACTGTGACGTCACTATGGTGCATCTCCCAGGTACTTTACTGTGACATCACTATGGTGCATCTCTCAGGAACATTACTGTGACATCACGATGGTGCATCTCTCAGGTACATTACTGTGACATCACTATGGTGCATCTCCCAGATACATTAATGTGACATCACTATGGTGCATCTCCCAGGTACATTACTGTGATATCACTATGGTGCATCTCTCAGAAACATTACTGTGACATCACTATGGTGCATCTATCAGGTACATTACTGGGACATCACTATGGTGCATCTATCAGGTACATTACTGTGACATCACTATTGTGAATCTCCCAGGGACATTATTGTGACTTCACTATGGTGCATCTCCAAGGTACATTACTGTGACATCACTATGGTGCAGCTCCAAGGTACATTACTGTGACATCACTATGGTGCATCTTTTAGCTACATATTACTGTAATAACACTATGGTGCATCTCCTAGGTACATTACTGTGACATTACTATGGTGTAACTCTCAGGTACATTACTGTGACATCACTATGGTGCATTTCCCAGGAACATTACTGTGACATCACTTTGGTGTATCTCTCATGTGCATAACTGTGACATCACTATGGTGCAACTCTCAGAAACATTACTGTGACATCACTATGGTGCATCTGTCAGGTACATTACTGGGACATCACTATGGTGCATCTCACATGTACATAACTGTGACATCACTATGGTGCATCTATCAGGTACATTACTGGGACATCACTATGGTGCATCTATCAGGTACATTACTGTGACATCACTATTGGGAATCTCCCAGGGACATTATTGTGACTTCACTATGGTGCATCTCCAAGGTACATTACTGTGACATCACTATGGTGCAGCTCCAAGGTACATTACTGTGACATCACTATGGTGCATCTCTTAGCTACATATTACTGTAATAACACTATGGTGCATCTCCTAGGTACATTACTGTGACATTACTATGGTGTAACTCTCAGGTACATTACTGTGACATCACTATGGTGCATTTCCCAGGAACATTACTGTGACATCACTTTGGTGTATCTCTCATGTACATAACTGTGACATCACTATGGTGCAACTCTCAGAAACATTACTGTGACATCACTATGGTGCATCTGTCAGGTACATTACTGGGACATCACTATGGTGCATCTCACATGTACATAACTGTGACATCACTATGGTGCATCTCCCAGAAACATTACTGTGACATCACTATGGTGCATCTCTCAGGTATATTACTGTGATATAACTATGGTGCATCTCTCAAGTACATTACTGTGACATCACTATGGTGCATCTCTCAGGTACATTACTGTGACATCACTATGGTGCACCTCTCTGCTACATATAACTGTGACATCAATATGAAGCAACTCTCCGGTACATTACTGTGACATCACTATGGTCCATCTTCCATGTACATTACTGTGACATCACTATGGTGCATCTCCCAGGTACATTACTGTAACATCACTATGGTGCATCTCTCAGGTACATTACTGTGACATCACTATGGTGAATCTCCCAGGTACATTACTGTGACATCACTATGGTGCATCTCTCAGTAACATTACTGTGACATCACTTTGGTGCATCTATCAGTAACATTACTGTGACGTCACTATGGTGCATGATACATTAATGTGACATCACTATGGTGCATCTCCCAGGTACATTACTGTGATATCACTATGGTGCATCTCTCAGAAACATTACTGTGACATCACTATGGTGCATCTATCAGGTACATTACTGGGACATCACTATGGTGCATCTATCAGGTACATTACTGTGACATCACTATTGTGAATCTCCCAGGGACATTATTGTGACTTCACTATGGTGCATCTCCAAGGTACATTACTGTGACATCACTATGGTGCAGCTCCAAGGTACATTACTGTGACATCACTATGGTGCGTCTCCTAGCTACATATTACTGTGATAACACTATGGTGCATCTCCTTGGTACATTACTGTGACATTACTATGGTGTAACTCTCAGGTACATTACTGTGACATCACTATGGTTCATTTCCCAGGAACATTACTGTGACATCACTTTGGTGCAACTCCCAGGTACATTACTGTGACATCACTATGGTGCATCTCCCAGGTACATTACTGTGGCATCACTATGGTGCATCTCTCAGGTACCTTATTTTGATATCACTATGGTGCATCTCCCAGTTACATTACTGTGACATCACTATGGTGCATCTCTCATGTACATAACTGTGACATCACTATGGTGCAACTCTCAGAAACATTACTGTGACATCACTATGGTGCATCTGTCAGGTACATTACTGGGACATCACTATGGTGCATCTCACATGTACATAACTGTGACATCACTATGGTGCATCTCCCAGAAACATTACTGTGACATCACTATGGTGCATCCCCAAGATACATTACCGTGACATCACTATGGTGCATCTCTCAGGTATATTACTGTGATATCACTATGGTGCATCTCCCAGAAACATTACTGTGACATCACTATGGTGCATCCCCAAGATACATTACTGTGACATCACTATGGTGCATCTCTCAGGTATATTACTGTCATATCACTATGGTGCATCTCTCAGGTACATTTCTCTGACATTCCTGTGGTGAATCTCCCAGGTACATCACTGTGACATCACTATGGTGCATTTCCCAGGTACATTACTGTGACATCACTATGGTGCATTTCCCAGGTACATTACTGTGACATCACTATGGTGCACCTCTCTGCTACATATAACTGTGACATCAATATGAAGCAACTCTCCGGTACATTACTGTGACATCACTATGGTGCATCTCCCAGGTACATTACTGTAACATCACTATGGTGCATCTCCCAAGTACATTACTGTGACATCACTATGGTGCATCTCCCAGGTACATTACTGTGACTTCACTATGGTGCATCTTTCAGCTACATATTACTGTGACATCACTATGGTGCATCTCTATGCTACATATTACTGTGACATCACTATGGTGCATATCCAAGATACATTACTGTTACATCACTATGGTGCATCTCTCAGTTACATTACTGTGACATCACTATGGTGAATCTCCCAGGTACATTACTGTGACGTCACTATGGTCATCTCCAAGGTACATTACTGTGACATCACTATGGTGCATCTCTCAGGAACATTACTGTGACGTCACTATGGTGCATCTCCCAGGTACATTACTGTGACATCACTATGGTGCATCTACTTGGTACATTACTGTGACATCACTATGGTGCATCTCTCAGGAGCATTACTGTGACGTCACTATTTTGCATCTCCCAGGTACATTACTGTGACATCACTATGGTGCATCTCTAAGGAACAATATTGTGACGTCACTATGGTGCATCTTCCAGATACATTACTGTGACATCACAATAGTGCATCTCTCAGGTACATTACTGTGATATCACTAAGGTGCATCTCCCAGATACATTAATGTGACATCACTATGGTGCATCTTCCAGGTACATTACTGTGATATCACTATGGTGCATCTCTCAGAAACATTACTGTGACATCACTATGGTGCATCTATCAGGTACATTACTGGGACATCACTATGGTGCATCCCCAAGATACATTACTGTGACATCACTATGGTGCATCTCTCAGGTATATTACTGTGATATCACTATGTTGCATCTCCCAGGTACATTACTCTGACATCACTATGGTGAATCTCCCAGGTACATTACTGTGACATCACTATGGTGCATCCCCAAGATACATTACTGTGACATCACTATGGTGCATCTCTCAGGTACATTACAGTGACATCACTATGGTGCATTTCCCAGGTACATTACTGTGACATCACTATGGTGCATCTTCCAGGTACATTACTGTGACATCACTATGATGCATCCCCCAGATACATTACTGTGACATCACTATGGTGCATCTTTCAGCTACATATTACTGTGACATCACTATGGTGCTTCTCTATGCTACATATTATTGTGACATCACTATGGTGCATATCCAAGATACATTACTGTTACATCACTATGGTGCATCTCTCAGGTACATTACTGTGACATCACTATGGTAAATCTCCCAGGTATATTACTGTGACGTCACTATGGTGCATCTCCCAGGTACATTACTGTGACATCACAATGGTGCATCTCTCAGGAACATTACTGTGATGTCACTATGGTGCATCTCCCAGGTACATTACTGTGACATCACTATGGTGCATCTCTCAGGTACCTTATTTTGATATCACTATGGTGCATCTCCCAGTTACATTACTGTGACATCACTATGGTGCATCTCTCATGTACATAACTGTGACATCACTATGGTGCAACTCTCAGAAACATTACTGTGACATCACTATGGTGCATCTGTCAGGTACATTACTGGGACATCACTATGGTGCATCTCACATGTACATAACTGTGACATCACTATGGTGCATCTCCCAGAAACATTACTGTGACATCACTATGGTGCATCCCCAAGATACATTACTGTGACATCACTATGGTGCATCTCTCAGGTATATTACTGTGATATCACTATGGTGCATCTCCCAGAAACATTACTGTGACATCACTATGGTGCATCCCCAAGATACATTACTGTGACATCACTATGGTGCATCTCTCAGGTATATTACTGTCATATCACTATGGTGCATCTCTCAGGTACATTTCTCTGACATTCCTATGGTGAATCTCCCAGGTACATTACTGTGACATCACTATGGTGCATTTCCCAGGTACTTTACTGTGACATCACTATGGTGCATTTCCCAGGTACATTACTGTGACATCACTATGGTGCACCTCTCTGCTACATATAACTGTGACATCAATATGAAGCAACTCTCCTGTACATTACTGTGACATCACTATGGTGCATCTCCCAGGTACATTACTGTAACATCATTATGGTGCATCTCCCAAGTACATTACTGTGACATCACTATGGTGCATCTCCCAGGTACATTACTGTGACTTCACTATGGTGCATCTTTCAGCTACATATTACTGTGACATCACTATGGTGCATCTCTATGCTACATATTACTGTGACATCACTATGGTGCATATCCAAGATACATTACTGTTACATCACTATGGTGCATCTCTCAGTTACATTACTATGACATCACTATGGTGAATCTCCCAGGTACATTACTGTGACATCACTATGGTGCATCTCCCAGGTACATTACTGTGACATCACAATGGTGCATCTCTCAGGAACATTACTGTGACGTCACTATGGTCATCTCCAAGGTACATTACTGTGACATCACTATGGTGCATCTCTCAGGAACATTACTGTGACGTCACTATGGTGCATCTCCCAGGTACATTACTGTGACATCACTATGGTGCATCTACTTGGTACATTACTGTGACATCACTATGGTGCATCTCTCAGGAGCATTACTGTGACGTCACTATTTTGCATCTCCCAGGTACATTACTGTGACATCACTATGGTGCATCTCTAAGGAACAATATTGTGACGTCACTATGGTGCATCTTCCAGATACATTACTGTGACATCACAATAGTGCATCTCTCAGGTACATTACTGTGATATCACTAAGGTGCATCTCCCAGATACATTAATGTGACATCACTATGGTGCATCTTCCAGGTACATTACTGTGATATCACTATGGTGCATCCCCAAGATACATTACTGTGACATCACTATGGTGCATCTCTCAGGTATATTACTGTGATATCACTATGTTGCATCTCCCAGGTACATTACTCTGACATCACTATGGTGAATCTCCCAGGTACATTACTGTGACATCACTATGGTGCATCTCTCAGGTACATTACAGTGACATCACTATGGTGCATTTCCCAGGTACATTACTGTGACATCACTATGGTGCATCTCCCAGATACATTACTGTGACATCACTATGGTGCATCTTTCAGCTACATATTACTGTGACATCACTATGGTGTATCTCTATGCTACATATTATTGTGACATCACTATGGTGCATATCCAAGATACCTTACTGTTACATCACTATGGTGCATCTCTCAGGTACATTACTGTGACATCACTATGGTAAATCTCCCAGGTATATTACTGTGACGTCACTATGGTGCATCTCCCAGGTACATTACTGTGACATCACAATGGTGCATCTCTCAGGAACATTACTGTGATGTCACTATGGTGCATCTCCCAGGTACATTACTGTGACATCACTATGGTGCATCTCTCAGGAACATTACTGTGATGTCACTATGGTGCATCTCCCAGGTACATTACTGTAACATCACAATAGTGCAACTCTCAGGTACATTACTGTGACATCACTATGGTGCATCTCTCAGGAACATTACTGTGATGTCACTATGGTGCATCTCCCAGGTACATTACTGTAACATCACAATAGTGCAAATCTAAGGTACATTACTGTGACGTCACTATGGTGCATCTCCCAGATACATTACTGTTACATCACTATGGTGCATCTCTCAGGTACATGACTGTGACATCACTATGGTGAATCTCCCAGGTACATTATTGTGACATCACAATGGTGCATCTCTCAGGAGCATTACTGTGACGTCACTATGGTGCATCTCCCAGGTACATTACTGTGACCTCACTATGGTGCATCTCTCATGAACATTACTGTGACATCACTATGGTGCATCTCCCAGATACATTACTGTGATATCACAATAGTGCATCTCTCAGGTACATTTCTGTGACATCACGATGGTGCATCTCTCAGGTACATTACTGTGATATCACTATGGTGAATCTCCCAGGTACATTACTGTGACATCACAATGCTGTATCTCTCAGGTACATTACTGTGACGTCACTATGGTGCAACTCTCAGGTACATTACTGTGATATCACTATGGTGCATCTCCCAAATACATTAATGTGACATCACTATGGTGCATCTTCCAGGTACATTACTGTGATATCAATATGGTGCATCTCTCAGATACATTACTGTGACATCACTATGGTGCATCTATCAGGTACATTACTGGGACATCACTATGGTGCATCCCCAAGATACATTACTGTGACATCACTATGGTGCATCTTTCAGCTACATATTATTGTGACATCACTATGGTGCATATCGAAGATACATTACTGTTACATCACTATGGTGCATCTCTCAGGTACATTACTGTGACATCACTATGGTAAATCTCCCAGGTACATTACTGTGACATCACAATGGTGCATCTCTCAGGAACATTACTGTGACGTCACTATGGTGAACCTCCCAGGTACATTACTGTAACATCACAATAGTGCATCTCTCAGGAACATTACTTTGACATCACTATGGTGCATCTCCCAGATACATTACTGTTACATCACTATGGTGCATCTTTTAGGTACATGACTGTGACATCACTATGGTGAATCTCCCAGGTACATTACTGTAACATCACAATAGTGCATCTCTCAGGAACATTACTGTGAAATCACTATGGTGCATCTCCCAGATACATTACTGATACATCACTATGGTGCATCTCTCAGGTACATGACTGTGACATCACTATGGTGAATCTCCCAGGTACATTACTGTGATATCACTATGGTGCATCCCCAAGATACATTACTGTGACATCACAATGGTGCATCTATCAGGAGCAATACTGTGACGTCACTATAGTGCATCTCCCAGGTACATTACTGTGACATCACTATGGTGCATCTCTCATGAACATTACTGTGACATCACTATGGTGCATCTCCCAGGTACATTACTGTGACATCACAATAGTGCATCTCTCAGGTACATTACTGTGACATCACTATGGTGTTCTCCCAGGTACATTATTGTGACATCACAATGCTGCATCTCTCAGGAGCATTACTGTGACGTCACTATGGTGCAACTCTCAGGTACATTACTGTGATATCACTATGGTGCATCTCCCAAATACATTAATGTGACATCACTATGGTGCATCTTCCAGGTACATTACTGTGACATCACTATGGTGCATCTCTCAGAAACATTACTGTGACATCACTATGGTGCATCCCCAAGATACATTACTGTGACATCACTATGGTCCATCTTCCATGTACACTACTGTGACATCACTATGGTGCATCTCCCAGGTACATTACTGTGACATCACTATGGTGCATCTCCCAGGTACATTACTGTGACATCACTATGGTGCATCTCCCAGGTACATTACTGTGACATCACTATGATGCATCCCCCAGATACATTACTGTGACATCACTATGGTGCCTCTTTCAGCTACATATTACTGTGACATCACTATGAGCATCTCTATGCTACATTTTTCTGTGACATCACTATCGTGCATCTCCCAGATACATTACTGTTACATCACTATGGTGCATCTCTCAGGTACATTACTGTGACATCACTATGGTGAATTTCCCAGGTACATTACTGTGACATCACTATGGTGCATCTCCCAGGTACATTACTGTGACATCACTATGATGCATCTCCCATGTACATTACTGTGACATCACTATGGTACATCTCTCAGTAACATTACTGTGACGTCACTACGGTGCATCTCCCAGGTACATTACTGTGACATCACTATGGTGCATCTCTCAGGAACATTACTGTGACGTCACTATGGTGCATCTCCCAGGTACATTACTGTGATATCACTATGGTGCATCTCCCAGATACATTAATATGACATCACTATGGTGCATCTCCAAGGTACATTACTGTGACATCACTATGGTGCATCTCTCAGCTACATATTACTGTGATAACACTATGGTGCATCTCCCAGGTACATTACTGTGGCATCACTATGGTGCATCTCTCAGGTACATTATTGTGATATCACTATGGTGCATACCCCAGATACATTAATGTGACATCACTATGGTGCATCTCCCAGGTACATTACTGTGACATCACTATGGTGCATCTCTCATGTACATAACTGTGACATCACTATGGTGCAACTCTCAGAAACAATACTGTGACATCACTTATGGTGTATCTGTCAGGTACATTACTGGGACATCACTATGGTGCATCTCACATGTACATAACTGTGACATCATTATGGTGCATCTCCCAGAAACATTACTGTGACATCACTATGGTGCATCTCTCAGGTATAATACTGTGACATCACTATGGTGCATCTCTCAGGTATATTACTGTGACATCACTATGGTTCATCTATCAGGTACATTACTGTGACATCACTATCGTGCATCTCCCAGATACATTACTGTTACATCACTATGGTGCATCTCTCAGGTACATTACTGTGACATCACTATGGTGAATTTCCCAAGTACATTACTGTGACATCACTATGGTGCATCTCCCAGGTACATTACTGTGACATCACTATGATGCATCTCCCATGTACATTACTGTGACATCACTATGGTACATCTCTCAGTAACATTACTGTGACGTCACTACGGTGCATCTCCCAGGTACATTACTGTGACATCACTATGGTGCATCTCTCAGGAACATTACTGTGACGTCACTATGGTGCATCTCCCAGGTACATTACTGTGATATCACTATGGTGCATCTCCCAGATACATTAATGTGACATCACTATGGTGCATCTCTTAGCTACATATTACTGTGATAACACTATGGTGCATCTCCCAGGTACATTACTGTGGCATCACTATGGTGCATCTCTCAGGTACCCTATTGTGATATCACTATGGTGCATCCCCCAGATACATTAATGTGACATCACTATGGTGCATCTCCCAGGTACATTACTGTGACATCACTATGGTGCATCTCTCATGTACATAACTGTGACATCACTATTGTGCAACTCTCAGAAACAATACTGTGACATCACTATGGTGTATCTGTCAGGTACATTACTGGGACATCACTATGGTGCATCTCACATGTACATAACTGTGACATCATTATGGTGCATCTCCCAGAAACATTACTGTGACATCACTATGGTGCATCTCTCAGGTATAATCCTGTGACATCACTATGGTGCATCTCTCAGGTATATTACTGTGATATCACTATGTTGCATCTCCCAGGTACATTACTGTGATATCACTATGGTGCATCTCCCAGATACATTAATGTGACATCACTATGGTGCATCTCTTAGCTACATATTACTGTGATAACACTATGGTGCATCTCCCAGGTACATTACTGTGGCATCACTATGGTGCATCTCTCAGGTACCCTATTGTGATATCACTATGGTGCATCCCCCAGATACATTAATGTGACATCACTATGGTGCATCTCCCAGGTACATGACCAGGCAATGGCCGAGTTCGGCACCCAGGGATGGACCCACAATACCCCCTAGCCTGACCACCACCTAGCTACAAATAAAACACAGACACATTTATTAGTTGGAAAGGTGAATGGTCACAGCTCTTTATTGTAAATGGTTGAAAATCTGAAAAACAAGAAACATATATTAACATAATAATAAAATACATCAACATAAGATGACAGCAGAGTTCTTGGCAACAACCGTAATAGGTATGAATTTAAAACATGACCAAACCACCGTTACCTCATTGTCTCCATAACCATAAAATGCACGCTCAGCGCACGAGAGCCACACCCCCAGCTCCACTTTGCCGCCAACCTCCTAGCAAAATGGCGAACGAAGATGTGGCCCTAGACCAAACCAACTCGGAGACAATGAAAAACAACCATTCCACCTGGATACGATCCAAGGGAAAAAACCACCAACCTCACTTCAATAACATCACCTTACAGATAATTTGTGGCTACCTTTTTTGTAAACCACACTTTAGATGCACCACTGGCTGTTGCCAAGAACCCGCCACCTTACAATCATACAACCTAAACTCCCTAAAAACAACCCGCCTGACAGAAGATTTTTTCTACTTGTATCCCCAACTCCCCAAAACACATAAGTGCACCCTGTACAAACAAGACTAAAGGGAGGGTGGGTGGGACAATTTTTTCTGGCCAGAATGAGGCCAACCCTTCCTGCCACTGCCTAAATAACCTCTAACTCCACCCCCCATTTCAAAATCCCCCTATCCCTACCACTGTTGTTCTCCTCCCCCAATAGAAATCCACCCATGTATTATACGTCCCTCCCTGCCAAGCCTGTCATGCCCGCTCTCCGCCCAGCTGCGCAGGCTCCGCTCTCCCATGACCAGGCAATGGCCGAGTTCGGCACCCAGGGAAGGACCCACAATACCCCCTAGCCTGACCACCACCTAGCTACAAATAAAACACAGACACATTTATTAGTTGGAAAGGTGAATGGTCACAGCTCTTTATTGTAAATGGTTGAAAATCTGAAAAACAAGAAACATATATTAACATAATAATAAAATACATCAACATAAGATGACAGCAGAGTTCTTGGCAACAACCGTAATAGGTATGAATTTAAAACATGACCAAACCACCGTTACCTCATTGTCTCCATAACCATAAAATGCACGCTCAGCGCACGAGAGCCACACCCCCAGCTCCACTTTGCCGCCAACCTCCTAGCAAAATGGCGAACGAAGATGTGGCCCTAGACCAAACCAACTCGGAGACAATGAAAAACAACCATTCCACCTGGATACGATCCAAGGGAAAAAACCACCAACCTCACTTCAATAACATCACCTTACAGATAATTTGTGGCTACCTTTTTTGTAAACCACACTTTAGATGCACCACTGGCTGTTGCCAAGAACCCGCCAAGCATGCCGACTTGACCCCTTAAGTCGACATGCTCCCCCACACCCTCAGACACAAATCAGCCACCTCTGACAAACCGAAGTTAAAAACATCCAAACCAACCTCAGTCAGATGCACGCCGTCCGGACCCGTGTAACTTTTTTCTTCATCCAGCAGAGTGTGGCGAACAACCATACCACCATTCAGTCTCACAAATTTTGCAACACTCCTATTCACTTTCACTCTGCACCTGTTCAGCGCCGACACTGACACAGCATTCCTCCAAGACTCACGTCTAATGATGTCCGACCACACAACCATCATACCTGGGTGCATGTCCCATAAGCAAAGCAAATCCCTCTTTATGCTTTTAATAAGAGGACGCATTGGGAACTTCCCAATGTCATTCCCCCCGACATGCAACATCAACACATTCGGGGGGCCCCATCTTCGAAAACATTCCTGCAGCTTAGGCCGCACTCTGCTCCACGTTAGGCCCCGAAAACCCAACCAGTGTACACTCACCTGGTCAGGGTTCAAACCCAAAGACCTACCGCAAAGCCGAAGCTTAGCCCTCCTCTCTGCCCAGTATACGAAAGAATGTCCAAAAACCCATATAACACATTTTCCTGCCCCTGAGAAATATAAACAAAAGAATTCAAACAGCCACAATAACACCCGACCTCCCTCGACTATACTAATGCAACTCCCTTATTCCAACAATCCAGGCCGGACATACGATTTGAATCGCTGCGACTCCCATCTGCCGATCCTCATAATCTCCTCTTCCCTCATACCCCATCTAGCCGCCTCCGTGGCTGCCCCAATCCTAAAGGAATGAGAACTATATTCCCCCGGACATAACCCAATCCTAGCCAAGCAACCCCTGAAAACCGCTACAAACTGAAACTTCGATAGGGCCAAACCATCCTCATGCACTAGTAGCGAACTGGCCCCTTGCTTCCTGACTTCCAAAAATGCTTCATAAACCAAGACCGGGCAAAAACCACATCCTCCTAATCTGTGAAGTTTTATCAAGAACCCCTTCCCCTTCCTATCCGTTTTTGACCCGAACAACCAGATATGTATAGCCTCATCCACCTTCTTAACATGTCTGATCTGTATCCCCCCCTCACTCTTCCGATTACTGCTGACTAATTCCCCAATACGGAAAGCTCCAAAAAATGCCCATGAATACGCCAACCGAAACAACAAAATCTCGTACCTAGACTTGCACACTGCTCCCAATTCATACATTATCTTTTCCAACAACTCAAAAGACACTGGCCTTCTGCCATCTTGTCTGACACCTTGCTTTACAAAACCCTTAGTCGCCTGCCGCACCAAAAATGCTTGAGTTGAGTCTTCGCCCCCCAGCAGTTTAAACAAAAAGGACAGCGCCGCCAGGTTCTTGTGTATCACAGACCCTGACACCCCTCTGTCAAACATTAATGCCATGAAGCAGAACAACTGATCCAATCGCGTCCCTTGCTGACCCATGACCACCCAACCATCTGTAAACAAAAACCAACTCTTCCAAACCTTTCTGTATGCTTCCCAAGTAGCCGGGGACAGTGAACGCTGTATCCAATGCAGAAACCTTACCAAACTAAATCCCACAGGTGCCCCGGACATGGCAAGGGTTCTTTCGCTGCGTCTGGCGCCAGACTCCGAAATCTGTCTAACTGTAGACGAGACAATGCATCGGCAATGTTATTGTCCACACCTGGGACATGCACAGCCCTAAACATGATATTCCATCTTAAGCACAATAACACCAAATGCTGCAGTAATTTTATCACTGGCGCGGAAGAAGCTGACTGTTTATTAATGACGTCCACTACTGCCATATTGTCACAGTGGAACACGACGCACTTGTTGCCCAGCTGTGTGCCCCACAACTCAACTGATACAATGATGGGAAACAATTCCAACAGACATAGATTTTTTGTGAATCCTACCTCAACCCAGTTCCCTGGCCACTCGCCCACGCTCCATTCCCCGTGAAAAAAGGCCCCAAAACCAACCGATCCTGCAGCATCGGTGAATAGATCCAGAGCTACACTAGACACTGGTTTCTCCATCCACAATGTCTTGCCGTTATAACTTGCAAGAAAATCATCCCAGACCCGCAGATCATGCCTATGCTCTTGCCTCAATCTGATCAGAAACTCCGGACGCCTAACCCCCGCTGTAGCCTGAGCAAGCCTCCTACAAAAAACCCTCCCCATTGGCATGATACGGCATGCAAAGTTCAACTTCCCCAACAATGATTGCAGCTGCCTTAAAGAAATCTTTGTCTTAACCAGCGCTTCTTGCACCCTCATACGCAAGTCCTCCAACTTCGCCTCCGGCAACCTGCACTCCATCTGCATCGAGTCAATTTCAATCCCCAAAAAACATAAGCAAGTCACAGGGCCCTCCGTTTTATCCTCCGCTAGAGGTACCCCAAAACTTTTGAACACATCTTTTAAGGTCTGCAACAACACCCAACATTCCCAACCCTTGCTCGGGCCCACACAAAGGAAATCGTCTAGATAATGAATCACCCTCTGTGACCCCGTCACTTGCCTAATTACCCATTCTAAAAATGTGCTAAACGCCTCAAAGTAAGCACACGAAATAGAACATCCCATAGGCAAGCAGCCGTCTACATAGTATTCCCCCTCGAAGCAACAACCCAGCAGATGCATGGATTCGGGATGTACTGGCAGCAGCCTAAATGCAGATTCAATGTCTGCCTTAGCCATCAGCGCCCCTTGGCCAACATCACGAACCAACGCCACCGCTGCGTCGAATGAGGTATAGGATACCGCCGTCAATGACCCATCAATGTCATCATTCACCGATGCCCCAGATGGGTAAGACAGGTGATGAATCAGTCTGTATTTCCCCGCTTCCTTCTTAGGAACAACCCCCAGCGGAGATATCCTCAGATTCTCCACTGGGGGGCTGTTGAATGGACCCAACATCCTACCCAAGCTCACCTCCTTCCGCAGCTTCTCCCTTACCACCTCCAGATGATCCTTAACTGAACTTAAGTTGTTAACAAAACTGACCCCACCGCCAGCCTTAAATGGGATCCTAAAACCGAACTGAAAACCAAGCAACAATAACTCTGCCTTGTCTCTATTTGGATACTTCTCTAGCCACTGCATCATTTCGTCTACCCTCACTGGAGTCTCCCCCTTTTTGAGCACCATCCCCTGTTCGTTGCTGACCGGGCTTGGTCCTCCTAAAGCATTTTGTGAGCGGGTGATTGGCGCCCCCGCAACCCGAACACTCATGTCTATAGGAGCAGGAAGCTCCCCAAGAACACGCCCCTTCATTATACTTCCAGCACACCCCTTTTTTGTACCCGCCCGACGAGCTTCCACTCTTCGCCCCGTCGGGCCCCCCTTGAAACGACCCCGAACCCGCAGTTGCAAACGGATTCCTCTGCGCCGTCTTAGGGGCCGTCATAATCCTCATCCACAGGGAAATGTCCCTGTGATCCCATTGTAGGGTGGGCTGGACCGCCATTCTCTGCCTAAACTGCTCATCGTACTTGAGCCACGCAATGCCCCCATACGTCTTGTAAGCCTCCCAGATCGTGTCTAGATACCCAAACAGCCCCGAACAGCATTCCGGGTGCTTTTCCCCTACTACACTACCCAATATCGCAAAGGCATGAAGCCAATTCCCGAAATTCCTCGGGATCAACCGATATCTCCTCCGTTCCTCATCCTCCTCCTTCCTGTGCTCCTTACCCTTCTCCCATTTCTCCATACTAAATCGCTCTAACGGCAACAGAGTAAATATGTCTATGTTCTCCCTCTTCCAAATCTTCTCCTTCACCTCTTGTTTTAAATGACCCCCCAGCGGCCCATCAAAACAAATGTAAATACTACTCTTAGCCGAATCCGAGACCTGCAAACTTTTTGCTCCCTCCTTCTCCGTCTGCACCCCCATCTCCATCGAACCGCTTACGATTTCACTACCCGGGGTGGCCCCCCCAGACCCCGAAGGCCCCCCGCTTCCCGACCCAGATGTCCTGTCCTGCTCATTCCTCCAGGCCCCTACCGGGCCCCCCAACTGTGACCCCAGAGATGATTCAACTGTTACCAGCAACTGACGAAATCCATTAAATAACTGCCCTACTGCGCCCAAGTACAAGTTCCCTCCCAGGGGCAGTCCCGCCCCACCTGTCACGCTAGCCCCTTGACCCAATGTGGTAGTAATGTCTGGTGTGTGCGTAGCTGAAAACCCACCTGGTAGATGCAAGCCACCGCTAAGCGGCGCCGGCGCAGGTCCAGCCTCCAACGCCGATGTCCTCTGGCCCCCAACGACATCTTGTCCTGGCAGAACTCCTGGCGCACATCCGCTACCTGGCGGAGCCACTCCGCTGGCCCGCCGCATCACGTCCAAGATGGCGCCGTCTGAGCCGCCCCTTTCCTGTAACGGGAAAAGAACAGACGAAACACCCTGGAAATATTCCGCCTCCCTCCTAGGCGGCGCAGCAGAAGCCGCCACATCCCTACCCCTGCTGTACGGGTCCCCCGGAGCACGGACGGCCCCCACAGCAGGCCTATGCCCGCCCTCTACTAAACCCCCCGGCCTCACTGCCGCCTGTTCCCTCCTGGGGGGGAGCCCTCCAGCCAGCTCCTCCCCCGCAGGCCTCCCTCGTCCGGGCTCTGTTGTCCAGCTCGCCGGCATGTCCCCTCTCCAGTCTTCCGCCCCCTGGCCCTGCACCTCTGGCGGTGCGCCAAACATCGCCTCCCTCTCCCGCTGCAGCTCCTGCGCCTCCCAAGGAGTGGCCGCCGCTCCTGGCCAACCCCCCCTGACCGCCTGTTCCCGATCTGCGGCCCTGGGAGGACGGGGGCTGCCCGCCCGTCCCCCCGCTTCCTGGCAGACAGCCGCTCCCCGCTCCCTGGCTGCCCCCCCGTCACTCACCGCGCTCCTGGTGGCGACCGCTGCACCGCTCCGATCCCCCGGCTCCTGGCTGCACCTCCGGCCTCGACTTCCGGTTTCGGCCGTCTGGCCACGCCCCCTCTTCCGGCCGCCTTCCCGCCGAAGATTTTCAGCACCATCCGCCATCTTCGCCGTCCCACGTGCTGCAGACCTCCTGGATCCTGCTCCCGAGCTTCTCCTGCTGTCACGACTCACGGAAGGCGCCGACTTCGCCCTCGCCTTCTTAGCAGGTGGGTCCACGTCCCTGTCGCTGCCTCTGCTCTCCTCCACCGCCCGACTCGCTCCGCGCTGAGGTGATGCTGAGGGGCTCAGCCTCTCCGGCGGCCGTCTGGCCCGAGCAGGCCTTTCAGATCCACCTTCGAGTGACCCTCCTGGGCCCCACACCGCCATCTGCTCAGCCATCCAGCCGGGCCCCCGCGTGGCCGCTTCCTCTCTCATCCTCGCCAGGAACTCCTCCAGGTCAGCCATCCCTATCTAGCCCTAAAGCTCCAATCCCGCTATCTACTCAGCCCTAACCCACCAAATGCACTCCGCTACTTGTTACAATTTTTTCTGGCCAGAATGAGGCCAACCCTTCCTGCCACTGCCTAAATAACCTCTAACTCCACCCCCCATTTCAAAATCCCCCTATCCCTACCACTGTTGTTCTCCTCCCCCAATAGAAATCCACCCATGTATTATACGTCCCTCCCTGCCAAGCCTGTCATGCCCGCTCTCCGCCCAGCTGCGCAGGCTCCGCTCTCCCATTACTGGGACATCACTATGGTGCATCTCACATGTACATAACTGTGACATCATTATGGTGCATCTCTCAGTAACATTACTGTGACGTCACTACGGTGCATCTCCCAGGTACATTACTGTGATATCACTATGGTGCATCTCCCAGATACATTAATGTGACATCACTATGGTGCATCTCTTAGCTACATATTACTGTGATAACACTATGGTGCATCTCCCAGGTACATTACTGTGGCATCACTATGGTGCATCTCTCAGGTACCCTATTGTGATATCACTATGGTGCATCCCCCAGATACATTAATGTGACATCACTATGGTGCATCTCCCAGGTACATTACTGTGACATCACTATGGTGCATCTCTCATGTACATAACTGTGACATCACTATGGTGCAACTCTCAGAAACAATACTGTGACATCACTATGGTGTATCTGTCAGGTACATTACTGGGACATCACTATGGTGCATCTCACATGTACATAACTGTGACATCATTATGGTGCATCTCCCAGAAACATTACTGTGACATCACTATGGTGCATCTCTCAGGTATAATCCTGTGACATCACTATGGTGCATCTCTCAGGTATATTACTGTGATATCACTATGTTGCATCTCCCAGGTACATTACTCTGACATCACTATGGTGCATCTATCAGGTACATTACTGTGACATCACTATGGTGCATCTCCCAGGTACATTACTGTGACATCACTATGGTGCATCTCCCAGATACATTACTGTGACATCACTATGATGCATCCCCCAGATACATTACTGTGACATCACTATGGTGCATCTCGCAGGTACATTACTGTGACATCACTATGATGCATCCCCCAGATACATTACTGTGACATCACTATGGTGCATCTCCCAGATACATTACTGTGACATCACTATGATGCATCCCCCAGATACATTACTGTGACATCACTATGGTGCATCTCCCAGGTACATTACTGTGACATCACTATGGTGCATCTCCCAGATACATTACTGTGACATCACAATGATGCATCCCCCAGATACATTACTGTGACATCACTATGGTACATATTTCAGCTACATATTACTGTGACATCTCTATGGTGCATCTCTATGCTACATATTACTGTGACATCACTATGGTTCATATCCCAGATACATTACTGTGCCATCACTATGATGCATCTCCCATGTACATTACTGTGACATCACTATGGTGCATCTCTCAGGAACATTACTGTGACATCACTATGGTGCATCTCCAAGGGACTTTACTGTGACATCACTATGAGCATCTCTATGCTACATATTACTGTGACATTACTATGGTGCATCTCCCAGATACATTACTTTTACATCACTATGGTGCATCTCTCAGGTACATTACTGTGACATCACTATGGTGCATCTCCCAGGTACATTACTGTGACATCACTATGATGCATCTCCCATGTACATTACTATGACATCACTATGGTACATATCTCAGTAACATTACTGTGACGTCACTACGGTGCATCTCCCAGGTACATTACTGTGACATCACTATGGTGCATCTCTCAGGAACATTATTGTGACATCACTATGGTGCATCTCCCAGGTACATTACTGTGATATCACTATGGTGCATCTCCCAGATACATTAATGTGACATCACTATGGTGCATCTCCCAGGTACATTACTGTGATATCACTATGGTGCATCTCCCAGGTACATTACTGGGACATCGCTATGGTGCATCTATCAGGTACATTACTGGGACATCACTATGGTGCATCTATCAGGTACATTACTGTGACATCACTATGGTGCATCTCCAAGGTACATTACTGTGACATCACTATGGTGCATCTATCAGGTACATTACTGGGACATCGCTATGGTGCATCTATCAGGTACATTACTGGGACATCACTATGGTTCATCTATCAGGTACATTACTGTGACATCACTATGGTGCATCTCCAAGGTACATTACTGTGACATCACTGTGGTGCATCTCTCTGCTACATATTACTGTGATAACACTATGGTGCATCTCCCAGGCAATTACTGTGGCATCACTATGGTGCATCTCTCAGGTACTTTATTGTGATATCACTATGGTGCATCCCCCAGATACATTAATGTGACATCACTATGGTGCATCTCCCAGGTACATTACTGTGACATCACTATGGTGCATCTCTCATGTACATAACTGTGACATCACTATGGTGTATCTGTCAGGCACATTACTGGGACATCACTATGGTGCATCTCACATGTACATAACTGTGACATCACTATGGTGCATCTCCCAGAAACATTACTGTGACATCACTATGGTGCATCTCTCAGGTATATTACTGTGACATCACTATGGTGCATCTCTCAGGTATATTACTGTGATATCACTATGTTGCATCTCCCAGGTACATTACTCTGACATCACTATGGTGCATCTATCAGGTACATTGCTGTGACATCACTATGGTGCATTTCCCAGGTACATTACTGTGACATCACTATGGTGCACCTATCTGCTACATATTACTGTGACATCAATATGAAGCAACTCTCCGGCACATTACTGTGACATCACTATGGTGCATCTCCAAGGTACATTACTGTAACATCACTATGGTGCATCTCCCAGGTACATTACTGTGACATAACTATGGTGCATCTCCCAGATACATTACTGTGACATCACTATGATGCATCCCCCAGATACATTACTGTGACATCACTATGGTGCATATTTCAGCTACATATTACTGTGACATCACTATGGTGCATCTCTATGCTACATATTACTTTGACAGCAATATGGTGCATATCTCAGATACATTACTGTGACATCACTATGATGCATCTCCCATGTACATTACTGTGACATCACTTTTGTGCATCTCTCAGGAACATTACTGTGACGTCACTATGGTGCATCTCCAAGGGACTTTACTGTGACATCACTATGGTGCATCTCCTAGGTACATTATTGTGATATCACTATGGTGCATCTCTCTGCTACATATTACTGTGACATCACTATGAGCATCTCTATGCTACATATTACTGTGACATTACTATGGTGCATTTCCCAGGTACATTACTGTGACATCACTATGATGCATCTCTCAGGTACCTTACTGTGACATCACTATGGCGCATCTCTCAGCTACATTACTGTGACTTCACTATGGTGCATCTCCTAGGTACATTACTGTGACATCACTATGGTGCAACTCCCAGGTATATTAATGTGACATCACTATGCTGCATCTCCCAGGTACATTACTGTGACATCACTATTGCGCATCTCCCAGGTACATTACTGTGACATCACAATGGTGCATCTCCCAGGTACATTACTGTGACATCGCTATGGTGCATCTCCCAGGTACATTACTGTGACATCACTATGGTGCATCTCTCTGCTACATATTACTGTGACATCACTATGGTGCATCTCCTTGGTACATTACTGTGACATCACTAAGGTGCATCTCTCAGATACACTACTGTGACATCATTATGGTGCATCTCTCAACTGCATATTACAGTGACATCACTGTGGTGCATCTCTCAGGTACGTAACTGTGACATAACTATGGTGCATCCCCAAGATAAATTACTGTGACATCACTATGGTGCATCTCTATGCTACATATTACTGTTACATCACTATGGTGCATCTGTCAGGTACATTACTGTGACATCACTATGGTGCATCTCCCAGGTACATTACTGTGACATCACTATGGTGCATCTCCCAGGGACATTAATGTGACATCACTATGGTGCATTTCTCTGCTACATATTAATCACTATGGTGCATCTCCTAGGTAGATTACTGTGACATCACTATGGTGCATCTCTCAGGTACATTACTGTGACATCACTATGGTGCATCTCCCAGGTACATTACTGTGACATCACTATGGTGCATCTCATAGGTACATTACTGTGACATCACTATGGTTCATCTGCCAGGGACATTACTTTGTCATCACAATGGTGCATCTCCTAGGTACATTACTGTGACATCACTATGGTGCATCTCCTAGATACATTACTGTGACATCACTATGGTTCATCTGCCAGGGACATTACTGTGTCATCACTATGGTGCATCTCCCAGGTACATTACTGTGACATCACTATGGAGCATCCCCCAGGTACATTACTGTGACATCACTATGGTGCATCTCTCTGCTACATATCACTGTGACATCATTATGGTGCATCCCCCAGATACATTACTGTGACATCACTATGGTGCATCTCCTAGGTACATTACTGTGACATCATTATGGTGCATCTCTCATCTGTATATTACTGTGACATCACTGTGGTGCATCTCTCAGGTACATAACTGTGACATCATTATGGTGCATTTCTCAGGTGCAATACTGTGACACCACTATGGCGCATCCCCAAGATACATTACTGTGACATCACTATGGTGCATCTCCCAGGTACATTACTGTGACATCACTATGGTGCATCTCCCAGGTACATTACTGTGACATCACTATGGTCAAACTCTCATCTGCATATTACTGTGAAATCACTACAGTGCATCTCTCAGGTACATGATTGTGATATCACTATGGTGCAACTCTCAGAAACATTACTGTCACATCACTATAATGCATCTCCCAGGGACATTACTGTGACATCACTATGGTGCATCTCCAAGTTACATTAATGTGACATCACAATGGTGCATCTCTCTGCTACATATTACTGTGACATCAATATGGTGGATCTCCAAGGTACATTAATGTTACATCACTATGGTGCATCTCCTAGGTACATTACTGTGACATCACTATGGTTCATCTCTCAGGTATATTACTGTGACATCACTATGGTGCATTTCCCAGGTAGATTACTGTGATATCACTATGGTGCATCTCTTATTTACATATTACTGTGACATCACTATGGTGCATTTTCTAGGTGCATTACTGTGACATCACTATGGTGCATCTCTCAGGTACATTTACTGTGACATCACTATGGTGCATCTCCCAGGGACATTACGGTGTAATCACTATGGTGCATCTCTCAGGTACATTACTGTGACATCACTATGGTGCATCTCTGAGACACATTACTGTGATATCACTATGTTGCATCTCCCAGGTACATTACTGTGACATCAATATGGTGCATCTCTCAGGTACATTTACTGTGACATCACTATGGTGCATCTCCCAGGGACATTACGGTGTCATCACTATGGTGCATCTCCCAGGGACATTACGGTGTCATCACTATGGTGCATCTCCCAGGGACATTACGGTGTCATCACTATGGTGCATCTCCCAGGGACATTACGGTGTCATCACTATGGTGCATCTCCTAGGTCAGTGATGGCGAACCTTTTAGATACAGAGTGCCCAAACTACAACCAAAAACCATTTTTATGTCGCAAAGTGCCAACATGACAATTTGAGCAGTAACCCATTGATCTCTGCAATCACAAGTTTCAATTGTATTGGTGTCCTGAGGACACCAATACAATAGAAAGCAGGAGAAATTTGGATTGTAGCTTCCCTCCAGGGGCCCCTAAAGAGGAAGAATCAGGGCACCCAAAGCACGAGCTCCAATGATAATCTCTGTCCACACCTTCTCTCTCCTCCTGTAGTCCTGGCAGCCAAGTAGGTGTCACTTTAAAATAGCACTGAGCATGGCATGTCCTGGGTTGTCTTGGACTGCAGGAGGAAGCCTTGGTAAATTCTGTGCTGGGTGCCCATAGAAAGGGCTCCGAGTGCCACCTCTGGCACCCGTGCCATAGGTTCGCCACCACTGTCCTAGGTACATCACTATGGTGCATCCCCCAGGTACATTACTGTGACATCACTATGGTGCATCTCCTAGGTACATTACTGTGACATCATTATGGTGCATTTTTCAGGTGCAATACTGTGACACCACTATGGCGCATCCCCAAGATAAATTACTGTGACATCACTATGGTGCATCTCTCAGGTATATTACTGTGACATAACTATGGTGCATCTCTCAGACACATTACTGTGATATCACTATGTTGCATCTCCCAGGTACATTACTGTGACATCACTATGGTGAAACTCTCATCTGCATATTACTGTGACATCACTATGGTGCATCTCTCAGGTACATGATTGTGACATCACTATGGTGCTTCTATCAGGTATGTTACTATGACATAACTATGGTGCAACTCCCAGGAGCATTACTGTGACATCACTATGGTGCAACTCCCAGGGACATTACTGTGACATCACTATGTTGCATCTCCAAGCTACATTATTGTGACATCACTATGCTGCATCTCTCTTGTACATATTACTGTGACATCACTATGAGCATCTCTATAATACATATTACTGCGACATCACTATGGTGCATCTCCCAGGTACATTACTGTTACAGCACTATGGTGCATATCCCAGGTATATTACTGTGACATCACTATGGTGCATCTCTCTGCTACATATTATTGTGACATCATTATGGTGCATCTCTCATCTGCATATTACAGTGACATCACTGTGGTGCATCTCTCAGGTACATAACTGTGACATCACTATGGTGAATTTCTCTGGTGCAATACTGTGACATCACTATGGTGCAACCCTAAGATACATTACTGTGACATCACTATGGTACATTTCCCAGGTACATTACTGTGACATCACTATGGTGCATCTCCCAGGGACATTACTGTGTCATCACTATGGTGCATCTCCTAAGTACATAACTGTGACATCACTATGGTGCATCTCCCAGGGACATTACTGTGACATCACTATTGTGCATCCCCCAGGTACATTACTGTGACATCACTATGGTGCATCTCTCTGCTACATATTACTGTGACATCACTATGGTGCATCTCTCAGGTACATTACTGTGACATCATTATGGTGCATCTCTCATCTGCATATTACAGTGGCATCACTGTGGTGCATCTCTCAGGTACATAACTGTGACATCACTATGGGGGATTTGTCAGGTACATTACTGTGACATCACTATGGTGCAACCCCAAGATACATTACTGTGACATCACTATGGTGCAACTCCCAGGAACATTACTGTGACATCACTATGGTGCATCTCTCAGTAACATTACTGTGACGTCACTAGGGTGCATCTCCCAGGTACTTTACTGTGACATCACTATGGTGCATCGCTCAGGAACATTACTGTGACATCACGATGGTGAATCTCTCAGGTACATTACTGTGATATCACTATGATGCATCTCTCAGTAACATTACTGTGACGTCACTATGGTGCATCTCCCAGGTACATTACTTTGACATCACTATGGTGCACCTCTCAGGAACATTACTGTGACATCACTATGGTGCAACCCCAAGATACATTACTGTGACATCATTATGGTGCTACTCCCTGGAACATTACTGTGACATCACTATGGTGAATTTCTCAGGTGCAATACTGTGACATCACTATGGTGCAACCCCAAGATATATTACTGTGACATCACTATGGTGCTACTCCCAGGAACATTACTGTGACATCACTATGGTGCATCTCCCAGGTACATTACTGTGACATCACTATGGTGCATCTCCTAGGGACATTAATGTGACATCACTATGGTGCATCTCTCTGCTACATATTAATCACTATGGTGCATCTCCTACTTAGATTACTGTGATTTTACTGTGGTGCATCTCTCATTTGCATATTACTGTGACATCAATATGGTGCATTTTTTAGGTACATTACTGTGACATCACTATGGTGCATCTCCTAGGTACATTACTGTGACATCACTATGGTTCATCTGCCAGGGACATAACTGTGTCATCACTATGGTGCATCTCCTAGGTACATGACTGTGACATCACTATGGTGCATCTCTCAGGTACATTACTGTGTCATCACAATGGTGCATCTGCTAGGTACATTACTGTGACATCACTATGGTGCATCTCCTAGGTACATTACTGTGACATCACTATGGTTCATCTGCCAGGGACATTACTGTGACATCACTATGGTGCATCTCCCAGGTACATTACTGTGACATCACTATGGAGCATCCCCCAGGTACATTACTGTGACATCACTATGGGGCATCTCTCTGCTACATATCACTGTGACATCACTATGGTGCATCCCCCAGGTGCATTACTGTGACAACACTATGGTGCATCTCTCTGCTACCTATCACTGTGACATCACTATGGTGCATCCCCCAGATACATTATTGTGACATCACTATGGTGCATCTCCTAGGTACATTACTGTGACATCATTATGGTGCATCTCTCATCTGCATATTACTGTGACATCACTGTGGTGCATCTCTCAGGTACATAACTGTGACATCATTATGGTGCATTTCGCAGGTGCAATACTGTGACACCACTATGGCGCATCCCCAAGATACATTACTGTGACATCACTAGGGTGCATCTCTGAGACACATTACTGTGATATCACTATGTTGCATCTCCCAGGTACATTACTGTGACATCACTATGGTGCATTTTCTAGGTACATTACTGTGACATCAATATGGTGCATCTCTCAGGTACATTTACTGTGACATCACTATGGTGCATCTCCCAGGGACATTACGGTGTCATCACTATGGTGCATCTCCTAGGGACATTACGGTGTCATCACTTTGGTGCATCTCCCAGGTACATTACTGTGACATCACTATGGTGCATCCCCCAGGTACATTACTGTGACATCACTATGGTGCATCCCCCAGGTACATTACTGTGACATCACTATGGTGCATCCCCCAGGTACATTACGGTGACATCACTATGGCGCATCCCCAAGATAAATTACTGTGACATCACTATGGTGCATCTCTCAGGTATATTACTGTGACATAACTATGGTGCATCTCTCAGACACATTACTGTTATATCACTATGTTGCATCTCCCAGGTACATTACTGTGACATCACTATGGTGAAACTCTCATCTGCATATTACTGTGACATCACTGTGGTGCATCTCCCAGGTACATGATTGTGACATTACTATGGTGCTTCTATCAGGTATGTTACTATGAAATAACTATGGTGCAACTCCCAGGAGCATTACTGTGACATCACTATGATGCAACTCCCAGGGACATTACTGTGACATCAATTTGGTGCATTTCCCAGGTACTGTACTTTGACATCACTATGGTGCATCGCCCATTTACATTACTGTGACATGACTGTTATTTTTCTCTCAGTAACTTTACTGTGACATCTCCATGGTGCATCTCCCAAATACATTATTGTGACATCACTATGGTGCATCTCCCAGGTATATTATTGTGACATCACTATGGTGCATTTCCAAGGTACATTATTGTGACATCATTATGGAGCATCTCCAAGGTACATTATTGTGACATCATTATGGTTTATCCTTCAGGGACATTACTGTGATATCACTATGGTGCATCTCTCGGGTACATTACTGTGACATCACTATGGTGCTTCTCCTATGTAAATTACTGTGACAGCACTATGGGGCATCTACCAGGTAGAATACTGTGACATCACTATGGCGCATCTCTCAGTTACATTACTGTGACATCACTATGATGAATCTCCCAGGTTCATTAATGTGACATCACACTAGGTAAATTACTGTGACATTAAATTTGTGCATTTCCCAGGTACTTTATTACAGAATATAATACCTACAGACAATAAAATTTAAAATGAAAGTTCAAATAAAATAAATAAAAGTGTGCATAACTAACGCAGCTGTGGTGCCTACAGTACACACTACGTCCGCACAAGGGAAACTACACCTATATATCTGTGAAACAACAAATAGGAAGTCATAAGTCACAGTTGGTGTGTTAATGTGCGTGTGTGTAGTATATGTTGGTACCTGTAATAAAGCTGCAGTTATTCCTCACAGGCTGGATAAACCATCGGTCAGAGGAATTCAGACTTTCATTGCACACTTGTATCCATCCAGAGAGCTAATCTGATGGAACTTTTTGTAGTGTTCTTCGACTTGCTTTTCAATATTTCTTCTGTGCTCATTAATGCGATCTTTCAGCATTCTTTTTGTTCGACCTATATATAATATATTGCAGGGACATACAATACAGTATATGACTCCCTTTGTTCGCCAAGTTAATTGGCTTTTGATTTTATACTTATCCATAGGTCTGAATGTTTTAATAATCTTTTTATTTTTGGCGATCTTACATGCCATACACTGTCTGCATGGAAAAAAGCCGTTGTTCTGCAGAAAATTTTTTTCTATTAATGTTGTGGAATTTTTTGGTTCTAGGCCTCCAATGTTTTTGCCTTTTTAAAAATGAACTTCGGTTTCTTTGATAGATACTGGCCTATTGTTTTGTCCTGAGACAAGATATTCCAGTGACGAGCTACAATGTTTTTAAAAATGTTTTGATCTTGTGTGTACTGGGTTATAATTGGCACCTCTATACAGTTCTTTTCCACCGATTCCTTCCCATTTGTGTTTTCCTCGCCTGTCATTTCCCTATCTTTCAATAAATCGGATCTACACATGTTCATGACAATTGTTTCAGTGGTTTAAAGAGGAGTTTTATTATATCCTTTATTAATGAGCTTTTGTTGTAGTATTGTTGCTTCCTCTTTAAATATTTCTACATCCGTGCAATTTCTGCAATGACGCAAAAATTTACTTTTTGGTATGGCATCTAGCCAAATTGGGAGATGACAACTGGTTTTTTGGATGAAGCTATTACTGTCTGTAGGTTTATTAAATGTCCTGGTCTTAATCATCTCATCCTCAATATAGATAGTTATGTCAAGAAAATTAATGGATTCTCGACTGAAAGTGGGTGTGAATTCCAGGTAGTAATCGTTTTTATTTATATTGCTGAAGAATTGTAGGAGCCATTCTTCCCCCCCCCCCCCCCCCTGACCATACAAACACCACGTTGTCGATAAATCTACGCCAGAGGACCAGATTCGCAGCAAGTCCGCCTGTGGGAAAAATGTAGGCGTCCTCCCATTTCCCCACGTATAAATTGGCGTAACTTGATGCGAATCTGGTCCCCATGGCTGTACCCCAGCTTTGCAAATAAAATGAATCCTCATATTTAAAGTAATTATGATTGAGAATGAATTCTATAAAATCTGCTATGTAGTTGATTTGTAAATTTGGCAAAAGTCCGGATTTTTTCAGAAAGTAATGTACTGCCTCACATCCCTTAGTGAGTTCTATCACAGTATATAGTGATGTGACATCTAGAGTTCCAATTATAAAATGTGGTTCCCACTTAATTGTGTTTGATATTTGTAGAACATGTGTCGTGTCTTTCAGATGGGCAGGTAATCGCTGGACATGAGGTTGCAATAGGTGATCTATATATTCTGATAAATTGGACGTCAAACATCCAATTCCCGATATTATCGGTCGGCCTGGGGGCGCCTTTCTGATTTGTGTATCTTGGGGATATGATACATAACAGAAATTCTAGGGGTTGGGGTGTTGATATACTGGGCCTTCTTTTTATTTAAGATCCTTGAAGTCACACCATTTTTTATTAATTCTTCCAATTCTCTTTTGTATTTATTAGTGGGATCTGATTTTAAAAGCTGATATGTTCGTTTATCTCCCGATATTCATAAAGCTTCTTTACGATAGTCTGCTGTGTTTTGCACAACTATGCTGCCCCCCTTATCAGCCGGACGGATAATTATATCATTATTTTTCTGTAAGGAAAGAATGGCCATCTGTTCTCTATGTTCTAAGTTACTTGTATACATCTCTTTGTTAGAGTTTCTATCTTTAATTTTTCTGATATCCTTTATGACCAAATGTTGAAAGACTTTAAACGCTTCAGAATATTCACTGAGTGGATTTACCTGGACTTTGGTTTGAGCGTTGTATGGGTTATCAGGTCTGATAAACAGAAATATTTGATGTTATTGGACGTTTGATGAAGTATTTCTTAATTGCAAGATTTCGCATAAATTTTTTCAAACCGATGAAAGCGTTGAATTTGTCAAAACGAACCGTCGGTGCAAACTTTAGACCTTTTTGTAGTAATTTATTATCTCCTTCATTTAATGTGTAACTGCTTAAATTAAAGATTTTTTGATCTGAAATGGACTCTTTGTCTTTTAGTTGTGTTTCTGTTCTTATAGCTGTTATTTTCTTTTTGGTGAGTTTCCCCGCCCTCTGTCCGGGTCGACGTTTCTTCTCGGTCGTTCTAAAAAATTTGGATTTGTCGTTCAATTTTTTTATTAATATTTGTTTCGACCTATGTGGCGTTTCTTGTAATTTTACCTACATTATATTCAGTGGCTGTTTTTTCTTTAATGGTCTGTTATTTTTCTCTCAGTAACTTTACTGTGACATCACCATGGTGCATCTCCCAGATACATTATTGTGACATCACTATGGTGCATCTCCAAGGTACATTACTGTGACATCACTATGGTGCATCTCCCAGGTACATTACTGTGACATCACCATGGTGCATCTCCCAGATACATTATTGTGACATCACTATGGTGCATCTCCAAGGTACATTACTGTGACATCACTATGGTGCATCTCCCAGATACATTATTGTGACATCACTATGGTGCATCTCCAAGGTACATTACTGTGACATCACTATGGTGCATCTCCAAGGTACATTACTGTGACATCATCATGGCTTAGCCTTCAGGGACATTACTGTAATATCATTATGGTGCATCTCTCAGGTACAATACTGTGACATCACTATGGTGCATCTCTCAGGTACAATACTGTGACATCATTATGGTGAATCTCCAAGATACATTACTGTGACATCACTGTGGTGCATCTCCCCAGTGCATTACTGTGACATCACTATAGTGCATCTTTCAGGTACATTACTGTGACATCACTATGGTGCATCTCCCAGGTGCATTACTGTGACATCACTGTGGTGCATCTCTCAGGTACATTACTGTGACATCACTATAGTGCATCTCTCAGGTACATTACTTTGACATCACTATGGTGCATCTCCCAGGTACATTACTGTCATATAACTATGGTGCAACTTTCAGGTTTGTTACTGTGACATTACTGTAGTGTATCTCTCAGCTATGCTACTGTGACATCACTATGGTGTATCTTTCAGGGACATTACTGTGACATCACTATGGTCCATCTCCCAGATACATTACAGGCCATAGGTTTGGACACAAATTCTCATTCAAAGAGTTTTTCTGTATTTTCATGACAACAAAAATTTTAGATTCAAACTAAAGGGATCAAATTTATGGAATAACAAATGTGTAATTATATACTTAACAAAAAAGTGTGGAATAATTGAAATTATGTCTTATATTCTATGTTGTTCAAAGTAGCCACCTTTTGCTTTGATTACTGCTTCGCACACTCTTGGCATTCTCTTGATGAGCTTTAAGAGGTAGTTACCAGAAAAGGTTTTCACATCACAGGTGTGCCCTGTCAGGTTTAATAAGTGGGATTTCTTGCCTTGGGATTTCTGGAGTTGGGACCATCAGTTGTGTTGTGTAGAAGTCAGGTGGATACACAACTAATAGTCCTACTGAATATACTTTTAAAATTTGTGTTATGGCTAAAAAAAAGCGGCTTAGTAAAGAAAAATGAGTGGCCAAAGGTGAACAAATGGTTCCCACCGTGAAGCAGGGGGGAGGAGGTGTGATGGTGTGGGGGTGCTTTGCTTGTCACACTGTTGGGGATTTATTCTAAATTGAAGGTATACTGAACTAGCATGGTTACCATCTTGCAGTTGCAGTTGCATGCTATTCCATACGGTTTGCATTTAGTTGGACCAACATTTATTTTTCAACATGACAATGACCCAAACATACCTCCAGGCTGTGTAAGGGCTATTAGACCAAGAAAGAGAGTGATGGGGTGCTACGCCACATGACCTGGCCTCACAGTCACTAGACATGAACCCAATTGAGATGGTTTGGGGTGAGATGGACCGCAGAGTGAAGGCAAAAGGGGCAACAAGTGCTAAGCATCTCTGGGAACTTCTTCAAGACTGTTGGAGGATCATTTCAGGTGACTACCTCTTGAAACTCATCAAGAGAATGCCAAGAGTTTGCAAACATCAAGAGAATGCCAAAAGTGTGCAAAGCAGTACCAAAAGCAAAATATGGCTATTTTGAAGAACTTAGAATATAAGACATATTTTCAGTTGTTTCAAACGTTTTTGTTAAGTATATAATTCCACATGCGTTAATTCATAGTTTGATGCCTTCAGTGTGAATCTACAATTTTTACAGTCAGGAAAATACTGAAAACTCTTTGAATGAGAAGGTGTGTCCAAACTTTTGGTCTGTACCGTATATACATGTGTTCTAGGTAAAGGAGGTGATTAGCATTTTTTACTTTTTTAACATTTTTTTTTAAATGTTTTGCTATTATTTCAGGCCCCTTAGGGCAAAGATCCCTAACCTTTTTGTGTCTGGGGACTGGCTGCACCCAATATTGTTTTTGATAATGACTGGGTCGGGTAACCCCCTCATCATGGTCCCTGTGAAAAACAATTGGTCTCCTCACAACCACTCCATATCTAATCCTAACCCATTTATCAGAAGTGCCCCCCTTTAATTAAATGTCCACCGCATAAACCCCCTTTAAAAAGAACATGTCATCC
Organism: Engystomops pustulosus; assembly: GCF_040894005.1. Lineage (NCBI taxonomy): Eukaryota > Metazoa > Chordata > Amphibia > Anura > Leptodactylidae > Engystomops > Engystomops pustulosus. Next base: position 83,595,603 of record NC_092416.1, on the reverse strand, counting down.
CACCAAAAGACCCCACCAACTATTCCCCCATAATCATAACATTCGGCCGGCACTATGAATAAGCACAGCGTGGCCAGCGCTGTGAAAATTACTGTGACATCACTATGGTGTATCTCTCATCTGCATATTACTGTGACATCACTGTGCTGCATCTCTCAGGTACATAGCTGTGACATCACTATGGTGAATTTCCCAGGTTCAATACTGTGAAATAACTATGGTGCATCCCCAAGATACATTACTGTGACGTCACTATGGTGCATCTCCCAGATACATTATTGTGACATCACTATGGTGCATCTCCAAGGTACATTACTGTGACATCACTATGGTGCATCTCCCAGGTACATTACTGTGACATCACCATGGTGCATCTCCCAGATACATTATTGTGACATCACTATGGTGCATCTCCAAGGTACATTACTGTGACATCACTATGGTGCATCTCCCAGATACATTATTGTGACATCACTATGGTGCATCTCCAAGGTACATTACTGTGACATCACTATGGTGCATCTCCAAGGTACATTACTGTGACATCATCATGGCTTAGCCTTCAGGGACATTACTGTAATATCATTATGGTGCATCTCTCAGGTACAATACTGTGACATCACTATGGTGCATCTCTCAGGTACAATACTGTGACATCATTATGGTGAATCTCCAAGATACATTACTGTGACATCACTGTGGTGCATCTCCCCAGTGCATTACTGTGACATCACTATAGTGCATCTTTCAGGTACATTACTGTGACATCACTATGGTGCATCTCCCAGGTGCATTACTGTGACATCACTGTGGTGCATCTCTCAGGTACATTACTGTGACATCACTATAGTGCATCTCTCAGGTACATTACTTTGACATCACTATGGTGCATCTCCCAGGTACATTACTGTCATATAACTATGGTGCAACTTTCAGGTTTGTTACTGTGACATTACTGTAGTGTATCTCTCAGCTATGCTACTGTGACATCACTATGGTGTATCTTTCAGGGACATTACTGTGACATCACTATGGTCCATCTCCCAGATACATTACAGGCCATAGGTTTGGACACAAATTCTCATTCAAAGAGTTTTTCTGTATTTTCATGACAACAAAAATTTTAGATTCAAACTAAAGGGATCAAATTTATGGAATAACAAATGTGTAATTATATACTTAACAAAAAAGTGTGGAATAATTGAAATTATGTCTTATATTCTATGTTGTTCAAAGTAGCCACCTTTTGCTTTGATTACTGCTTCGCACACTCTTGGCATTCTCTTGATGAGCTTTAAGAGGTAGTTACCAGAAAAGGTTTTCACATCACAGGTGTGCCCTGTCAGGTTTAATAAGTGGGATTTCTTGCCTTGGGATTTCTGGAGTTGGGACCATCAGTTGTGTTGTGTAGAAGTCAGGTGGATACACAACTAATAGTCCTACTGAATATACTTTTAAAATTTGTGTTATGGCTAAAAAAAAGCGGCTTAGTAAAGAAAAATGAGTGGCCAAAGGTGAACAAATGGTTCCCACCGTGAAGCAGGGGGGAGGAGGTGTGATGGTGTGGGGGTGCTTTGCTTGTCACACTGTTGGGGATTTATTCTAAATTGAAGGTATACTGAACTAGCATGGTTACCATCTTGCAGTTGCAGTTGCATGCTATTCCATACGGTTTGCATTTAGTTGGACCAACATTTATTTTTCAACATGACAATGACCCAAACATACCTCCAGGCTGTGTAAGGGCTATTAGACCAAGAAAGAGAGTGATGGGGTGCTACGCCACATGACCTGGCCTCACAGTCACTAGACATGAACCCAATTGAGATGGTTTGGGGTGAGATGGACCGCAGAGTGAAGGCAAAAGGGGCAACAAGTGCTAAGCATCTCTGGGAACTTCTTCAAGACTGTTGGAGGATCATTTCAGGTGACTACCTCTTGAAACTCATCAAGAGAATGCCAAGAGTTTGCAAACATCAAGAGAATGCCAAAAGTGTGCAAAGCAGTACCAAAAGCAAAATATGGCTATTTTGAAGAACTTAGAATATAAGACATATTTTCAGTTGTTTCAAACGTTTTTGTTAAGTATATAATTCCACATGCGTTAATTCATAGTTTGATGCCTTCAGTGTGAATCTACAATTTTTACAGTCAGGAAAATACTGAAAACTCTTTGAATGAGAAGGTGTGTCCAAACTTTTGGTCTGTACCGTATATACATGTGTTCTAGGTAAAGGAGGTGATTAGCATTTTTTACTTTTTTAACATTTTTTTTTAAATGTTTTGCTATTATTTCAGGCCCCTTAGGGCAAAGATCCCTAACCTTTTTGTGTCTGGGGACTGGCTGCACCCAATATTGTTTTTGATAATGACTGGGTCGGGTAACCCCCTCATCATGGTCCCTGTGAAAAACAATTGGTCTCCTCACAACCACTCCATATCTAATCCTAACCCATTTATCAGAAGTGCCCCCCTTTAATTAAATGTCCACCGCATAAACCCCCTTTAAAAAGAACATGTCATCCCACCAAAAGACCCCACCAACTATTCCCCCATAATCATAACATTCGGCCGGCACTATGAATAAGCACAGCGTGGCCAGCGCTGTGAAAATTACTGTGACATCACTATGGTGTATCTCTCATCTGCATATTACTGTGACATCACTGTGCTGCATCTCTCAGGTACATAGCTGTGACATCACTATGGTGAATTTCCCAGGTTCAATACTGTGAAATAACTATGGTGCATCCCCAAGATACATTACTGTGACATCACTATGGTGAATCTCCCAGGTACATTACTGTGACATCACTATGGTGCATCTCTCAGGTACATTACTGTGACATCACTATGGTGCATCTCTCAGGTACATTACTGTGACTTCACTATGGTGCATCTCCCAGGAACGTTACTGTGATATCACTGTGGTGCATCTCCCTGGTACATTACTGTGACATCACTATGGTGCATCTCCCAGGGACAGTACTGTGAGATCACTATGGTGCATCTCTCAGCTACATATTACTGTGACATCACTATGGTGCATCTCCTAGGTACATTACTGTGACATCACTATGGTGCATCCCCCAGATACATTACTGTGACATCACTATGGTGCATTTCCCAGGTACATTACTGTGACATCACTATGGTGCATCTCCCAGGCACATTACTGTGACAACACTATGGTTCATCACTCAGACACTTTACTGTGACAACACTATGGTGCATCTCTCTGCTACATATTACTGTGACATCACTATGGTGCTTCTCTCTGCTACATATTACTGTGACATCACTATGGTGCATCTCCCAGATACATTACTGTGACATCACTATGATGCATCTCTATACTACATATTACTGTTACATCAATATGGTGCATCTCTCAGGTACATTACTGTGACATCACTATGGTGCATCTCTATACTACATATTACTGTTACATCACTATGGTGCATCTCCCAGAAACATTACTGTGACATCACTATGGTGCATCTCTCAGGTACATTACTGTGACATCACTATGGTGCATCTCTCATCTGTATTTTACTGTGATATCACTATGGTGCATCTCCAAGGTACATTACTGTGACATCACTATGGTGCATCTCCAAGGTACATTACTGTGACATCACTATGGTGCATCTCCCAGGCACATTACTGTGACAACACTATGGTTCATCACTCAGACACTTTACTGTGACATCACTATGGTGCATCTCTCTGCTACATATTACTGTGACATCACTATGGTGCTTCTCTCTGCTACATATTACTGTGACATCACTATGGTGCATCTCCCAGATACATTACTGTGACATCACTATGGTGCATCTCTATACTACATATTACTGTTACATCACTATGGTGCATCTCCCAGAAACATTACTGTGACATCACTATGGTGCATCTCTCAGGTACATTACTGTTACATCACTATGGTGCATCTCTCATCTGTATTTTACTGTGATATCACTATGGTGCATCTCCAAGGTACATTACTGTGACATCACTATGGTGCTTCTCCAAGGTACATTACTGTGACATCATTATGGTTTATCCTTCAGGGACATTACTGTGATATCACTATGGTGCATCTCTCAGGTACAATACTGTGACATCACTATGGTGAATCTCCCAGCTACATTACTGTGACATTTCTATGGTGCATCTCCCAGGTGCATTACTGTGACATCACTATAGTGCATCTCTCAGGTACATTACTGTGACATCACTATGGTGCATCTCCCAGGTGCATTACTGTGACATCACTGTGGTGCATCCCTCAGGTGCATTACTGTGACATCACTATGGTGCATCTCCCAGGTACATTACTGTCATATAACTATGGTGCAACTTTCAGGTTTGTTACTGTGACATTACCGTAGTGTAACTCTCAGCTATGCTACTGTGACATCGCTATGGTGTATCTTTCAGGTACATTACTGTGACATCGCTATGGTGTATCTTTCAGGTACATTACTGTGACATCACTATGGTCCATCTCCCAGATACATTACAGGCCATAAGTTTGGACACAACTTCTCATTCAAAGAGTTTTTCTGTATTTTCATGACTATAAAAATTTTAGATTTAAACTAAAGGGATCAAATTTATGGAATAACAAATGCGGAATTATATACTTAACAAAAAAGTGTGGAATAATTGAAATTATGTCTTATATTCTATGTTGTTCAAAGTAGCCACCTTTTGCTTTGATTACTGCTTCGCACACTCTTGGCATTCTCTTCATGAGCTTCAAGAGGTAGTCACCAGAAAAGGTTTTCACATCACAGGTGTGCCCTGTCAGGTTTAATAAGGGAGATTTCTTGCCTTATAAATGGAGTAGGGACCATCAGTTGTGTTGTGCAGAAGTCAGGTGGATACACAACTAATAGTCCTACTGAATATACTTTTAAAATTTGTATTATGGCTAAAAAAAAGCGGCTTAGTAAAGAAAAATGAGTGGCCAAAGGTGAACAAATGGTTCCCACCGTGAAGCAAGGGGGAGGAGGTGTGATGGTGTGGGGGTGCTTTGCTTGTCACGCTGTTGGGGATTTATTCTAAATTGAAGGTATACTGAACTAGCATGGTTACCATCTTGCAGTTGCAGTTGCATGCTATTCAATCCGGTTTGCGTTTAGTTGGACCATCATTTATTTTTCAACATGACAATGACCCAAACATACCTCCAGGCTGTGTAAGGGCTATTAGACCAAGAAAGAGAGTGATGGGGTGCTACGCCACATGACCTGGCCTCACAGTCACTAGACATGAACCCAATTGAGATGGTTTGGGGTGAGATGGACCGCAGAGTGAAGGCAAAAGGGGCAACAAGTGCTAAGCATCTCTGGGAACTTCTTCAAGACTGTTAGAGGACTACCTCTTGAAACTCATCAAGAGAATGCCAAGAGTGTGCAAACATCAAGAGAATGCCAAAAGTGTGCAAAGCAGTACCAAAAGCAAAATATGGCTATTTTGAAGAACTTAGAATATAAGACATATTTTCAGTTGTTTCAAACGTTTTTGTTAAGTATATAATTCCACATGGGTTAATTCATAGTTTGATGCCTTCAGTGGGAATCTACAATTTTTACAGTCAGGAAAATACTGAAAACTTTTTGAATGAGAGGGTGTGTCCAAACTTTTGGTCTGTACCGTATATGCATGTGTTCTAGGGAAAGGAAGTGATTAGAATTTTAACTTTTTTAACTTTTAACATTTAAAAAAAAATGTTTTGCTATTATTTCAGGCCCCTTAGGGCAATGATTCCTAACCTTTTTGTGTCTAGGGACTGGCTGCACCCAAAATTGTTTTTGATAATCACTGGGTCGGGTAACCCCCTCATCATGGTCCCTGTGAAAAACAATTGGTCTCCTCACAACCACTCCATATCTAATCCTAACCCATTTATCAGAAGTGCCCCCCTTTAATTAAATGTCCACCGCATAAACCCCCTTTAAAGAGTACCTGTCACCACACCAAAAGACCCCACCAACTATTCCTCCATAATCATAACATTCGGCCGGCACTGTGAATAAGCACGGCGTGGCCAGCGCTGTGAAAATGTACGGCGCGGTCTCTGTCAGTGCAGCTGCATCGGAAAGAGCCGGCAGCAATTACGCAATATATGCTCTGCTGCCAGCTATTCTTACAGGTCCCCCTGACAGGGGCGTATTGGAGGTGTGTTGGCTGGCCCTCTCGTAAACACTGCCGACTGCAGCGTCCAGAAAATGAGGATCTGACCCCTTATTTGGTAATGGGCCGGATCCATTAAAACCAAGTTTACCAACATAAATATTTTTTTTTTAAATGACATAAATAGAAAGGGGCTGGGGGGGAGGATTATGGGGGCATAGTTGGTGGGGGTCTTTTGGTGGGGTGACAGGTCCTCTTTAATGAAATGTCCACAGCAGAGTACCCCTTTAATGAAATGTCCAGAGCAGAGCCCCCCTTTTTTGAACTGTCCATAGCAGCACTTCTCCCCCTTTAATGAAATGTCCACAGCAGAGCTTCTCCCCCTTTAAAGAAATATCCACAGCAGAGACCCTCTGTAAAGAAGGAAACCTACCACTACTAGATCCGGTGGTAGGTGCATCTAACGTATGTAAGGATAGACCTTTTTAGGGCTAATTATTTACTACCCTTGATCTTTCCTAATCTTTAATCTGGGGCATGGAGTAACATTCAGGAAAAGGTCAGTCAGGTAGCTGCGACTTCTCACATACATACCCGAGGGACAATCATGATGCAGGAACCTCTCCGAAGTTGGCACAGAGTTTCCCACACTCCCCAGTCTCTCCATCGCAGAGCCCAGCCAAGCAGCACCTGAAACTACAGGGCACGCTACATGACAGGGGTAGCCATGAAAGAGATGTTATCGGTCTTGAGATGCTCTTTTCAAGGGGACATGACTAAGATTATTAAACCAGTGGAAATTTAACTAAACTCTGTCGGCATTAGTGTAGACTATTTACAGAATAAGATGAGAAAATGCACTACGTCCCATAATGCTCTCATGGATTCTCACTTTGAGTTGGAAGCGAAGGTACAACAACTAAGGGCTAAAATGGCTGACCCGGAGACAAGTCACGTTGCAATAACGTAAAGTTAGGGGCAGCCCGGAGATTGGCACCCAAGCTGACCTGTCTAGATACCTCCGGGATCTGAAGAAGACACTGTTGCCTGAAGCAAATCTAAACTAAACTAAACTAAAGTTGAAGGCTCATAGGCTACCTTGACATTCACACTTAGAAGAGACTGTACCGAGGGACATACTCGCAAGAACACACTTCTTTTTAAACTAAAACCCTAGGGGATATGAATAGTAATACAGGCAGTCCCCGGGTTACATACAAGATAGGGACTGTAGGTTTGTTCTTAAGTTGAATTTGTATGTAAGTCGAAACTGTATATTTTATCATTGTAGTTCCCGACAATTTTTTTTTTTTTGCCCCAGTGACAATTGGAGTTTCAAATTTTTTTGCTGTAATAGGACCAAGAATTATCAATAAAGCTTAATTGCAGACAATTTTAAGATGATTATTGCAATCTGGGACTATTTTAAAGCATCCAGAGAGCTTCACCAGAGGTCACAGTGGGCAGATGGGTCCGTCTGTAACTATGGGTTGTCTGTAAGTCGGGTGTCCTTAAGTAGGGGACCGCCTGTACTACATTCTGTAATACTACTGCCATGTTTTCAAGCAGGTGGGGGGAGTCAGCGCCAGTAGAGGAATCCATGCCAATGCTTGGGTGCTGCGATAAGGTTTGACTGAAGCATTTAAACAGGTTTACTGCTGCAATGGGTGCAAGATTTTCACAGCACTGATCAGCACTGATCAAGGGTGTTGGCCACAGGTGTTTTTTTGTCCACTATTTTTTTCTCACATGCAGATCAATGGATCTGTAAAAAAAATCGGGCAGCACACAGTGGACATGCCTATGTGGTCAATTTGTCTCAAATGTTGCTATTCCCACAACTGGGCTAGTTTTCAACTTTGGCAGATTAATCATCTCAGAAACATCTCTAGAATCCACCCATTTCTCACAATTAAATCCTCTAACATGCTAAATGTCATGTCACTGATTCAACTACACTACTGAAATTCCTTATTAATCGATCTTCCACTCACTAAACTCTCTCCTCTCCAATCTATTCTTAATGCAATGCTACACGGATGCCTCTAACCTGTGCCAGACAATGCAAAGCTTGCCTGTCTCCTTCAAAATATAGTGTAAAATAATCACCCTCATCCACAAAGCTCTGCACTATGCTGCATCCCCCTACCTCTTCTCTCTCAACTCATATCATCCAACTCGTGGTCTTCAATCTGCAAGTGATCTTAGATTATTCTCTACCTTAATTCAAACCACTCATGCAGGTCTACAGGACTTCTCCCGAGTTGCGCCAATTCTCTGGAATGCCCTACCCCGGACTATCAGACTAATACCCAACCACCAAAGTTTCAATTGTGCTCTTAAAACCCATCACAAGTATATAACACTTGGTAAATTCAACTCTTTCTTTACTATTCCATTCTGTATGCTCCTCCCGTCTGTTATCTGGCAAATACCAGATAGATACCAAGCTCCAGGCTTCTCTACAGTCCCATTGACATTGAACTTTGTATATAAGATGGCGGGTGATAGCTGTCTCAAGCAGCAGCATCTTTATTTATTAAATTTTTGTATTCCATTCCGTTAAAAAAATGCCTGAACCATTATACAAGCTCTTATTCCTCTGGTGTCAACCCTTCATCCCAATAGACTTTAAGCTCTTGCAAACAGGGCCCTCAATCCTATTGTTCCATATGACTGCTTGTACTCATAATATCATAATATATAAGGCTGTAAAAAGACGCAAGTCCATTAAGTCATGTCCTTCTGATTTGTAAAGTACTTCCGAATATGATAATGCTATATAAATAAAGATTATCGTTATCATTATTATCACTCAGCATTAGACTTGACCAGTATTATTAAGTCGTCCAACTTTGCACTGTTCAACTTTAAAGAAATGTGTCCCAATTGTGCCAATCAGTGGACCTCTCCTATAGTTCCTCTATCAAGTGTCCTGTCTTTCAACTCCCCCACTAAAAACCCAATGACATCCAAGGTACTTAAAGGGAGTCAGACTTGCGACCACTGTGTTTTGCGCTTAGTGACGCACATATCCATCGCAAAGACCGAAGTGGGAAAATTTATTAGGGCCCGGGGTTGTATTTCAATTAGGCACAGTCTGCCATTTCCTTTTTTATTTTACGTTTATTTTTTTCATAACTCAGCGTCATCTCATCTGGCATAGCAGTGTGCTTTCATACTTGGCTATAAAATAGCCATAGCAATAGGATAGCATCGTTTGGTTTTAAAAACTAAAAAACACAAAAAAAAACAAAAAAAAAAAAAAAGTTAAAAAAAAAATTCAAGTTATAACTCTCATTTTAAAAATGTTTAACCCGAGGGCTAGGGGTAGAGGACGAGGGCGGGGACGTGGGCGTCCAACTACTGCAGGGGTCAGAGGCCGTGGTCCTGGGCGGGGTGAGACACCACCTGCTGATGAGGGAGCAGGGGAACGCCGCAGAGCTACACTCCCTAGGTTCATGTCTCAAGTTACTGGGACTCGTGGTAGAGCACTGTTGAGGCCAGAACAGTGCGAACAGGTGATGTCGTGGATTGCGGACAATGCATCTAGCCATTTGTCCACCAGTCAGTCTTCCACGCAGACCAGTCTGCCCCCTCCCAGGAAAATTTGGCATTTGAACTGGCATACTCTGAGGAACTGTTTTCTGGACCCTTCCCAGAGTCACAAACCACTTGTCCGGTTGCTGCTGAGCTCTTTCCCGATGCCCAGGTTTTCCACCGGTTGCAGTCTGTGGGTGATGATGACATTGTTGACGTAGTGGAAGAAGTGTGTAAAGAGGTGTCGGACGATGAGGAGACACGGTTGTCAGACAGTGGTGAAGTTGTTATAGCACGGAATCCAGTCACACTGATTATTAATTGAATTTTTGTTTATTTTGCAAACAATTACATTTATGTGACATTTCGGTCAATCACTGACCTTCTTCAGACACAGGATGTAAGTTTGTAAGGGTTCAGAAGCTGCTATGCAGGCTAGAAGCGCTTCTACTCAATAAGCGGACTCCCTCTCTCCCCCTAAGTGCCTAGCCTGCATAGCAGCTCCTGAACCCTTACAAACTTACATACTGGGTCAGATTTATCAAGCAGTCTGAAAGTCAGAATATTTCCAGTTGCCCATGGCAACCAATCACAGCTCAGCTTTCATTTCACCAGTGCTCATGAATATTTTAAAGGGGAGCTGTGATTGGTTGCCATGGGCAATTGGAAATATTCTGACTTTCAGACTGCTTGATAAATCTGCCCCACTGTGTCTGAAGAAGGTCAGTGATTGAACAAAACGTCACATAAATGTTATTGTTTGCAAAATAAACAAAAATTCAATTAATAATCAGTGTGACTGGATTCCGTACTATAATGTTTAGATGGGATTGGGACCCTATCCAGAGCACCTGAACAAGCAACTTTAGGTGTGCGTTACAAATCCTATACGTAAAAGTGGTGAAGTTGTTGTCAGGGCAGGAAGTCCGAGGGGGTAGCAGACTGAGGGATTGGAGGATGATGAGGTGACAGACCCAAGTGCTTCTAAGACGGAGACGAGTCCTCGACAAAAACAGGTTGGAAGAGGCAGTGGTGGGGCCAGATGGAGAGGCAGGGCCAGAGCTGGTGCATCAGCACCAAATGTTTCACGCAGTGAAGCTCCCGTGGCGAGGGCTAGATTTTCGGAAGTATGGAGGTTCTTTAAAGAAACACCGGATGACCGACGGACTGTGGTGTGCAACCTGTGCCACACCAGGATCAGCAGGGGTTCCACCACTACCAGCTTAACCACCACCAGTATGCGCAGGCATATGAATGCTAAACACCCCACTCAATGGAACTAAGACCGTTCACCTCCGGCCAGGCACACCACTGCTCCTTCCCCTGTGTCATCTGCTGCCTCTGCTAGTCAGCCCCCTGCCCAGGACCCCGGCCCAAACACCTCCCATGCGAAAACCACGCCTTCGCCTCCACTGCATCCACCAATGTCTCCATGCGCAGTGTCCAGCTCTCTATACCCCAGACGCTGGAGCGCAAGAGGAAATACAGTGCAACTCACCCACACGCCCAAGCCCTCAACGTCCACATCTCCAAATTACTCAGCCAGGAGATGCTGCTACATAGGCTGGTAGAGACCGAGGCCTTTCACAACCTCATGGCGGTGGCCGCCCCTCAGTATTCGGTCCCCAGCCGCCACTACTTTTCCAGATGTGCAGTCCCAGTCCTGCACCAGCACGTGTCAGACAACATCATCCGTGCCCTGACCAACGCCGTTTCTGACAAGGTCCACCTGACCACAGACACGTGGATGAGTGCTGCCGGGCAGGGCCACTATATATCGCTGACGGCACATTGGGTTAACTTGGTGGAGGCTGGGACCGAGTCTGACCCTGGGGCTGGTCATATACTGCCGACGCAGAGGATTGCGGGGCCTACCTCGGTCCAGGTCTCTCAGGCCTACTATGCCTCCTCCTCCTCCCACCCCTCCTCCACCTCCTCCTCCAAATTACTATCCGTGGGCATGGCGCCATCAGTCGGTAGCTCTAGGCACAGCAGCAGTGCCATCGCTAAGCGACAGCAGGTGGTGCTGAAACTGCTGAGCCTAGGCGATAAAAGGCACACTGCCCAAGAGCTATTACAGGGCATCACGGCGCGGACTGATCTGTGGCTGGCACCGCTGAACCTGAAGCCAGGCATGGTTGTGTGTGACAACGGCCGTAACCTGGTGGCGGCTCTACAACTCGGCAGACTGACACATGTGCCATGCCTGGCCCATGTGTTAAATCTCATAGTTCAGCGGTTCCTCAAGACATACTCCAATTTGTCTGATTTGCTCACGAAGGTGCGCCGCATCTGTGCGTATTTCAGGAAGTCCAGCACAGATGCTGCCACTCTCAGGGCAGCGCAGCACCGCCTCCAACTGCCCGCTCACCGACTGTAGTGCGATGTGCCCACAAGGTGGAATTCAACATTAACCATGTTATCCAGAGTTTTCCAGCAGCGCAGAGCGATTGTAGACTGCCAGATGTCAACTTGCACCAGAACTGGTAGTCAGGTCAGTCAGCTTCCTCAAGTCTACAATGAGGAGTGGACGTGGATGTCTGATATCTGTCAGGTGCTGAGTAACTTTGAGGAGTCAACACAGATGGTCAGTTGTGAAGTTGCGATGCTGCCATCATCAGCCTGACCATCCCGCAGCTTGGCCTGTTCAAAAACTCTCTGGTCAGCATGAAGTCAGAAGCTTTGCGCTCGTCACAAGAGACGGGGGAAGAAGATTCCCTTCTCTAGCCAAAGCACCCTCAGGTCTGTTTCTCAGCGCATATCGGAGGAGGTGGAGGAGGATGAGGAGGAAGAGGAGGAGAATGTTGGCAAGAAAGAAGAGGGGAACATTGCTCAGTCCTTCACTGTTGCCAGTTTTATGTCACCCCAGCAAGACACTGTCACCTGTCCCCAGTCTCGGCAGAGTAGGGCTGATCTTTACAGAAAGATGGTGAAGGAGTACTTAGCTGACCATACCATCGTCCTAAATGATCACACAGCTTCCTACAACTACTGGGTTTCAAAGCTGGACATGTGGCAAGAACTAGCGCTGTACGCCTTGGAGGTTCTTGCCTGCCCTGCCGCTAGCGTGTTGTCTGAGTGGGTTTTCAGTGCAGCTGGTGGCATCATCAGCGCTAAGCGTACACGCCTGTCGACTGACATCGCTGACAGGCTGACGCTTATCAAGATGAATAAAGCCTGGATTTCTCAGGATTTCCATTCTCCACCAGGTGAAAGAAGCTCAACCTGAATAATGTATGGACTCCTCCTCCTCATTGTCCTCCTTCTCCTCCTCTTCATACACTAAACCAGAGGAAACTGGCTATTTTTTGCCAGGGCCAACTGGCTCTAGCTATAGTACTCTATGTATTTAATTTTTCTGGAGGGCCACCTACCCGATCCTCTGTTTTAAACAATTTTTGGGAGTGCCACATACATGTACTCTATGTATTTAATTTTTATCAAACGAGCTGTCAGGCTCATTTTTCGGGTGTTTCACCAGATACATTATGGAACTTGATCACTATGTCGCCACCATGCTGTGTTATTGACTAAATATACTGTCAACCTTTTGTTCACATAGGAAATCATTTCAGCGCTTCTTGCTCACCTCCTTTGGTTCCTCTCTGCCGCCTTAACCAGGCAAAACACTGATACATACAGTGCTACACGTTATCCTCGCCAAAAGGAATTTTTAAAATTGGTTTGAAGCCTGAGTCCATTTGGGGTATGTCGCCATGCCACTCTCTAGCCTGCCGCTGCTGCCGCTACCTCTGCATGCCGTCTTCTATAGTGTCAGGGTCAATTATTGGATGTTTTAGATGCTATCTAGCCTCATTCGGTCACTCTGTCATGGCCATGCTGTTGCCCATAATGTTGGCATAATGGTGAGATTAAGCAGCCTCAGAGGCATCCATGCATGCTGCCCCTGCTGCTTCCGGTCCATTTCCGTGGTGTTTCCATCATTTTCTGAGGTTTCCAGGTGTTTGGCCAAGCTTCCCTGTGCAGACCCTTGGTCCCCTTGAAAAATGCTCGAGTCTCCTATTGACTTCAATGGGGTTCGTTATTCAAGACGAGCACTCGAGCATCGGGAAAAGTTTGTTTCGAATAACGAGCACCCGAGCATTTTAGTGCTCGCTCATCTCTAGTCCTTACATATATATTATAATTATGCATATTTGTTAAGAAGATTACATAAATGTAACTTTTGTTTTCTTTTGGGCAGGATTTAAACCAGAAATTCAAGTCTTTCCTAACAAAGTTGTTAAGAAGGGGGGCAACGTGACAATCAGATGTTCATGCCCAAATTATCAAGGGATATTTCGTTTAAGTAGCTCGAACACTAAATGGTATAAAGATGGAGAAGAAAATAAGCATGAACAGAATTTTACTGTGACAAACGTAACAGAAAATGATTCTGATTTTTACTGTCTTCATCACACCACAATCCTCTCCTGGAGTGAGAAAAGTGATACCCTCACATTAAAAGTTATAGGTAAGTATATTTTAGTAGGAGATATACATGGTAACCAATATATTGTGTAAGAGTGAAATATTCTTATTTAATAAAAGTGTTTATTTAACAGGTTAACAAGATGTAGGTGATAGATGGAAAAGTATATTACTGAGTTAATGGTGGCTTACCATGTTACATCCCATATTTCATGGCAATGCTTGCTCCCTAAAATGCACTCCATCACTCCCATCATATGCACTTACTGTCCTACACGATGATAAGAAGATATTGCTGCAAAACCTGAGGAAGCCCCTCACAGAGAAAAGATGGCGCTCTTGCCTTGGTGTACACCACCTCTTGGTATACAGTAGTTAAACCAGTACAGGGAAAGAGGAAACTAGAAAAGATTATTATATAATTTTTAATCTTAAAATCTGTTTGAAAGGATTTGACTAAAACTGAATAGGGATAAATAGTAGCCTTGGTCCTACTTTAAACACAGGGTAATTTAAACTCCTGTTCTTATAGTTCAGTAGACCAGGGACATAGGTAAAAGCAGATGAGGGCTGAGGTACAGCTAAGGATACATTCGAATGACCCTGTTCACACCTGGACTGGATCCTGGGAGGAGGAGGGGTGACGGGTGAGTGCTCCCTTGCTTCGCATCTTGCGCCTTATTTATGAAGTGTCGGTGGCACAATATTGGTGTTTTTTCCAAAACTCATGACTTGTTATTTTTTTGGGTGCAAAATTGTGGCGTTGCTTGTGAATCTGACACTTTTCCGGCGGTTATATTGTTTCAACTAGTTTTTTGGCACAATTTTTGCCCCCCAAAAGTTAGAGCAGCTAAAAGCTGGTCTAAGGAATTCTATTTCACCTTCATGAATGGGGAGACAGTTCTAAACTAAACACAGTTCTAAACACAGTTCTAAAAATTGTATGCCAAATCATTAATCCCTTGCACCACAAACTTACAACCCACTGAAAATTATAGCACGTTTCATACACCACCCTGCGCCCAAATTAATAAATTCACCCATACTTTTGATTCTCACTATAGCAGGTGTTTATTTGACACACACACATATTGGCCCTAAGTTTTGTTGGTATCCACACAGCCTGTACAACTTGTGATAATGCGGGTGGATACCCAGTTATTATCTCCGGTTGTTGTGTTTTATAGGACATATACTATCAGATTTACTGATGGTAGACAGCCCTAACTTACTTGCTTGTTATGGTTTCTAGGGCATGGCACCATTTTTTTAATTTGTCCAGGAATGTTCAGATTCTCATAAAAACAACTTTATACAAATATGCAAATGAGCCTCACGTCACTGCCTGTCTATGGATTAGTAGGCGGGATCATGAGTATATTTAGAGAGTGGGGGCATGAATGAAAGGACGGAGCTAGGTTGATTTGCTTATTTTCATAAAGTTTTATCTACAGTGTGATTGCATTCATAACATGATTTTGCTGGCATCACAATAGATGGAGAGCCACAATACAGGCAGTCCCCGAGTTACGTAGAAGATAGGTTCTGCTGGTTTGTTCTTGAGTTGAATTTGTATGTAAGTTGGAACTGTATACTTTATCATTGTAACCCAAGTCAAAATTATTTTGCTTTTGGTGATAATTGGATTTTACAAATGTTGGGTTGTCACAAGAACCAGGATTAACAGTAAAGCTTCATTGCAGAAACCTTTAATAACTGTTATAGCTGTTTATTGTATCCTAGGGCTAAAGCACAGTAAATTATCAACATCCAGAGGTCCGTTTGTAACTAGGGGTCGTCTGTAAGTCGCATGTTCTAAAGTAGGGGACCGCCTGTACTCTTTATCTATAGGGTGTTTAAAGTAGGACCAAGACTAATTTTTATCCCTAATCTATTTTAATCAAATCCTTTCAAACAGATTTTTCAAACTACAGCAACATATTAAATATTATAGAAAGAAACACTGAGAAATACAAATGAATCCTGGAAGGTTCAAGCATCACATTTTTTTCACAACCAGGGGCCTAGGCCTACATATTTCGAGTATTTCGCTTATAGCATAATGTCACTGCATTGCAGAACTTAAAGGGGTATTCTCGTCTGGGCATTCAAATTCAGTTTCATTAATCTGACATATATAAACATTTTTACAATTAGATGTTATTAAAAAAAACTGTTCCTGTGTGAAGATAAATGTAGTGATATAGTCTATTAGAAACAAAACTGTGTCCTTGGATACGGCCACCTCTGCTGGAGGGATTGCACAAAGAAACAAAATGTTTTTGTTTATGAAATGTCTGGGAGTTACTGCAGGTCCCACAGCCGTCCTGTGGTAATTAACCCTGAAGCCAGGAGGTCAGGCAGGACTCTATAGCGCAAGTCTGGCCACTGCTGCAAAAATGTGAGGTGGTCGTATCCGGGGAAGCTATCTCATTTCTAAGGGACAACATGGCTACATTTATGAGAAATTATCTTCACACAAGAAATTTTTTTTAATAACATCCAATTGAAGAAATGTTTACATATGGCAAATAAATGTATTTAAATGTGAATGCCCAGATGGGAATGCCCCTTTAACTCCTGTAACAAACCATTGCTTCATTAATTTGTGGTGTTACAGACACCGTATAAATATATTTGACATTTTGATTGCTTGGCATTGCTCCACTGTTTATTGAATAACTGAGCCTCAAAAAACTTTTTTATTACACTAGAAATATAATTTTGTAACTACTTAAAAGGAAAATGTGTCTGATATCTATCCCAATATATGTAAGTAACAAATATTACTTTAACTAAATAAAAAATATCAGATGAATAACTAATCAAGTTAAAATTTTACTAGTCATGTATATCCCTCCATAATTTCTTTCTTTCCTATAACACTAACAGGGGTAACGAGAGCCATTTGGTAATCTCGTCTCTCTATAGCAAGGAGTTAGCTGAAAATTACACACTGTGGGTCATTTTCCTTTAGTCAGGACATTTGAGCATGTCTTTTTTTGCTGTTTGGGTTTTGGACTAGTTTCATTTATCTTAGGGCTCATTCACCCAAATGCAATGGGAGCTGATATGTGGCTGCTCCATTTGTGGCCACATATTGGTCCCCAAGGAACTCTATGATGACGGTCACCATGCTGTTAGCACACGTTGTCTCACCGCATGTGACCATGCATGGCGAAATATAGGACATGTCCTATATTTTGCCGTGTTATGGCACTGACCCTGCACTGCTCTATGGAGAGGGATGAGCAGTACTCATCTCTCTTCATCCAGGCGTGCTGATATGTGCCTGTCCGGTCTAGGGCAGTGTGGGCACACGTTAGTGTGAATGTACTCCGCCGCAATTCACAAAGATCATGCGCCCGATTTCCTTCCCATTGTATGTAAATGCATGTCTTGTCTTGCGACATAATTTTAAAGTTAACTCCTGCACTCAGTCCGAATCCGCTGGATCGTCCGACGGCCCACCAGCCGATTTCTGTTGCATGATCGCTTGCAACACGATCCCCAGTTAAATACGTGTCACAGCGGCGCAAATCCCAAAAATCCAACAAAAGTGCGTTCTGTCTGCAGACCCTTAGTAAATAAGCCACATAAAGTGTGATACATCAGACTCGATTTTTTTTTGGCGCTTTGACTATTCAGCAGCCCTCTTCTAAACTTTTTCCTACATCTGCTCAGGGCTTGAGCTTATTTGCCCCAAAATTGCTCCATGCGCGGCGGTACACAGCGCATGGGCCGCGGCACGGCCATTGATCTTGTGGAGGTGGCGGCCCACCTTAAGGAGTTTGCGCACATGCTGCCTGAAAGCAGCAAGCTCCCGCCAGACCCGGAGCCTGCAGTAGAAGGAGAGCAGGGAAGCGTGGACTGGCCATCCCTGCCGGCCCCACAATCTAACATGGCGGCCGCAATGAGGTCCAGGGCACCAGATACCCCAAGGCCACCACACGGTCAGCAAGTGGCACAGCACTGAACCTACCCTTCACAGGTATTGTCTGCTGTCCATATTTGTAATAATGCTATCTCCTCACTAACAATGGTAGTGGGTGGTGTGAAGGCAGATCTTAATATTATACGACAAGATGTGCAGAGGGTCTCAGAGAGGATGGGACCCTGGAAGGCCGAGTAGGAGAAGTGGAGAATCAATTTCCTCCAGTCAAGAGGGAAGTTTCATGTATGCATAACTCTATAGCTGCCTTGCTTGCTAAACAAGATGATAAGGAGAACAGGCTACAGCGAAATAATGTTCGCCTCATCAGGGTCCCAGAGAAAGCGGGAGGCCGCAACCCTGGTGAATTCTTTGAACAGTGGCTTTTATCTGTCTTTGGCAAGGAAACTTTAATTGCCATGGAACGTGCCCACAGGGTGCTATCCAGACCTCTGCCACCAGGTAACACACCGAGACCAGTACTTATACGCATCCTACATTATAAAGATAGAGATATCATCCTGCGGAAGGCGAGAGATAAGCAAAATCTGCGCATTGATGGAAGCCGGATATCAATATTCCCTGACTTCTCAGCCGAGGTCCAAAAGAAAAGAGCCACGTTTTTAGGTATAAAACAATGTCTATGCCAGTATAATCTACCATACTCCATGTTTTACCCCGTGAAGCTGAGAGTGGTAGCGCTACAAACTACGCATTTTTTCACTTCACCAGAGGAAGCCACGTCCTGGCTGGAAAATGACTTCAGAGCTGCCAGTATATACGCTTTTGAATTCTGCAATGTGAGGTCAGGGTACAAAATGTTCATCGGGACATTGTAAAAATGGCGGGTAATGCTTTTCCAGTGACTTTTTTGCTGTTTTTTTTCACTGCACTGTGTTGCAGACATGCAAACTGCAGGCCGCAGTTTCCCCAAGGTTGCGCCTCTGGCGCGTGGTCATATGTTTGTTTGTTCTGTGTTGGTTCCTAACTGGACATTTGAAGAGTACTAACAGGTGTATAGCAATTTTCTTTTTAGCATTCCCACAAGATGGCAGTTAAAGTGAACATAGTCGCATGGAATACTAGGGGGTTGGGTGACTCTGTTAAAAGATATGCTCTTAAACAATACCAGCCTGCAGTAATCTGCCTGTATGAAACCCACTTTACAGACTCTACCATTGCAAGCCTGGGTCGCTCCTAGATAGGGGCAGCGTATCACTCCTCACATGCTAGAGGGGTGAGTATATAAGTACATAGGGCAATACCATTTCAATGTCTAAATGTTACCATTGACCCGGACAGGCGATTTATTGCCCTCTGCTGTATTCTACATACAAGGGAAATCCTCCTTATAGCAGTATATATCCCTCCACCCTACTTCTCAGTTGTACTGAATAAAATTCTGTCAGTGGCTGCGGAATTCCTAGATACCCCCACACATCTAATAGGAGACTTTAATAATTATATCAACCCATATACAGTATATACCCTAGCTCAGTGATGGCAAACCTTTTAGCGGCCGAGTGCCCAAACTGCAACCCAAACCCCCCTTATTTATCGCGAACCCCCCCCCCCCAAAAAAAAAATTGCTCCCTGTACTTCAACAACTTTCAATTATATTGGCCTCCTGAGGACAGCAACACAGTAGAAGAATAGATGGAAAATTTGCTTCATTGTAGCTTCTTTCCATTGTCCCTCTGTACACGGAGAATCATGTGGCCAGCAGAAGGTCCTCCAAAGATAATTTGTCCCTGTTTACTCATTCTCCCTCTTCCTACAGTCCCAAGTAGCAAAGTGAGTATCCCTTTAATAAATCACTGAAAGCAGCATCTTTCAAGTTGCTTGGAACTGCAGGAAGATTCTTTGAGTCCTGTTTGGTGCGATGGCCCAGGTGCCCACAGAAAGGGCTCTGAGTGCCACCTCGGCCCCCCGTGCCATAGGTTTGCCACCACTGCCCTAGCTTTTCCACTGTTTGATAGTGTGTAATCCTAAATATGTAGTCTAATTTATAAGAAAACTCAGATAATCAATTCCCAACTAAATAAACGCATATGATATCATCTCCAGCACTGCCTGTTGGTTCCTAACATTCACTATAAACATGGTACACTCTAGCACCAATGTGCTCATGTCAGCACCCACTAACATTTTTTTTCACATAATTATGCTTTCCAGCCAACGAATTAATAAGCTAAATGATTTTTACTGTTTATATTCAATGTTCTTAAATTCTTAAATCTGCACAATTCTTTCAGATCCACACAAGCCAAAAATATCAGCTTATCTGCAAGATGATTTACATAAAGGCAAACAGATTCTAATAACCTGTACTGCCCCAGAGCCTCCAGAGGAATGCAGCATTATCCGATTTTACCTGTACTCAGGAAAGGTGCGAATCAGAGATTTGACTTTTGTGGACAGAAGACAAGTGAATTTTACTCCGGTTTCTTATGCAAAGTACAGATGTTCTTATGATTTAAAAGTAAAAGAACCACCTCTTCACATTATTGAATCACCACTCAGCGAAGGAGTAAAACCTAAAAAATGTAAGTGTTAAATAAATTAAAGGTCTTTTTTTCTGGCAATCTGTATATTATTTTATACATCGTATGTATTCAAGTAAAAATAATTTACACTCATAGAAAGTTTTTAAGATAAAAGGAAATGTTTCGGTCAAGCAAATAGTAAAGGGCTAATAGATAGAAGCTAAAATAAAAAAAAAACACTAACCAACCCCTTTAGTTTCTAAAATGGATTTTTCATATTGGCGACAGCTGGGCGTGACAGATTGGCCACTGAAATGGCATAACCTCAGAAAAAAATTCTCACTATACCCCATAGGATAAGGCAAAACAGGGTTATAGAGAGAAAAATGAATTCTGCAGAAAACAGACAAAGGCAGCAAAAACTGAGACAGAGAAATATTGAGAAGGAAAGAAAAATAATAATAATTCTTTATTTATATAGCGCACACAGATTATGCAAAGCATGTCAAATTGGTCCCTGTCCCCAATGGGGCTCACAATCTAAACAACCTAACCCAAATATTTTTTCAAAGAAACCAACAATGGATAGTGTGGGCCCTTTAAGGAATAATCTAGGGGTCATTGTGGAGATAGATGAGGAAGGGCCAATCTATTGAATGTCACCTTTTCAACTGTTTATACCCAGAAACATCCCATGAGGGGAATAATGTAAATTCTCTTTTAAATGTCAACAGTTTAACCCAGGAAGTGCGGCACTAACATAGACAAATCACCCAGATGGCATACACGCCCGGGTACTGCATGAATTATGTACTGAAATAGACAAAACATTATTATTAATATTTGAAGATTCGTTGAGGACAGGTTATGTTCCACAGGCCTGGTACATACCAAATGTGGTGCTACTATACAAAAAAGAATCAAAAAGTGATTATGGAAATTCTATTCCCCACAGCAGAGTTTAACTTCTCCCTTGTCTAAGCAGATCATGTAGGATTTTCTCCCCCTCTTCACTCTCGTATGCTGTCACAGTTACATGGGAGCACATGCACTTGATTTTAATAAATGTTAAAGTAAAAATTTTTTTAAAAAAGTAGTGGACAAAGTCCCCTAATAATCATAGGGCTGTATTCTTAAGAAGTTCTTATTCATAATCCTCACTTTGCTGATGCTTGACTGCCAGAAGCAATAGGTTTATCTTAACTGCTACCCATAATGTTATTAGATGTTTGCAGACAACAGATGTCTTTGGCTGCTCTGTGTTAGGCATAGATTTATTAACGGCCTTGGTCCAAACTGTTCGGATTTGACAGTATTCTTTTAGAAACCTCTTTTTTAAACTAATTTTATTTAAGAAAAGTAATGTAGCACACAATATATGAGATATTTATAATATATATTACATATATAAACCCTCGTAGACACACCCACACCCAGGGTAACAAGTGAAGCCATTAAACAAGATATGAGTCCCCACAGCCTGGGACAACTCCACATATAAATTGGGCAAAATTGGGAGGATACAGGGTCTGCAATCTACTTCCTCGAATGGAGTAAACTTTGAAGCAGAGGATCATAGTAGCCTTTAATGCCTCCCTGGAGAATACAAAGTAAATTGACTTTGGCACTTTGAGGTACCTTACTAGATGGTATCATCCCATTTTAAGTTTCTTTAATTATCTTGTATCTCATAATTTCCATTTCTCAGAATTAACATTCATGTTCCCAACTCTAGAATATTGGAGCCTAATGTGCCCCACTCCTTTAGTAATAATTAACTTAGTCCGAACCTGTGTGCTTGATACCAGGGGAAAGGGACTGCATTGTTATTAATGTTAAGACAGGTCTGTGGATACCAGCTCATGTTGTATGGGACTGTTATCATATTATTATCAGGTTATCGAGAGCAGGAATAAAATAGTTTAATAAAGCATCTAATTACTATAAATGTTATGTGTTCACTTATACATTAGCAATGGAACAGGGAACAAAGCTAAACAAAAACTAAAGGAATTTCTCTGACATCACTGAAAATTTGTTTTTGGATTTTTAGATGAAGAAACAAATAATCCTGAAGAAGAAGCGGAAGGTAAAAAAAATAATATACACAGAGGGCATTTCTTCTTGGACATACTGATAGCTTGTTCCTCTGACTGTATCAGGATGCTGTATGGGTTTGAAGTGTTGCTGTTGTTGATACACAGGTTATTATATTAAATTATATAGCTAACTACTTTACTTTTGAAAATGTTTCCATTTTCAACTCTATTCCTATTAGTAATAAATGTTCTTTCAACACCTTTTTAGGTGTGAAAGTTATTAGGATCTGAGTTTTGTACTATCTTAATTAAAGGGGTTGCCCACTCTTTTTACATAAATTGCCCATGTGCTTTTACTGACTTAATAATAATCCCTTAATTCTCACCAATTGATTCAATACTAGAGATGAGCGAACATACTCGTCCGAGCTTGATGCTCGATCGAGCATTAGTGTACTCGTAACTGCTCGTTGCTCGGACGAGTATTTCGCCCGCTCGAGAAAATGGCAGCTCCCGCCGTTTTGCTTTTTGGCGGCCAGAAACAGAGCCAATCACAAGCCAGGAGACTCTGCACTCCACCCAGCATGACGTGGTACCCTTACACGTAGATAGCAGTGGTTGGCTGGCCAGATCAGGTGACCCTGGGATAGACTAGCCGCTGCCCGCGCTGCTCGGATCATTCTCTGTCTGGATGCCGCTAGGGAGAGAGCTGCTGCTGGTCAGGGAAAGCGTTAGGGTGTTCTATTAGCTTACTGTTAGGCAGGAGTGATTCTAAAAGAACCCAACAGCCCTTCTTAGGGCTACAATAACGTTATAATTTTTTTTTTTTTTATTTGCAGCTAGTACCATATTGTGAGGAATTAGCAGGGGGACTTGCTACCGTTGTGTTTAGCTCTTAGTGACACACATATCCACCTCAAACACCAAAGTGGGAAAATTTATTAGGGCCCGGGGTTGTATTTCAATTAGGCACAGTCTGCCATTTCCTTTTTTATTTTACGTTTATTTTTTTCATAACTCAGCGTCATCTCATCTTGCATAGTAGTGTGCTGTAATACTTGGCTAGAAAATAGCCATAGGAGAATACAAACGGCTTAATTACGCCTACAGTAGCGTTATATATATTTGTTTTCTGGTTGATCTGCTGGTGGCTGTAGTTGTTGCAGTGCATCTACTAGTAAATTGTGAGCAATTTGGAGTCAGACTTGCGACCACTGTGTTTTAGTGACGCACATATCCATCGCAAAGACCGAAGTGGGAAAATTTATTAGGGCCCGGGGTTGTATTTCAATTAGGCACAGTCTGCCATTTCCTTTTTTATTTTACGTTTATTTTTTTCATAACTCAGCGTCATCTCATCTGGCATAGTAGTGTGCTGTAATACTTGGCTAGAAAATAGCCATAGGAGAATACAAACGGCTTAATTACGCCTACAGTAGCGTTATATATATTTGATTTCTGGTTGATCTGCTGGTGGCTGTAGTTGTTGCAGTGCATCTACTAGTAAATTGTGAGCAATTTGGAGTCAGACTTGCGACCACTGTGTTTTAGTGACGCACATATCCATCGCAAAGACCGAAGTGGGAAAATTTATTAGGGCCCGGGGTTGTATTTCAATTAGGCACAGTCTGCCATTTCCTTTTTTATTTTACGTTTATTTTTTTCATAACTCAGCGTCATCTCATCTGGCATAGTAGTGTGCTGTAATACTTGGCTAGAAAATAGCCATAGGAGAATACAAACGGCTTAATTACGCCTACAGTAGCGTTATATATATTTGATTTCTGGTTGATCTGCTGGTGGCTGTAGTTGTTGCAGTGCATCTACTAGCAAATTGTGAGCAATTTGGAGTCAGACTTGCGACCACTGTGTTTTGCGCTTAGTGACGCACATATCCATCGCAAAGACCGAAGTGGGAAAATTTATTAGGGCCCGGGGTTGTATTTCAATTAGGCACAGTCTGCCATTTCCTTTTTTATTTTACGTTTATTTTTTTCATAACTCAGCGTCATCTCATCTGGCATAGCAGTGTGCTTTCATACTTGGCTATAAAATAGCCATAGCAATAGGATAGCATCGTTTGGTTTTAAAAACTAAAAAACACAAAAAAAAACAAAAAAAAAAAAAAGTTAAAAAAAAAATTCAAGTTATAACTCTCATTTTAAAAATGTTTAACCCGAGGGCTAGGGGTAGAGGACGAGGGCGGGGACGTGGGCGTCCAACTACTGCAGGGGTCAGAGGCCGTGGTCCTGGGCGGGGTGAGACACCACCTGCTTATGAGGGAGCAGGGGAACGCCGCAGAGCTACACTCCCTAGGTTCATGTCTGAAGTTACTGGGAATCGTGGTAGAGCACTGTTGAGGCCAGAACAGTGCGAACAGGTGATGTCGTGGATTGCCGACAATGCTTCGAGCAATTTGTCCACCAGTCAGTCTTCCACGCAGTCCACCCATGTCACCGAAATCGGCACTCCTCCAGCTCCTGCACCTCAGCCTCCTCCCCCCCAGTCTGCCCCCTCCCAGCAAAATTTGCCATTTGAACCGGCATACTCTGAGGAACTGTTTTCTGGACCATTCCCACAGTCACAAACCACTTGTCCGGTTGCTGATGAGCAATTTTCCGATGCCCAGGTTTTCCACCAGTCGCAGTCTGTGGGTGATGATGACCTTGTTGACGTACTGGAAGAAGTGTGTAAAGAGGTGTCCGACGATGAGGAGACACGGTTGTCAGACAGTGGGGAAGTTGTTGTCAGGGCAGGAAGTCCGAGGGGGGAGCAGACTGAGGGATCGGAGGATGATGAGGTGACAGACCCAAGCTGGGTTGAGAGGCCGGGTGAACACAGTGCTTCTGAGACGGAGGAGAGTCCTCGACCAGAACAGGTTGGAAGAGGCAGTGGTGGGGCCAGACGGAGAGGCAGGGCCAGAGCTGGTGCATCAGCGCCAAATGTGTCAACTAGTGAAGCTCCCGTGGCAAGGGCTCCTGCGGCGAGGGCTAGATTTTCAGAAGTCTGGAGGTTCTTTAAGGAAACACCGGATGACCGACGGACTGTGGTGTGCCACATTTGCCAAACCAGGATCAGCAGGGGTTCCACCACTACTAGCTTAACTACCACCAGTATGCGCAGGCATATGAATGCTAAACACCCCACTCAGTGGCAACAAGCGCGTTCACCTCCGGCCGTGCACACCACTGCTCCTTCCCCTGTGTCAGCTGATAGTCAGCCCCCTGCCCAGGACCCTGCCACAAAAACCCCATCGTCGCCTCCACGATCCTCCACAGCATCCACCAGCGTTCAGCTCTCCATACCCCAGACGCTGGAGCGGAAACGCAAATATAGTGCAACCCACCCGCACGCCCAAGCCCTTAATGTGCACATCTCCAGATTGCTAAGCCTGGAGATGCTGCCCTATAGGCTAGTAGAGACCGAGGCCTTTCGCAGCCTCATGGCGGCGGCCGCCCCTCGGTATTCGGTCCCCAGCCGCCACTACTTTTCCCGATGTGCCGTCCCAGCCCTGCACCAGCACGTGTCAGACAACATAATCCGTGCCCTGACCAACGCCGTTTCTGACAAGGTCCACCTGACCATGGACACGTGGACGAGTGCTGCCGGGCAGGGCCACTATATATCTCTGACGGCACATTGGGTTAACTTGGTGGAGGCTGGGACCGAGTGTGACCCTGCGGCTGGTCATATACTGCCGACGCCGAGGATTGCGGGGCCTACCTCGGTCCAGGTGTTTGAGGCCTACTATGCCTCCTCCTCCTCCCACCCCTCCTCCACCTCCTCCTCCGAACGACCATCCGTGGGCATGGCGCCATCAGTCGGTAGCTCTAGGCACAGCAGCAGTGCCGTCGCTAAGCGACAGCAGGCGGTGCTCAAACTGCTGAGCCTAGGCGATAAAAGGCACACCGCCCAAGAACTATTACAGGGCATCAGGGCGCGGACTGATCTGTGGCTGGCACCGCTGAACCTGAAGCCAGGCATGGTTGTGTGTGACAACGGCCGTAACCTGGTGGCGGCTCTGCAACTCGGCAGACTGACACATGTGCCATGCCTGGCCCATGTGTTAAATCTGATAGTTCAGCGTTTCCTCAAGACATACCCCAATCTGTCTGATTTGCTCACGAAGGTGCGCCGAATCTGTGCGCATTTCAGGAAGTCCAGCACAGATGCTGCCACTCTCAGGGCAGCGCAGCGCCGCCTCCAACTGCCCGCTCACCGACTGTAGTGCGACGTGCCCACGAGGTGGAATTCAACACTGACCATGTTATCCAGAGTTTACCAGCAGCGCCGAGCGATTGTAGACTGCCAGATGTCAACTTCCACCAGAACTGGTAGTCAGGTCAGTCAGCTTCCTCAAGTCTACAATGAGGAGTGGACGTGGATGTCTGATATCTGTCAGGTGCTGAGTAACTTTGAGGAGTCAACACAGATGGTCAGTGGCGATGCCGCCATCATCAGCCTCACCATCCCGCTGCTTGGCCTGTTGAAAAACTCTCTGGTCAGCATGAAGTCGGAAGCTTTGCGCTCCTCACAAGAGACGGGGGAAGAAGATTCCCTTGTTGATAGCCAAAGCACCCTTAGGTCTGTATCTCAGCGCATATCGGAGGAGGTGGAGGTGGAGGAGGATGAGGAGGAAGAGGAGGAGAATGTTGGCGAGACACAAGAGGGGACCATTGTTGAGTCCTTCACTGTTGAGCGTGTATGGGCAGAAGAAGAGGAATTGGAGGAGTTGGAGGAGGAGGAAATGGACAGTCAGGCCAGTGAGGGGAGCGAATTCTTACGCGTTGGTACTCTGGCGCATATGGCAGATTTCATGCTAGGCTGCCTATCCCGTGACCCTCGCGTTCAAAGAATTTATTCCAGCACCGATTACTGGGTGTTCACTCTCCTGGACCCACGGTACAAGCAAAATCTTTCCACTCTCATCCCTGGAGAGGAAAGGAGTGTGAGAATGCATGAATACCAGCAGGCCCTGGTGCACAAGCTGAAACAGTATTTCCCTTCTGACAGCGCTAGCGGCAGAGTGCGTAGTTCTGCGGGACAAGTAGCGAGGGAGAGTAGGCGAGCAGGCAGCTTGTCCAGCACTGGCAAGGGTACGCTTTACAAGGCTTTTGCCAGCTTTATGTCACCCCAGCAAGACACTGTCACCTGTCCCCAGTCTCGGGAGAGTAGGGCTGATCTTTACAGAAAGATGGTGAGGGAGTACGTAGCTGACCATACCATCGTCCTAAATGATCACACAGCTCCCTACAACTACTGGGTTTCAAAGCTGGACATGTGGCACGAACTGGCGCTGTACGCCTTGGAGGTTCTTGCCTGCCCTGCCGCTAGCGTCTTGTCCGAGCGGGTTTTCAGTGCAGCTGGTGGCATCATCACCGATAAGCGTACACGCCTGTCGACTGACAGCGCTGACAGGCTGACGCTTATCAAGATGAATAAAGCATGGATTTCTCCTCATTTCCAATCTCCAGCAGGTGAAGGAAGCTCAACCTGAATAATTTATCCACTCCTCCTCCTCCTCCTCCTCATTTTCCTCCTTCTCCTGCTCTTTGTACAGTAAAGCAGAGGAAACTGGCTATTTTTTGACAGGGCCCACTGGCTCTACCTATAGTACTTTATGCATTTAATTTTTCTGGAGGGCCACCGACCCGGTCCTCTGTTTTAAACAATTTTTGGGAGTGCCACATACAGGCACTCAATCTATTCAATTTTTCTGGAGGGCCACCTACCTGCTCCTCTGGTTTAAAAACTTTTTTGGACTGCCACATACAGGCACTCAATCTATTCAATTTTTCTGGAGGGCCACCTACCTGCTCCTCTGGTTTAAAAACTTTTTTGGACTGCCACATACAGGCACTCAATCTATTCCATTTTTCTGGAGGGCCACCTACCTGCTCCTCTGGTTTAAAAACTTTTTTGGACTGCCACATACAGGCACTCAATCTATTCCATTTTTCTGGAGGGCCACCTACCTGCTCCTCTGGTTTGAAAACTTTTTTGGACTGCCACATACAGGCACTCAATCTATTCCATTTTTCTGGAGGGCCACCTACCTGCTCCTCTGGTTTAAAAACTTTTTTGGACTGCCACATACAGGCACTCAATCTATTCCATTTTTCTGGAGGGCCACCTACCTGCTCCTCTGGTTTAAAAACTTTTTTGGACTGCCACATACAGGCACTCAATCTATTCCATTTTTCTGGAGGGCCACCTACCTGCTCCTCTGGTTTAAAAACTTTTTTGGACTGCCACATACAGGCACTCAATCTATTCCATTTTTCTGGAGGGCCACCTACCTGCTCCTCTGGTTTGAAAAATTTTTTGGACTGCCACATACAGGCACTATCCAAATTGAATTGTCTCCATAGCAGCCTCCACACGTTGTCTCCATTGCTACCTCCAAAAGTCGTCCATATAGCTGCCTCCATACATCGTCCCTTTATCAAACGAGGTTTGTCAGGCCGAAATTTGGGTTGTTTTCATGGATTCCACATCAAAGTTGTTAACTTTGTCGCCACCCTGCTGTGTTATCCACAAAATACACTGGCAAACTTTTACCATTTACGGATATTATTTCAGCGCTTCTTGCGCATCTGTTTACATTCCCCTCACCCGCCATATCCCAAACTTATAAGAACGCTACTACACTTGATCTTATACAAAAGGTTCTTAGAAGTGCTGTTTGGGGAGTAGCCTAGAGACAGGGGCTTGGATTGGCGAAAGCTCGCCTGGCAGCGGAGCGGCAGCTCCATGCCAAGAACCAACTAACATAGTTTTAACTGCAGCACCTTTAATCTACTACTAGTTCACTGCCTCCATACATCGTCCCCTTATCAAACGAGCTGTGTCAGGCAGAATTTTGGATTGTTTTCATGGCTTCCATGTTAACTTTGTCGCCACCCTGCTGTGTAATCCACAAAATATACTGGCAAACTTTTATCATGTACCGATATTATTTGAGCGCTTCTTGCTCACCTCCTTTGGTTCCTCTCTGCTACCCATTGGTTTGAAGCCTGAGTCCATTTAGGGTATGTCGCCATGCCACTCTCTAGCCTTCCGCTGCTGCCGCTGCCTCTGCATGACGTCCCCTATAGTGTCAGGGTCAATTATTGGATGTTTTAGATGCTATCAAGCTTCATTCTGTCACTCTGTCATGGCCATGCTGTTGCCCATAATTTTGGCATAATGGTGCATTTAAGCAGCCTCAGAGGCATCCATGCATGCTGCCCCTGCTGTTTCCTGTCCATTTCCGTGGTGTTTCCATCCTTTTCTGAGGTTCCCAGGTGTTTGGCCAAGCTTCCCTGTGCAGAGCCTTGGTCCCCTTGAAAAATGCTCGAGTCTCCCATTGACTTCAATGGGGCTCGTTACTCGAAACGAGCACTCAAGCATCGGGAAAAGTTCGTCTCGAATAACGAGTACCCGAGCATTTTAGTGCTCGCTCATCTCTATTCAATACCCCTAATGCTTCTTTTATTGCTGTGCGTAGACTCTCTGTTAACTCTGTAGGATATTTGTTTACATGTCTGAACACTGGTAAATAGGAGAGTTGTGCAGCAGGAGATTATGACTTATCCTGCTGCCTCCTCTCCCTGTGTCTGTCAGTGAGACGGGCTGAGAGAAGAAAAACACACTGGAGGCTGCCATTAGGACAGAATGAAGGAGTGAGAAACAGGAAGTTGTGTGGATAACAGGGAAAGTCTGAAGCTCTCAGAGTAGGCAAAAGTACAGGTATATATACATGCAGAGATCTGTCTAATGGAACAGATTTATTGAAAAGTGATCAGGAATATAGCATTACCCTCACTGGTTTATAGCAATATTGTTGGGGTCTAGGGCAGGACAAGAATTAATTTCTAAATCTAAGGTAGTTGTAGATATTGATCTCAGCAACCCTGGAAGTCTAGGACAGAGAAAGGGTTTATGTTTCTATCTTTGTTAGTAACACAGCGAGTATAATAGATATATCCTTGGTCAAAGAACCTCCAATATACAAATAATGCAGCAAGAATAGGGGACAAAAATGGAGGATTAAAGTGCTGGCAGCCTGCACACTAAATCTCTGTGTCCACCACCAAGACAGGAGATGTGCAGTTTTCTCTGAAGCATTGCATACCACATGCTTCACAACTACTGCATGCCATTATATGCCCTATGAACGCCAATCCAAGCTAAAGGACGGCGGTTATCAGCATTTATCCCTCTGAAGAGTCACGTGACAAAGCGCGTCCGGGAAGGTGGCGCTGACAGGGGGCATGCGTCTCTTGTGATAAGGACAGATGTGGACTGTCCTTGTGAGGGCGGGAGCTAAAGGGGTTTTCTCAGGGACAGGATAGTTGCAGGTTGCCCCCTACACCCACCCGTTGAGCTGGAGACGCCTGAATCATGGTAGAAGATGACCATTTATTTTGGTGACTCATATCCAATTTGATGGGCGTTCATGCTCTTATAGTTACCGCAGACACACACTTTCGCTTGGTAACTGTCTAAGAGTACTTTTGGTTCCTTTTGTTTTTATACTTGTCTTCATTATCTGTTCCATAGTGCACAATTTTTATGTGATTCATAAATAAAAATTACATTTTAGCACTTTAATCCTCCATTTTTGTCCCCTATTCATGCTGCATTAATTGTATCTTTGTTAGTCTAGCATTGAATTAATGATGCAAACTTAATGTCCAGTTTGTTACTTAATGCATAAAAGAGAATCTTGGTGATTTGGGACACTGAACCAACTAAAGGTCCTTGTTGACTTTGGTGGTTTCTTGAGCCCAATCACCCTGTGTAATGAAGTTCTGTAGCCACTATAAAAAAATATACATTTACACTTTGAACTCATCTTTAGTGCTCATGGTGCCGGTAATTTGAAGAAATGAAGCCAGAGTAGTACAACCTATACAGTTAGGCCCAGGTTAAGTCCATTTAGCAAGATGGCTAACTCTAGAAAGGACAAGGGAACCTCCTCCACATAGGGGGAAATACTGCTTTATAGAAGGTAAAAATGTTGTATGTACTCTCATATATATTCTTCTGAAATAATTACAGCTCATCTTTTTTTCCTAGAAAATACAGAGAAAATTGGTACTGAGCAAGGTAATAAAAAACTAATAACCAACATATTCTGTGAAACTTTAGAAAGATTTAATCAGAGAAAACTATAGGCGGTTGCCAAAATGCATTCCTCATAAATTATAAAGGTGTTGTCCGGGATTGTTTTATTGGACCCAGTGGGTTGAAAAATACCAGACAAGCTATTCTTACCTATCTCCGGTGCTTCAATGCAGTGCAGTGCCTCCCATCACCTCTAGCCTCTGTTTATAAATAGTGGCTAAGCGATGATGCCTAGTCAACAGCTGCAGCGTGCACCAAGTACGCACTGTCCATGTGACTTCACTGCTGAAAAATCAGACAGATCTACCAACTATTATGATCTGTGAGCATTTCTTTATTCATATATAAATAATGTGTTCCTATTGCAAGGTGATTTCCGGGAAATAGATATTGGATGCTTAATGTCGATAAGTTCAGAGGGAAATGGATAGCCAGCAGCCCTGCCAATCAACTTCTTGATAAGACTCTCTTCACTCCCTTCCAGCACAGTAGCATAAACAGCGTTCTTTATTTGTGACCAATCATAATCAATAGAGTAAGTTTCAGCACACAATGGGACAGGGAAGTGCTCCTAGCAGGCAAACCTTTTATGAAAAAGTTGATTTTGCCGGTTCCCTGACATCCAGACAAAGCAGAACAGCAGAGGTGAAATATGGGTGGCGGATGATGCTGTCCATCTCAGCTAACTTAACTGTACGCCACCAAATACAAAATCCACAGGAGGCAGACAAGTGTGGTACAAATAAATAAAGACAGCCAGGAATAGAATAAAATAGTGTTCAGACTACTAAGGACAGAATGTAACCTAAGAACAAAATCCCTCTCAATAGCACATCCTCAGCTGTACTTTATTTAGGACCAGCACTACTCAAAATGCATGTGAAATCTAACATGCCAAACAACTGCATATAAATGATGACAAAAGAGACATGCCATGTGCAAATATAGATTATCTCTTTATTAAATACTCATAGTACAAAAACACACACCCACTGAATAATAAAATCAATTAAAAAAAAACATAACAGCACCTTTAGAGATATCACAAAAAGTGATGTGTGCAGACCCAATGAACCAGCTTCTTCACTTGAACAAAAGCCAAAACATCACATTGGGGCAGATTTACTTACCTGGTCCTGTCGCGATCCCGCGGAGCATTACGCGATGAGGATTCGGGTCCAGCGCGATTCATGAAGATTGTGCGCCCGAATTCCAGCATCCATCGCTTCCCTGCCGAGGTCCACCGGAGTTCACCTGCTTCTTCCCGGTGCATATGAGTGCTTGTTGTTGCGACACAATTGTGTTTTTAAATTCTGCGGTTTGTCCGAATCAGTTGGGTTGTCCGACGACCCCCCCCCCATTTCTGTTGCATGCAAGCCAGTGCCGATGCACCACAATCCGATCGTGTGTGCCAAAATCCCAGGGCATTTCGGCGCAAAACGGAAATCGTCGGGAAACCCAACGGACCCTTAGTAAATGAGCCCCATTATGTTTGCCGTGCCACTTGAACAAAAATAACCTAGAGAAATGGTAAGATTTTTATATAGCAAAATAAGTAAAATTGAAACTGATGGTTTTGGGGATCAATCTCAGATAAATATTTCATATTATCTCACATAAGAACACACCCAGTAAACCCATTAAGTTGAATAAAAATTAGCTTGACAAATTTTATTTTCGATTTTTATTTTCATTTGGGTGCCTATGACATCTCAATGAAAGATTATCAATTGAGACATCACTATTATTCACTTCAACTTGGAAATCTTACCCCTCATTCCATATTATTTTAATCTCTTTTTTTTACCCCTCAATACCGGGGTTCTGGTCTTTGCACCCAACCATCTTTTCCTTATTGAATTTCAGTGAGCATTCACACATTATATTTTTCCTCTCATAGATGTAAAATTGTCTTACTTGACATGTTTTGTACATGTATAATATATTGAATATTTACATTTTTAAGTTTTCTACATCTAAAAGTTTAGTATAAATTTCTTCAAAATGAGATTCTGCTTAGGGTTGGCAGATAAGATTAATAATGAATACAAATAGGTTTATTTTAAAATAAATTCCTATTTTTTGTAATTTCTTTGCAGGTGTTTTGAATCTTGTAGTTGCCACCATTTGTGGAATCCTAATTGTGCTCCTGATAGTAATGTTTGCCATTTACTTCAAGAGAAAAAAAAGTAAGTACTGGCATATCATGAAACAGACAAACATCTCACATCCACAATTGATGATACGGTGCTAACTGTTGTGTTGCTGTAAAATCACAATCTACTGCAATACAGTAGTAATACTAAATTACTAGCACCATTAGGTAGAGTATGAAATATCCTTTTTAGCATCCATTCAATTATGTTAAAACTCACCTGTGGGCCCATAAAAAGATCACCCTCAAAGACATATGTAAAAGGGCTGAAAATGTCACTTTTCCCCAGAGATGAGTCAGGCTGAGTGGGTGGAGGGAAAGCATCACTTCAGACAGGTCCGATTCTAGCATATTTGCTGCCTGAGGCCTGACTACAGGTTCTGGGAGTCATTAGTGGCATCTAGTACCTTATGGATGACAATCTCTTCCATCAGTAGGACTTTATTCTGCTATGTATTATTCTCTTGCTCCAGTTTCTTGACTGCTATATTTTTTTGTTGCTGTGCAATATTTATTATATGCCAGCTCCACAATTTAGCTTCTTTTCCAACACTCACTTTTTTCAATTTTGAGTCAGGTTTTTAATCCTGCCACTTTTCTTGCACTTCTTGTTTCATAACGCTTTTTGGGCACAATTTTTGTCACATACAAAACCACCATGAAGGTGGAGTGTCATTTCTGACGCTCATTTGTTTATCTTATGGAGCGCCAAATACATTAACACTACTGTACAAATCACCACTAAAATCAACCACCAAAAATAATAAATACCCCAATTGTGTTTTTTACTATTGGAGACAATAGTGCATACAGGTTTGGTACATAACTATGTAGTTGCATGTTTGGTTATGAGCTCAACAAAGAATGCATTATACCCAGAGGCAGCGAACTTCTTTGGGTTGCTATAATGCCTTTTGATCAGCAGCTCCAAAGATTTGCTTAAAATGGGATTCCCCGGAATTAGAAGGAAGACATTGAAGCATCTGTGCTCAGATGGTAGGTGTAAGGTGTTTGATCAATTAGAAGTAGAATAGCAGTTGTTTTGTGTGTGAGAGTGTATATTGCTTAGACATCATGGGGCAGATTTATGAAGTGTCTGAAAGTCAGAATATTTATAGTTGCCCATGGCAACCAATCACAGTTCCCCTTTAAAATATTAATGAGCACTGGTAAAATGAAAGCTGAGCTGTGAAATTCTGACTTTCAGACAGCTTGATAAATCTGACCCATTATTGTAATATGCCCAGTGATGTAATGAACATCTGATGTCTTTGTTTGTATTTGTCGCAAGGGGGGGGGGGGGACCTTCAATAAAAAATACCTGAGTCTGCTTAGATGTGATGTATCAGTGGTGTGTGTGGGGTAAGATGTGACATAGCGGTGGTGTGTGTGGTCAGATGTCACGTAGCAGTGGTGTGTGTGTGTGGTTAGATATGACATAGCAGTGGTGTGTGTGTATGGATAGATGTGACATAGTAGTGGTGTGTACCGTACACACCACTGCCACTGCTATGCCACATCTAACCACAAGTACACAGTGGTGTGTGTGGGGTAAGATGTGACAGCAGTGGTATCTGTAGTTATTTGTGACAGCAGTGGTGTTAGTGTATGTGTGTGTGTGGTAAGATGTGACAGCAGTGGTGTGTATGTGTGTGTGTGGTAAGACATGACAGCAGTGGTGTGTGTTAATGTTCGCGTGGTGAGATGTGACAGCAGTTGTGTGTGTGGTAAGATGTGACAGCAGTGGTGTGTGTATGTATGTGTGTGGTAGATGTGATAGCAGTGGTGTGCGTGTGGTAAGAAGTGACAGCAGTGGTGTGCTTGTGTGTGTGGTAAGATGTGACAGCTGTGGTGTGTGTTTGTGGTAAGATGTGACAGCAGTGGTGTGTGTGTGGTAAGATGTGACAGCATTGGTATCTGTAGTTAGATGTGACAGCAGTGGTGTGTGTGTATGTGTGTGTGTGTGCAGTAAGATGTGACAGCAGTGGTGTGTGTGTATGTGTGCGTGTGTTTGGTAAGACATGACAGCAGTGGTGTGTGTGTATGTGCGCGTGGTAAGATGTGACAGCAGTTGTGTGTGTAGTAAGATGTGACAGCAGTGGTGTATGTATGTGTGTGTGTGGTAAGATGTGATAGCAGTGGTGTGCGTGTGTGTGTGGTAAGATGTGACAGCAGTGGTGTGCGTGTGGTAAGATGTGACAGCAGTGGTATGTGTGTGTGGTAAGATGTGACAGCAGTGGTGTGCGTGTGGTAAGATGTGACAGCAGTGGTGTGTGTGTGTGGTAAGATGTGACAGCAGTGGGGTGTGTATGTGTATGTGTGTGTTTGGGGGGGGGGGGGTAATATGTGACAGCAGTGGTGTGTGTGTATGTAGTAAGATGTGACAGCAGTGGTGTGTGTGTGTCGGGTAAGATGTGACAGCAGTGGTGTGTGTGTGTGTCGGGTAAGATGTGACAGCAGTGGTGTGTGTGTGTGGTAAGATGTGTCAGCAGTGGTGTGTGTGTGTGTGTGTGTCGGGTAAGATGTGACAGCAGTGGTGTGTGTGTGGTAAGATGTGTCAGCAGTGGTGTGTGTGTATGTGAGTGTGTGGTAAGATGTGTCAGCAGTGGTGTGTGTGTATGTGAGTGTGTGGTAGGATGTGACAGCAGTGGTGTGCGTGTGTGTGTGGTAAGATGTGAAAGCAGTGGTGTGCGTGTGCACTACAGACAGAGGAATCAGGAAGTTTCTGCTCTGCACCATGTAACTGCTCATCTAGTACAATCCCACCGATCTGAATCTTAAACTGGGCAGGGGATGCAGGGGTAGGAGAAAAGCAGCAAAAAACTGAGTAAAATTGCAAATTAAGCAGTTAAAAGTTATCTTTATCTTGTTAGGATCACTAGGGGATTAAGATTTGAGAGCTTTCCTGGACAAACCCCTTTAACTCCTTGCACCTCAAAATGAGAATAAGTGAACATATCTTATAGAGTTTATGCAAATGCAGTTGTTTATAAAGTAGTCACTGTATTCAGAAAGAGAGAAAGAAGAAGTAGAGCTATTAGTATCATTCATTATCAATACTATGATCCTGTGTTATCATTGTAATCCTGCCTTTGTAAATAACAAAATGTTACTATCCATAACCATCACTTAACTTGTGTTCTATTAACAGAATCATCACCACAAAAAATGAAAAACAGGTATGTAAAAAGACAATATTATAATTCTGTCTGGTAATTATTTTTTACACTATGCTACTATTAATAATATTAACATTATATACTAACATTGATTTCTACACTCTGCAAATGTGACAACCAATACAACATACAAAATCAAAGAACAAAGAATAGTTACTATACAAAGAGAGTGGGGAGAATTGTATAATTTTCTAATAAGTAGTAGACTTCCTTTCTTTCTACACCCTTATTATACAATGCATAATGGATTTTACATTACCAATTGACTGGACCTAGAAAATTACTCTTGGCATGGCTATTCTCTCAACAGCTTCATGATATGGTTACGGAAAAACTAAAGGAATATACACTCACCGGCCACTTTATTAGGTACACCTGTCCAACTGCTCGTTAACACTTAATTTCTAATCAGCCAATCAAATGGCGGCAACTCAGTGCATTTAGGCATGTAGACATGGTCAGGACAATCTCCTGCAGTTCAAACCGAGCATCAGTATGGGGAAGAAAGGTGATTTGAGTGCCTTTGAACGTGGCATGGTTGTTGGTGCCAGAAGGGCTGGTCTGAGTATTTCAGAAACTGCTGATCGACTGGGATTTTCACACACAACCATCTCTAGGATTTACAGAGAATGGTCCAAAAAAGAAAAAACATCCAGTGAGTGGCAGTTCTGTGGGCGGAAATGCCTTGTTGATGCCAGAGGTCAGAGGAGAATGGGCAGACTGGTTCGAGTTGATAGAAAGGCAACAGTGACTCAAATCGCCACCCGTTACAACCAAGGTAGGCAGAAGAGCATCTCTGAACGCACAGTACGTCGAACTTTGAGGCAGATGGGCTACAGCAGCAGAAGACCACACCGGGTGCCACTCCTTTCAGCTAAGAACAGGAAACTGAGGCTACAATTTGCACAAGCTCATCGAAATTGGACAGTAGAAGATTGGAAAAACATTGCCTGGTCTGATGAGTCTCAATTTCTGCTGCCACATTCGGATGGTAGGGTCAGAATTTGGCGTCAACAACATGAAAGCATGGATCCATCCTGCCTTGTATCAACGGTTCAGGCTGGTGGTGGTGGGGTCATGGTGTGGGGAATATTTTCTTTGCAGTCTTTGGGCCCCTTGGTACCAATTGAGCATTGTTGCAACGCCACAGCCTACCTGAGTATTGTTGCTGACCATGTCCATCCCTTTATGACCACAATGTACCCAACATCTGATGGCTACTTTCAGCAGGATAATGCGCCATGTCATAAAGCTGGAATCATCTCAGACTGGTTTCTTGAACATGACAATGAGTTCACTGTACTCAAATGGCCTCCACAGTCACCAGATCTCAATCCAATAGAGCATCTTTGGGATGTGGTGGAACGGGAGA
The DNA here is from genome assembly GCF_040894005.1 of Engystomops pustulosus. Classification (NCBI taxonomy): domain Eukaryota; kingdom Metazoa; phylum Chordata; class Amphibia; order Anura; family Leptodactylidae; genus Engystomops; species Engystomops pustulosus. The sequence goes on along the minus strand of NC_092416.1, from coordinate 83,557,215 downwards.
TTCACAGCCGACAAATCTGCGGCAACTGTGTGATGCCATCATGTCAATATGGACCAAAATCTCTGAGGAATGCTTCCAGCACCTTGTTGAATCTATGCCACGAAGAATTGAGGCAGTTCTGAAGGCAAAAGGGGGTCCAACCCGTTACTAGTATGGTGTACCTAATAAAGTGGCCGGTGAGTGTATGTTCCCCGTAAAATGGTTGGGTCATTGTGGATCATGCAGGAAACTTCTAGAAAACGTTCATTTGCCACAGAAATGCTAGGAGCATTCACACTAAAAAAGAACTGCATAGAAATGAAATTGGGGTGAATGCATTAAGACTTGTGCTTAGTGCTATTTTTCCAGTGTTAATATTCTCACTCCTCGCCCACTGCTCAAGCCTCTTAATGAGAAAAATTTGTACATGAAATGCTCACATATGCCCTTAGTGCTGATCTAGAACATTTATTACATCACAGTCTACTACACATATCATCATAGTTCACTAATATCAAGATGCTATCTTTATTTTTTCTCTTTCTTTTACAGTAATTTTGGCCAAAGTGGACAAGTAGAAAACATGGCTGAAGCAACATGTAAGATAGTAACATGAAACATGTACTAACATTAAAAACAGAGTTTTTTTCTGACTGTACCAGTCCCAGCATGTGGACATCCAGGTTCTTTCCCTTCACTAAGCCCTTACTTACTAAGGGTCGGGCTGCTCACTTTTGTCGGACTGTGCGGCGTTTTCGGGGATTGCACAGCTTTGACAGGTATTTAACAAGTGTCTGTTCTGGGATTGTGTCGCATGCGATCGTTTTTTGTGTCGCAAATTGGGGACCGTGCCGCCGGACGATCCGACTGATTTGGACTGAGCGCGGGATTTAACTTTAAAATTGTTTTGCAAGGCAATGCACTTACATGCACCAGGAAGAATAAGAAGGCTCGGACCGGAGCAGCTAAGCGACACATGCAGGATATCGGGTGCATGATCTTAGTGAATCGTGGCAGAGTGCATTATCGTTGGACAATGCTATTTCTGTGAACTCCTCGGACCGGGTAAGTAAATGTGCCCAACAGTGTCACCAATAGCAATCCTGGAAGCCATGTTACCATACTTTTTGTGTGTTCTTGATAGTAGCAAAATGTATTTATTTTCCAGGATTACAACACTCAGTAAATGAGTGTCAGAGATAGTCGAGCACTGTGCTCAGCAATTTCCAACGCTCCTATAATATTTGAGAGAGCAGCAAATCGGTGAGAATTGGATCCACATTCTTGGGATCAGTGAGGTTCTCTTAATCATTGGGGGTTCCTGCTTTTGGATCAGATTCACTTTATGGCAAATTTGCATGATATTTTCCCTTTTCAGTCTATGCGCAGTATTATTTTGGCGCAGGATCCTTGTTTTTGGCGCACAGGGGAGAAATAAAACTCCATAGACCAGCTTTTTGCAGCTCTAAGTGTGCACCGGAAATTGCGCAAAAACAGTGTTGGGAAACTATAAGTGTAGGAATTGTAGGATTTCAAGCTGCATCAAAATTGTGCACCCAAAAAATATATGTCTGAGAGGTCTTTTTCCTGATGCATGAAACAGATAAACTAAATAACCTGTTTCATAATTCATATTTAAGGGATTTAACAATAAGGTGTAAAGTTTTAATGTTTGTATGAATTTTGCAGACTGTACAGTGGATCGTAACATGATGACCAGAACCCCTGATGTAAGTACATTGTTATCTGTGAATAATAATAATAGCATTTTAGTCCAGATACAACTAACTAAATGTGTGGACTCATTAAAGGGGACCTACCACCACATATTTACCTATAAAGGTAGATCGGGTATTAGGTGGATCTATAGGACGTGAGGATAGCCCTTTTAAGGGCTAATCCTCATGTCCCCGCAATCTTTTACTAACTTTTATTTGGCAAATATGAGTAAAAAATATAAAGGAGTCTTAATACTTTCCGTACCCACTGTACTGTATATTTTGTTATAAATATAAAGTTTCAAGCAGAAGACTAAGCGCTTCCTTTTTGTACAAAGGCAAAAATTAAGTCACTCAAATTACAAGTTCTGCTTTTTGCTCAAGGAAGCAGGCAAATGATATGTGACATTTTACTGATCTACAGTAAAATAAGACAATAATAGGACAGTATCTATCTCCCATGGCAGTCGTTCACTATAGTACAGTATATAGGGTGAATTGAGGGTAAGGAGCTTTGCAGTATTTTTCTAATAGATTCAAGCAGGATATCCTGCTAAGACAAGGATTGGGTCCATAACTGCTGCACCTACGTATATCAAGGTTTGATAATATGGTGCAAAATGACATCCCAAGAGAACATGCGAAGGACTCCCAACTTGCCACCAGATTTAACTTATTATGTTGATGGTAGGTTTCCTTTAACCCCTTACCGACACATGCCATAATAGTATGGTGCGCGTCGGGTGCAGGTTCACGGGCTGAGCCATTTCCGTAGCCAGTAAGTTTTTGCTGTATATTGCAGCAAAGACTTACCAATAACACCCGTGATCGGCTTCAAAACGATGGCTTCAAAAAGACCCGAGGCTGTCTCATTTTAACCAATTCATTACAATGTGCTAATTGCACATTGTACTGAATAAGGAGGAAAATCCCATATACTGTCATACGGTAGTATGGCAGTATATGGTAGGATCGATCAGACAACCTAGGGTTAAAGTACCCTAGGAAGTCTGAAAAATAGTAAAAAATAAACATAAAAATTCAAATCACCCCCCCTTCCCCTAGAACTGTTATAAATATAAATAAACAGTAAAAATCATAAACGCATTAGGTGTGACCGCGTCCGTAAATGCCTGATCTATCAAAATATAATAAAGTTTTTTCAATGCCTAACGGAAAATCGCAAAAATGGCACTTTTTTGCCATTTTGAAAAATATAAAAAAATCTATAAAAAAGGATCAAAAGGTCATTCAGTCCTAAAAATGGAAGCATTGAAAATGTCATCAAATGTTGCACAAAATGACACCACCCACAGCTCTGTACCCTGAAGTATGAAAAGTTATTAGTGCCAGAAGAAGGCAAAATCAAAAAAAATTGTTTTGTACAGCAGGTTTTAAGTTTTGTAAATGTATTTTTGTAAATTTTGGGGTGCACAGTGAAAGCCGTAAAATCCAAGCCCACAAGAAATAGGCGCATTTTCTCACCAAATGCATCTTTTCACCATTTTCACTGCATTTGGAATTTTTTTCCCGCTTCCCAGTACTCGGCATGGAATACCATCACTATGAAGTGCAAAAACACAGAAAACAAGCCGTCATAGAGCTCTTTACGTGTAAAAATAAAAAGTTATAGATTTTTGAACATGGGGAGTGAAAAATAGAAATGAAAAAACAAAAAAGGGCCAGGTCATTAAGGGGTTAACAATCCATTGCTGATTCCGAGTATTAAGGCTACAATCACTCTGTGTGTTATACATTGACTCAACTGCTAGCACACATATTCATTTCTATGGGCTCACACACTATGGGCTCACCACCCCATGCGTGAGCCTACTGACCAATGTGCAGAGCTGGTCATATTGCTTCCTGTGTTTGCTGTGTGCAGGGCCTGTGCCGGCACTGTGCATACCTGGGCAAGTGCTGGGGCCCGGGGCTTCTGGGGGGCCACATAAGGCTGCACATAATGAATTCATGGGGGTGAGCAGAGATGTTTCTAATGAATCCATAGGGAATGAAGGCGTCTGTATATAAAATAACCATGAGGGGACTGTGTACAAAATAACCATGAGGGGCTGTATACAAAATAACCATGATGGGGCTGTATACAAAATAACCATGATGGGGCTGTTTGGTATGCTAAACTATGGAATATTTTAGGAAACGGGAGACTATTTTAGTTTCTAAATTTTAAATGCCGCCACGTGAGTTCACTGCAAAGGGGCCCACTAAGGTTCTATTGCCCACCCAGGGGCGTTCTGAAACCTGGAGGCGACCCTGGCTGTGTGGGAAGTATTTTCTAAAAAAAACACACACACATTTGTATGCAGGTAGGGTATGTTTGAATAAATTACCCTGTGAATGAAAATATTTCTGAATATATAAAATGCACAAAATAAGAAGCATACTATATTTGTGATTTTGCAGGTGGAGGTGGATTTGACTGACACAGGATTGGGAGATTATAATGGTGATGGAATTATCTATGCAAAATTGAATCCAATCTCCCCAAGACAGAAGAATACACAATCAAATATAGCCACCGACACCAGCATATATGCAGAGGTTAAAAAAACCACACCAAAAATCAGAAAGGAGAAAATAACAAAGTAAAATCAGTTTTTTAATGTATTAGTATTTGAAAAACTAAGGCAAATTTGTTAGTACCCATCCATTAAAGAAAGAAGACCCCAGAATGGTCACTCTAACAATGTGAACCTGATATAGTAATGATACATTTTTGTTAAAAACCAATTAATGTGAATTACACATTGCTTTTGAATTGTGGTTTCAATTGTAACCCTTTCAATACTCAGCGCTTATACATTTTTGCTTTTCTGTTTTTTATTATTTTCTATTATTTTATTGCTTTTCTATTATTTTAGCCCCCCTAGGGTAATTTAAGCCTGTACGGTCTGATATCTCATGCAATATACAGCAATACTACTGTATCTCAGTACACTCACCGGCCACTTTATTAGGTACACCTGTTCAACTGCTCGTTAACACTTAATTTCTAATCAGCCAATCACATGGTGGCAACTCATTGCATTTAGGCATGTAGACATGGTCAAGACAATCTCCTGCATTTCAAACCGAGCATCAGTATGGGGAAGAAAGGTGATTTGAGTGCCTTTGAACGTGGCATGGTTGTTGGTGTCAGAAGGGCTGGTCTGAGAATTTCAGAAACTGCTGATCTACTGGGATTTTCACGCACAACCATCTCTAGGGTTTACAGAGAATGGTCCGAAAAAGAAAAAACATCCAGTGAGCGGCAGTTCTGTGGGCGGAAATGCCTTGTTGATGCCAGAGGTCAGAGGAGAATGGGCAGACTGGTTCGAGCTGATAGAAAGGCAACAGTGACTCAAATCGCCACCCGTTACAACCAAGGTAGGCAGAAGAGCATCTCTGAACGCACAGTACGTCGCACTTTGAGGCAGATGGGCTACAGCAGCAGAAGACCACACCGAGTGCCACTCCTTTCAGCTAAGAACAGGAAACTGAGGCTACAATTTGCACAAGCTCATTGAAATTGGACAGTAGTAGATTGGAAAAACATTGCCTGGTCTGATGAGTCTCAATTTCTGCTGCCACATTCGGATGGTAGGGTCAGAATTTGGCGTCAACAACATGAAAGCATGGATCCATCCTGCCTTGTATCAACGGTTCAGGCTGGTGGTGGTGGGGTCATGGTGTGGGGAATATTTTCTTGGGACTCTTTGGGCCCCTTGGTACCAATTGAGCATCGTTGCAACGCCACAGCCTACCTGAGTATTTTTGCTGACCATGTCCATCCCTTTACGACCACAATGTACCCAACATCTGATGGCTACTTTCAGCAGGATAATGCGTCATGTCATAAAGCTGGAATCATCTCAGACTGGTTTCTTGAACATGACAATGAGTTCACTGTACTCAAATGGCCTCCACAGTCACCAGATCTCAATCCAATAGAGCATCTTTGGGATGTGGTGGAATGGGAGATTCGCATCATGGATGTGCAGCCAACAAATCTGCGGCAACTGTGTGATGCCATCATGTCAATATGGACCAAAATCTCTGAGTAATGCTTCCAGCACCTTGTTGAATCTATGCCACGAAGAATTGAGGCAGTTCTGAAGGCAAAAGGGGGTCCAACCCGTTACTATCATGGTGTACCTAATTAAGTGGCCGGTGAGTGTATATTGCAATAGTCTGCCATGGCAACCGATCAGTGCCCTCCCATGACATCAATGAGGGTGCCGATCAGTCATCCAAGATGGCGGAGCTCATCCACAGCGCTGTTAGGTGCAGCAGTTGGATTCCCCCAATTGCTGTCAGCACCAACCGGGTTTATATTAGGTATGGTTATGGCACATCCTAAGGTGCGACTACTGCTATATGTTCAACTTCAGCCTATTGCCTGCCTGCTATTGAAAGGACATGTCTCTCTGGTCTGCAACCTTTCATACAGCCAAAAACGTTTACACATTTTACGCAATAAAAAGCCTTTACTTTTGCACCAAAGCCAATTGTGTGCCAGGATTTATTGTATGATATATTCGGGAGTTGGATTCCAATCCTGTACACCTTCGATATTATCCTGGAGTGCGATTGGAATAAGTTTAAACAGCAAGCCAATGTCTGTCTCCTCTGTGGGTGAAGATGTCTTTCATTAGTTGCTGGGCCTCATCAGAACTGTAGCACATTGCATTACCTTTATCCTGATGACTATAGGTGTCATAAACATAACCTTAACAAAGGTCATTACCATGGATGTGCAACAATGAGATGTGGCATTCACTTTTAGCTAGCATTGCCTTAGATACATAGGAAGTGTAGGAAGAAAGCATATGATTAATATATGTCTCTGGGGCAGGTTCCTCATTTTCTCTTTTGTGCACTGACATTTGCATCTAAAAATTAATGCTGCCTTGTCAAATAATAACAAATATTGTTACTCATGATCTTGTGATTTAACAATCATCTTGGTTGCTTCAGACCTAAGAATCATAGGGGAATAATTCAGTGCAAAGCTTGTTATTGAAAATGCATGTGGAATTATGGATTCTTACTAATACCCTGCTCTCTTAGGAACTGCATTAAATTGAAATATTTTTTGGACAAGTAGCCTTACAAAGTGTAAATTGGCCTTAACAAAGTGGTTGTCTATCCAATGACAAGGTAGGATAAGTGTCTGATCCCTAGGAGGAAGCAACAATAATATAAGATTTTACTGTTATTTATAATTCACTACAAATGGTCACTAGCACCGATCGTGGCTGTGAACCCACACATCGCCACTGGCACAACCCAACTTTTTCGGGTTTTGCACGGGTGTGACAGGTACTTAACAGGGGATTGTGATGCACGCGATCGGAAAGAGGGGGGGGGGGGGGCGTACAGTCGGACGATCCGATGGATTCGGACTGAGCACAGGATTTAACTTTCAAATTGTGTTGCAAGATCAAACACTTACATGTACCAGGAAGAAGAAAGTGAACTCCGTCGGACCTGGGCGGGGAAGCGCCACATGCACGATATGGGGTGCACAATCTTAGTGAATCGCGGCAGAGTGCATTATCGTCAGACAATGTACTTTCTGCGAACTCCTCCGGACAGGTAAGTAAATGTGCCCCATTGTAATGAATAAAGAGGAAAATCCCCATACAGTAGTATGACAGTATATGGTAGGATCAATCAGGCAACCTAGGGTTAAATTACCCTAGGGGGTCTGAAAAATGGTAAAGGCAAAAATAAAAAAAGTAAAAAAAATTATAATAAAAAAACCTAAATATTCATATCACCCCCCCTTTCCCTAGAACTGATATAAATATAAATAAACAGGAAAAATAAAAAACACATTAGGTATCGCTGCATCCGAAAATGCCCAATCTATCAAAATATAATAACGATTTTTCACTGCGTTTAATCCCATAACGGAAAATAGCGCCCAAATTTGATTCAATAAAAAGTGATCAGAAGGTCATACAGTCCTAAAAATGGTAGCATTGAAAACATCATCAAAAGTCGCAAAAATGACACCGCCCACAGTTCCTACACCAAAGTGTAAATAAGTTATTAGCGCTACAAGATGGCAAAATCTGAAAAAAAACTTTTTGTCTAGGAGGTTTTAGTTTTTAAAAATGTATGAAAACATTATAAAACCTATACAAATTTGTTATCCGACCAAAAGAATAAAGTAGACATGTAATTTGTGGCGCACAGTGAAATCCGTAAAATACAAGCCCATAAGAGAATGGCGCAAATGCGTTTTTTCACCAATTTCACTGGAATTTTTTTACCACTTCCCAGTACACAGAATATAATAATAAATACCATCACTGCGAAGTGGAATTTTTTTACGCAGAAAAGCGTCACACAGCTCTTACCGTGTAAAAAAAAAAGTTTTCGATCTTTGATTGTGGGGAGTGAAAAATGGAAATGAAAAAACAAAAAAGGGCCAGGTCTTTAAAGGGTTAAAGAGATTGCCCGATTTTTAAAAAAACTTTGGAGGGGCTGTTAAAAAAAGAAAGCTGTACTTGTCTCCAATGGTGCCATGTACCTGTTTGTTCACAAGGTTAAGGCACCTCCACTCAGAATGCTTTCAGCCGCTGGGCGCTAGGACAGGAGTCATGTGGAAGTGCCAGGCGACTGGAAGCAGTTTGAGCGGAGGTGCCATGCCCATGTAAACAAACAGGCTCACAGCAGCAAGGGAGACCAGGAGAGCCGGAGGAGGCAAGTACAGCTTTATGTTTTTTAACAGCCCCCTCCCCCGACCACCTCTAGAGTTCTTATCAAAGTTGAACAACCCCTTTAGGGATGACAAACCGAACAAGATAAAGAATACCTTTTTGTAGTAGTTTTTCTTTTGCGCTTAATTTAGAAACCAAGTTTGATCTTTGTTGAGTACATATATATTCCACAATGTGTAGGTATAATTGTTTGACTACAACTCAGGGTAGTTTCAAATTGGCTGTGGTGCTGCACTTGTTGTGCATCCATTGCGTTTTGTCACCGTTGTGTCTCCATTTTGCTTTCGTGTTGTCTCTGTCTGCAAGAAAAAGCAGGAGCTTTAACATTGCTTTGAAAACAAAGCATCATTAGCTTCATTAGTGAAAAAAATTATATTTTATCTGTCTTTTTAGCAGACCCATAGACTTCTATTACCTTCCTTGATCGCATCCGTGAAAAAATAGTACCTGTTTCAGAATTTTTTCTGCGGACAATTGATCAGTGAAAAAGTAAACTAAAGTGAAAGTGCTCATTGAAAACAATGGCTTTGTGAGGCATCTGTGGAAATCACTAAATCATGGATGTGCAACCACCGGGACCTAGCCTTTTCTTGGGGCCTGGAGTCAGCCGGGGCCCACAGTACCTGAGTGGCTGGCGGTTGCGGCCTAGGCACGCTAGAGTCATGGTGCTTGGTATGGGGAACCGGAGGGCTGTCCTACAGCCTGGCAGGTCTCCAGCAGGGTGGTGTTGGCAAGAAATGATGAGGGAGAGGCTGCTATAGCGGTTCTCCCTGGGGCAACCCTTTGGGGTCTGGAGTAGGAGTCCCAGTGTAGTGGATAGGGTGCCCGTGATGGTGACAGCCGTAGTAGCAGGGACCAGACGGAGGCAGACGTTGAACAAAAACAACTTACAGTTCTTTATTGGAACCGGCAGGAACCGTAGCAACGTGCCTTAACAGAATGGTAGAATGCTGGAGATGCAGTTGGAGGGAGCCACAGGATGGAGATCATCAGCCTGGATGCAATGGGCAGGCTGGAAGATAGCTGTGTCCTGGAAGGATGCTTCAGCTTGTCCTGGGTTGCTTTAGGTATCACCCTTGAAGGTAGGATGATACCCCTTTCCTCACTGACTAACTCACTACACTCAGGCAGGGAGCTGAGCTCACCTGCTCTGGTCTGTTGTGCTGGCTGCACTGACTCCTCTGAGTCTGACTGACTTGACTGGATTAACTCCAGTCTGCTTCTGAGCTACTGCTCAGCTAACTGAACTCTAGAGGTTTCCTGACCAGGCGTATTGTTACTCCCACTGATCAGGTGGTGGCTGCTCCTCCAATTACATCTCAGCTCACAGAAACAAGGTATGAACATATGTGATTGGTTGCTGGAATGACATCACATTTAGAATTAACTCCTGCCTTACCAGGCAGGCTCTACCACTGCAGTGTTCCCCCGTGTTATGTAGTGACATGCTGTGGGGCTGATCAGACCCTTCACAGGCTGCAAGCTACATGATGGGATGTATTCGCAACGCCTCTGCCTTGCATCGGCGAGGGTGTTGCAGATGTGAATAACAACGCCAATGTGAAAGAGCCTTAAAAATCAGATATTTGCCTTTTGGGTTGATCATTTTTTGTGGGCACTAACACTGTGTTTTTTTTTTAAAGATTGTAAATTGAGAGATATGTCGGAATTGGGGATGATTAATCTCACACGGATCTGATTGAAGTAGATGGGTTTCCTGTGCAAATAGGATTTCAGCCCCCTGTAATAGCTTCTGACGACAAAGGTGCATGTATAGGGTATTAAGGCATTTTGCATTCATTTATATAAGGACACAATCACCATTCTTGGGTCGTTATAAAGTACTGCTGTGGAAGTATTCATGGATCTAATTATATGCTTGCAATACCGAAGTTCCTCAGTAGATGCCATCATAAGTACATTTACAGTGTCTCAGCCACTAACATGTAAAGTTTAAAACAACATATTTCTGTTTTTAAGGAATATAGGTAGCCCAACCATCTTGGATCCGGTGGTACAGATTTCATGCTCTGTCCCAAATGGCAGGAGGTAAGGAGAACGCTGATAGAGTTAAATACAGAGGTGATCATGAAAGCTGCCAGCTATCTGCATTATCTCTGTGTCACTGCCGCTACTAATATCACAACTCCCAACCATCCCAGATTCAGCGGGACAGTCCCAATGACCCAGGGGGTTGGGAGAATTTCCTGTGGTGTCCCACCTACTGGTTTCAGTCCCAACACACTAAAGAGGCCTCAGGAGCATGAGGAGGGATCAGCATGAGAGAGGACAGGGAGCCACAATATGAGATAGGAAAGGGGGATACAATATGAGAGGGCAGGGGGCCACAATATGAGAGGGCAGGGGGCCACAATATGAGAGGAAGGAGTCACGATATGAGAGGAGGGGGCCACAATATGAGAGAGGACAGGGGGCCACAATATGTGAGGAGGGGATCACAATATGAGAGAGGACAGGAGGCCACAATATGAGAGGAGAAGGTCACAATATGAGGACAGGGGGCCACAAAATGATAGAGGGACCATGATATGAGAGATGAAAGGAGGTCACTGTATGAGAGAAGGAGGCCACAATATGAGGACAGGTGGCCACAATATGAGCACAGAGGGCCACAATATGAGAGAGGACAGGAGGCCACAAAATAAGAGAAGGGGGTCACAATGTGAGAAAGGACAGGAAGCCACAATATGAGGACAGGTGGCCACAATATGAGCACAGAGGGCCACAATAAGAGAGAGGACAGGAGGCCACAAAATAAGAGAAGGGGGTAACAATGTGAGAAAGGACAGGAAGCCACAATATGAGAGGAGGGGGCCACCATATAAGAGCTGACAGGAGGCCACACTATGAGGAGGGGGATGCAATATAAGGGGAGGGGTCCATAATATGAGAGAGGACAGCAGGGTCACAATATTACAGAGGACAGGGTACCACAATGTGAGGGGAAGGGGCCACAATATGAGGAGGATGGAGGAGCAAGGGAACAAAAGTAAAGGGAGGATAAAATTAAAGAGGGGCATTATATGTTGCTGAGTTGCATGATGGCATAATATGGGTCAGTAGGGGGGTTGGCCACAGAAATGTGGCATTATACTATGTGGGGGCCGTTAAGGACAATATTATACTATTTTTTGGGGTAGGGCAAGGGATGGGACAATGGGCATGGTTTAGGAAAAAGGTAAGGGACTTTTTGACTCTGATTGCCTAACCCACAAGTTGGGAGGTAATGCTGCAGATGCTAGCAAGTGCAATCATATGACATCATCCTGGAGTCAAATTATGTCAGCAGGGGGTGCACAATAAGTAGCATAGCTGGTAGATCACTAGATGAGGGAGAGATGGGGGTGTACAATATGTGGGGGGAACAGCAGGGTCATACTATGAGGATGAGCTGGGGTTACAATATAAGGTGCAACTGGGGGCACTAAACTTACTATCTCAGTATAAAGGGCCCACAATATGATATACACTCACCGGCCACTTTATGAGAGACCTTTTGTCTTCAGAACTGCCTCAATTCTTCGTGGCATAGATTCAACAAGGTGCTGGAAGCATTCCTCAGAGATTTTGGTCCATATTGACATGATGGCATCACACAGTTGCCGCAGATTTGTCGGCTGCACATCCATGATGCGAATCTCCCGTTCCACCACATCCCAAAGATGCTTTATTGGATTGAGATCTGGTGACTGTGGAGGCCATTTGAGTACAGTGAACTCATTGTCATGTTCAAGAAACCAGTCTGAGATAATTCTAGCTTTATGACATGGCGCATTATCCTGCTGAAAATAGTCATCAGATGTTGGGTACATTGTGGTCATAAAGGGATGGACATGGTCAGCAACAATACTCAGGTACTCTGTGGCGTTGCAACGATGCTCAATTGGTACCAAGGAGCCCAAAGAGTGCCAAGAAAATATTCCCCACACCATGACACCACCACCAGCCTGAACCGTTGATACAAGGCAGGATGGATCTATGCTTTCATGTTGTTGACGCCAAATTCTGACCCTACCATCCGAATGTCGCAGCAGAAATCGAGACTCATCAGACCAGGCAACGTTTTTCCAATTTTCTACTGTCCAATTTCGATGAGCTTGTGCAAATTGTAGCCTCAGTTTCCTGTTCTTAGCTGAAAGGAGTGGCACCCGGTGTGGTCTTCTGCTGCTGTAGCCCATCTGCCTCAAAGTTCGACGTACTGTGCATTCAGAGATGCTCTTCTGCCTACCTTGGTTGTAACGGGTGGCGATTTGAGTCACTGTTGCCTTTCTATCAGCTCGAACCAGTCTGCCCATTCTCCTCTGACCTCTGGCATCAACAAGTCATTTCCGCCCACAGAACTGCCGCTCACTGGATGTTTTTTCTTTTTCGGACCATTCTCTGTAAACCCTAGAGATGGTTGTGCGTGAAAATCCCAGTAGATCAGCAGTTTCTGAAATACTCAGACCAGCCCTTCTGGCACCAACAACCATGCCACGTTCAAAGGCACTCAAATCACCTTTCTTCCCCATACTGATGCTCGGTTTGAACTGCAGGAGATTGTCTTGACCATGTCTACATGCCTAAATGCCCTGAGTTGCCCATGTGATTGGCTGATTAGAAATTAAGTGATAACGAGCAGTTGGACAGGTGTACCTAATAAAGTGGCCGGTGAGTGTATAATGGTGCACATCCTCCATTCTTTAGTATGCCAGGTTGAAAGCCAGAGCCCTCTGACAGTGCGGGCCCCATAGCAGCCGCTATGGCTGCTACCACTGTAGTTACGCCCCTGGACGCAGCCATTTTATAGCTTAAGGCTCTAACCCATTTTTTGGATTCTAACTTGAGTCCCTTTATATGGTTATAATTTTCGAACACTGTTACTTATCAAAGCGATTCTGAGATAGTTTTTTCCACACATGTTGTACTTCATTTTAGTGGTAAATGTTGGCTGATAAGTTTTGCGTTTATTTACAAAAAAAAGAAAAAACAATGAATTTTTTTGAAAAATTTGCCATAGATTTACCACCTAAATAAGTTTGCTGAATAACATTGTCCATATGTCTACTTTACATTTTCATAATTGATATTGTGCAGCTTACAAATTGAATATCGATTTTCCGTATTTTCAGAATTGACTATTTTGGGGATAAATGCTGTTTTGAATGAAATTTTACATATTTAACATCAAAACCCCTTATATAATCAACCCATTTTCAAATCTGCACCCCTCAAACTATCAGAAACAGCTTTTAGGAAGATTGTTAACCCCTTGAGATCTTCATAGTAATCAAATAAAAATGGAGATGAAATTTAGAATGGTCAAATTTTGACAGTTATACTTTCATTTAGCCCTAATTTACACATATCCAAAAGATAAAAAGAGAAAACCCATCTTACAATTTGTTCAGCAATTCCTTCCGAGTACAGAGACCCCCCACATGTCGCCGTTACTTGTTTTATGGGCGCACAGTGAGGCACAGAAGGGAAGGAGCACCCTGCAGCTACCAGGATTTTAGTTTTCCCATTGGTCCCTTTTGTAGGCTATAAAATTTTCCCTTTTTTGTTATTGGGGCCATGTGATGGCATTTTTTTGCGGGATGAGATGCTTTTTCCAGTGTTACCAGTGTTTTGGGGTTTGTATCTCCTATTGTTGAAAATTTAGGAACTTTTTTTGAGGCCAGGAGTAGAAAAGCAGTACAATTCTGTACTGGATTTTTTCCTTTTTTTTCACTTTATAGCCTAATAATCATTTTATCTTTATTCTATGGGTGGATACGATTACGTGGATACATGAATTTTGTTTCTTATGTTTTACAAAATTTGTCAAATAGAACTCTAATGTGGGAAAAATCTATAATTTTTGCATTGCTTGTTTTTTTCGGGACATGTTGTACTTTGCAACAACATTATTTGTTTTTTTGATCACTTTTTATTGCATTTTTTTGGGAGTGTATATAGGTAAAAATCATAATTTTTGGCGGGTTTTTAACAGTTTTTTTTAACAGCATTCATCGTGCGGGTTCAATAATGATTTACTTTAGTTCAACGAGTTGTTATGGATGTGGTGATGTGGGGTTTGTGTTATGATTTAGACTTTTTTTGGGTTATATGTCTTTTTATACATTATGGGACTTATGACTTTATTGATTTATTACTTTATTACTTTATTAATTTATTACTTTATTTTTATTGAATAACATTTTTTTTACTTTTTTACTCTTTCCACCATTGGACACGAACAAGCAATCATCTGATTGCTTGTTCATGATAACACTCTGCAATACTGATTGCAGGGTATTAGCAGTGTCAGGGTATGCACATGCATAGGTTGACACTGTGCCTTTAAGATGACGCCATCTTTCAGGCAGTGCCGACAGGCTCTGGGGTACTGATCAGACCCCCGGGCTGCCATAACAACGATCGGCGACCCCCAATACGGTGCGGGGGGGGGGGGGGCGATTGTGGGGGAAAAATCCCCCAATTGCAAGTTGAATGCCATGGTCGCACTGACCACTACATTTAATGGGTTAAACACCTGCGATCAGAGCCCACTCCGACCGTGGGTGTTACACTGGGGTGTCGCCTATTAGTTACAGCCGGCACCCTGTGTATCCCGATGCTGGTTCTCAGAGTGCTAAGGGCTTAAAGGAAACCTACCATTTGATTTGATGCATTATGAACCAAACATACCCTGAGAATGTTGTAGCTACACTGATGCAGGATCATATCTTGGTTAATTCCTTTGCTGAGTGGTTTTGCTGAAAAAGTATTATAAAATTATGATAATTAAGCTGTCTGCTTCTATGGTTGGTTCAGCCTAGCACATTCTAGCACATTAGTTATTCACTGCATGAGAGGATGATGTTATCACTGGGTTGTGCCTGAAGGCAGAATAATCAATTGCTGCACCATCCCCCAGCTGCTGTTTATGAGTGATCCAGCTCAGGTTGATTAGTCATGTCTTGACTAACCTCCATGTCTAATGAAAAGCTCTGGTGTAATGTGTTTATGTAGGCAGCCATCCTGGCCCAGCTTTCTCAAGGTCCTGAATGTTATAACAGTTTTTTCAGCAAAACCACTCAACTCCAGGATTAACCAAGATATGATCCTGCATCAGTATAACTACAGCATTCTCAAGGTGTGCTTGGTTCATAATGGATGAAATTAAATGGTAGGTTTCCCTTAATCCCTGAGTTGAGCGGTTTTGCTAAAAAAAAACTATTAAAGCATTCAGGGAAAGTTGGGTTGGATTCAGCCTGCGGTTCATAAACACATTACACAGAGCTTCCTGAAATGTCCAGACAGGACTAATCAACCTGAGCTGGATTACTCATACACAGCAGCTGGGGGATGGTGCAGCTATTGATTACTTCTGCCTGTCAGGCACAACACAGTGATTACATTATTCTCTCGAGCAGTGCATACTTACTGTGAGAGGAGTCAGGCACAGAAGCAACAGCTTAGTTTTTTCAGCAAAACCACTCAGCTCAGGGATTAAACAATATACACTTCTGCATCAATGCAGCTACAGCATTCTCAAGGTATGTTTGGGTCATGATGCATAATAGCAAATAGTAGATTTCTTTTAATGATGGCAAAAATACAGATGAGGTGTGTTTTCCCCAATGTGTTTGCAATGTGTTTTAAAAATAGAATGCAAACACATAGGGGCACATTTACTTATTTTTGCCAGTTTTCTGGCACCAATGCTAGCACCAATCACGGGTGTTGACACACACATCGCCGCAGGCTTCAAAAAGATAGAGATCGTCGCTCCCTGTGACATCATCATTTCCTCGTTAGATTCCCTCAGCTGTCCAGCTGGAAAAATAAATGGTAGGCTGCATTCATTGAAGCACCTTAGACTCATTTAGTTATTTTTTAACCCCTTCCCGACGCGCGCCGTACTAGTACGGCGCGCGCCGGGTCCCGGTGCATGGAGAGGGCTCGCGGGCCGAGCCCTCTCCATAGCCGGTAAGTCTTTGCTGCATAGGCTTTCACCGCGATCGCCGCCGGCAATGCTGCCGGAGGCCGCCATCTTGGCGCGGATCTTCGCTCCCCGATGACGTCACGGGGAGCGGTGATCCGTTGCCATGACAGCATCGGGTCTCACGAAGGCCCGAAGCTGTCTCGTTTTAACCCATTCATTACAATGCGCTATCAGCACATTGTAATGAATGTGGAGTAAAATCCCCATATACTGCCATATTGCAGTATGGCAGTATATGGTAGGATCGATCAGGCAACCTAGGGTTAAAGTACCCTAGGGAGTCTGAAAAATAGTTGAAGTAAAAGTTAAAAAAAGTTAAAAAAAAAAAAATTATATTAAAAAAACCTAAAAATTCAAATCACCCCCCTTTCCCTAGAACTGATATTAATATTAATAAACAGTAAAAATCATAAACACATTAGGTATCACCGCCTCCAAAAATGTCCGATATATCAAAATATAATAACGGTTTTTCACTGCGTTTAACCCCGTAACGGAAAATAGCTTCCAAAGTCAAAAATGAAATTTTTTTGCTATTTTGGAAAATATAAAAAAATTAATAAAAAGTGATCAAAAGGTAGCACAGTCCTAACAATGATAGCAATGAAAACGGCATCAAAAGTCGCAAAAAATGACACCACCCACAGCTCCGTACACCAAAGTATGAAAAAGTTATAAGCGCCAGAAGATGGCAAAATCAAAAAAAAAAATTTTGTACAGGAGTTCTTCATTTTTTTAAATGTATGAAAACATTATAAAACCTGTAAAATGTGGTATCCCTGTGATCGTAGCAACCCAAAGAATAAAGTAGACCTGTCATTTGGGGCACACAGTGAAAGCTGTAAAATCCAAGCCCACAAGAAAACGTTGCAAATGTGTTTTTTCACCATTTTCACTGCATTTGGAATTTTTTTCCCGCTTCCTAGTACGCGCCATGGAATATTAAATACCGTCACTACGAAGTACAATTTGTTACGCAGAAAATAAGCCATCACAGAGCTCTTTATGTGGAAAAATAAAAAAGTTATAGATTTTTGAAGGTGGGGTGTGAAAAATGGAAGTGAAAAAACTAAAAAAGGCCAAGTCGTTAAGGGGTTAAAGTTGTTTTTAGCACAATACAGCCGTTTCTGAATTAAAGAAAATAGATGTTGTCCCTTAGACAAGGTACATGCACTTCAGTGAGGGCAGTCTACAGTGCGACCGCAGCATTTAAACTGCCTGTAAGTGGTCTCTGCCCCACGATTGACCCCCCTGCGCGGTCTTCGGGGTGTGCTGATCTTTCCCATGGCAGCCCCCAGGGCTGTTCGCAGGCAGTGCCTGTAAAATGCCGCCTGTGACGTCATCTAAAAGGCACAGTGTCAGCCTACGCATGTGCATAGACTGACACAGATAATACCCTGCAGGGTATTATCATGAACAAGCAATCAGATGATTGCTTGTTCATGTCCCATGGTGGAACTAGTAAAAAAGTTAAAAAAAAAATGTTATAAATGATAAAAATGTATGAATACAAATGCCCATAAGCTCCATTACATATAAAGAGACATATAATGCGCAATATAGTCTAAATTATAACACAAACTCCATATATATGTTAAAAAGCCACCAAAAATTATTATTTTTACCTATTTAATCCCACAAAAAATGCAATCAAAAAATGTATCAACTCCAGAATGTTACTGGTGCTAGGTAGTTAAATAAATTAAAGTGACGATAAATTTTTCCCATATTAGGTTTTATTTTGAGAAATTTAATAAAATGTAAGAAAACATATCTAAGTATGGTATCCCCTAATCGTAATGACCCATAGAATAAAAATAAGATGTTTATTAGGATTTATGGCCCCACTAATGGAAAAACTAAAACTTTGTAGCCTCCAAAAAGGCTCAGTGTCTATATGACAAAACTCCCTTCTCCGTCTCGCGGTACGCCCCTACAACAAGTAACATCCACATGTCAGGTGTCTCTTTTATTTAAATTTTAATTCTAAATTTTATTTAAATAAACATATAACCAACAAAATTAGGCCATTCTAAATTTCATCTCCATTTTGTTTTAATCTCAAGGGGTTAACAGTATTCCTAAAAGCTGTTTCTGATAACTTTGAGGGGTGCAGATTTGAAGAGGTTAATATATAGGGGATTTCTAATATTAATTTCATTAAAAACAATAATGATCCCCAAAAAGTAGAAATATGGAAAATGTTATTCAGCAACTTATTTAGGTGGTAAATCTAGGTTTCCGATAACGCTAGCAGTGTAACACTGCTGTGCTAGTGTTACACTAGGACTAGGAGCTGCTGACTTTAGAAAGCATTACAGTTTTACTGTTGTAATAAAGATTTGTCCACTAGATGTCTCTGTAGCCCAAAATGTTTGTAAACTTTATAATCTCTGTATGAATGGCATTTCTATGTATGTAATTTTTTGCACATTGTATAGTTTCCATACTCCTTTAGCCTATTGTATAGTCACTACATGACTATAGCCTGCTACTAAAAAGTATTTTTTACCTAACGTGAGGGTGCTGCATAGAATAGAACCACTCCTATCTGAAATATATGACACTACCGTATATATGGCACACAGGGCAGTTTCTAGGTAATTTGCTGTACAGGGCTATCTTTAAAAAACCTCCCCCTCCCTTCCACTGAGGTAATTAAAATATATACAATGCACCCAGATTTTTAGCAAAAACAGCACCCACACATTACAAATATTAGAGACACACATTTATGTATGGATTATAGTGTATGGTGCACTATCCCATAAAGACAGCTTAGACATTGCTTCTCCTAAATTAATTCTAACATATACAGTGTGCCCCTTTAATTTGTACAGTGTCTTTCAAATTGTAATATTGTGCCTGTCATGAATCATTATAATAGCGATCACAGCACCAGTATGATGCTCAATACATAAATACAGTGTATGGTAGCCAGCACACTGCACCACACCTACCCCTCCCACCCCCATTAAATTATGTCCTTCACAGCCCCCCCAGTAATGTCCCCCACTGTCCCCACTAAGTAATGTCCCTCCCAGTCTCCGGTAAATAATGTCTCCCATAGCCCCCAGTCAGTAATGTCACCCACCGTTCCCAGTAAGTAAAGTCCACTACGGCTCTCACTAAGTAGTGCCCCACAGCCCCTAGTAATGTCCCCAAAGGACACAGATAGTGATGAAAGTGGGTTAGTGCCCAGACAAGAGGGTTAGTGTCCTGCTGACCAGGAGACATCCATTGGCATGAACCAATGGATCTTTTGACCTAGCAACACCCCTGAAACCAGGTATTATCTTTGTGTAGACCTTACTAGAACATAATGGGGCAGATTTACTTACCCGGTCCATTCACGATCCGGCGGCGCGTTCTGTGTGGAGGATTCGTGTCTTCTGGCGATTCACTAAGGTAGTTCCCCCGATGTCCACTAGGTGTCGCTGCTGCGCTAAAGTTCACCAAGCCAGTCCAGGTGCAGGTAAGTGCCTGTCAAGCGACACATTTTTTTTTTTTTTTAAATACGGCAGTTTCTCTGAATCCAACAGGTTTTCCGACGGCCACGCCCCACGATTTTCGTTGTGTGTATGCTGGCGCCGATGCGGCACAATCCGATCGCGTGCGCCAAAATCCCAGGGCAATTCAGGGAAAATCGGCGCAAAACAGTAAAATTCTGGTAACCCAATGTATTTGGGCCCTTAGTAAATGACCCCCAATGTCCCCACATCACATCATAAATAGGAGATAAGTCCACAACTCTGGGATACCTCTTTTATCTTCCTAGAGCATATATTTATAGATTTTTATAGATTTTTTATATTTATAGATTTTGGCATTTGTAGTGGTGAGTTGAGAGTAGGTTAATATATCAGATGGTCTACAGTTTTCTACACATTTTAAATGTAGAGGTCATCAGAAGAAATAATCTACATGCCTACATACACACTTGAACTCATGTTGCTGCATTTGGAGAGCTCCTTTCTTTATATGCTTGTTGACCATATTCTCGGAGGTAACGACATTTTTCAAATGTTAACTCTAAAATGTGGTAAAAAAATGGAGAATTGGAAAAACAACTCCACATTTATGCTGAAAGGCTGCACATAAAAAAATATTTTATAAGAATAACATCTGATTATGTAATCTTGAGAAAAATACAGTAAGACTCCCGTATTCTTAATGAAGGTGCAAAGTGCTGATTCTGCTCTCTGGTCCCTGCATAGTTTGTCTTTGCACATTGGTGGGCCACACTTCTAAAACAGCACTGTACCTTTGTCCTCATGGTAGCTGAATTGTCCAGTCACTGGAATCCCACCATATACTAAAAATATTCAACATTTTAACTGAAACAACCATTTAATTTTCCTTCACATAATCTGTCTCTGCTTTAGGATTACTGTCTATGTTGTCATGTTTTCTGTCCCTCAATCCCAGCTACTGTAATTAACAAAATGTAATGTAATGGCAATACCACAATTGGGGGCCATGGGGTACCAAAGGGAACCCCCTTTCTTCTGTTGCACTCTTCAGATGCCATGATACCTAAGAACATAAACTGTCCTGGAATCATAAGCCCTTGTCCTGCTGATAATTTGGGGACCAAGGGAATTAGTAACCACAGTCATTCAGGAATTGACTATATTCAGAAGAAATGTAAGACTCAGATACCCTATGTAGTACCAATTCAGTCTTCTTATAGACTAAATAACGTAAAAATACTATTCTAAAACTAAAAGGTATACACCAGACTCATCATTGCAAGTTCACTAAGGGGAGTGTTTCTCTGCCTCTTCTTAACCCTCTCACTAGTGACTGATAGTAAGAGGAGCAGGAGGAGGCCAGGGTGGTTCTCTCTTCATGAATACAGCAGACATACATAATGAAGTGTTGCCTGATGGTAGAATCACTTTTACATTATAGGTTTATGTTAG
Organism: Engystomops pustulosus; assembly: GCF_040894005.1. Classification (NCBI taxonomy): domain Eukaryota; kingdom Metazoa; phylum Chordata; class Amphibia; order Anura; family Leptodactylidae; genus Engystomops; species Engystomops pustulosus. The sequence goes on along the minus strand of NC_092416.1, from coordinate 83,535,869 downwards.
ACTTGACTGATGTTTTTTCAGGACATAGAACAGGTATCTTGAACTGTTGTCCTGGGTTTAAATCGTACCATTTCCAACATGTGCACATGTGCCCTTTTTAAAGGAAACCTACCATTTAGAATGGTAGGGGTAAGCTGTAAGTACCGAGCACCAGCTCAGGGTGAGCTGGTGCCGGTACTTACTTTCGTTAGTGTTATAAAACGCGGTATCGCGGTTTTAACACTTTATAAACTTTAGAGCAGAAGAAGCTTCGGTGCTGCGTGCGCACGATCGTGCGCGCGCCTCCATAGGAAATAGCGGAGATGTAGCGCGCGCACGGTCGCGCGCAGCGCCGAAGCCCCTTCTGCTCTAAAGTTTAAAAAGTGTTAAAACCGCGATACCGCGGTTTATAACACCGAGCTGGTGCTCGGTACTTATAGCTTACCCCTGCCATTCTAAATGTTAGGTTTCCTTTAAGTTTGTAGTTGAGTTTTCGCACACACTCCTGAAATCTACAACCTTTAAGGTGTGTATTCCTCAAACAAAAAGAGCAGTATTATAAAAAGCACATTCAAGTTTGGGGTTTGCATTGTGGCCCAGAAGCTTTGAGTTATGTGCAACACCCCTGCCAATGCATAGGGAGGCTGGTAGTTGCGAATAGTGCCCTCCCCAGGTCAGGAGCTATTAGGGGGAGTCATGAACCCTCTAGGAAGGTTCTAGAACCTGGGTATTGTGTAATTGCAGCTGTAGATACTGCCTGGCAAGGCAACAGTTAATTGTTGTATGTAATTATCTAATGATCTATCTGTTATGAAAGCTGGAATGTGATTGGAGAGATGCTACCACTTGCCAAGGGGAGTATAAAAACCCCTGCTGCGTGCTGCTTCAGCCATCAATACCAGGAACTTCTTGTGCCTCAGACCTACTGCCTGGTACACAGGGCAAGTCTAGAGACATGAGCCCAGAACTGCAGCTTCCACCACTTGGACTCAATTCCACCTTCACCAGCCCAGCCTGCATCTAGTATCAGGCTGTGTGCACCTTTCCTGTGGACCAACTCTCCATGATCATCCCAGTGTAAAGAATCTGCTGTTATCGTGTTGGCCATTGGTCTGCTGTTCAATAAAGAACTGTAAGTTGATTTGCACAACGTTACCTTCATCTGATCCCTGGATACGGCTGCTTACCACCAAGGGATTCCCATCCATCACCCAGGGACCCATCCCACAGACACCTCAGGGGTTGCCCCAGGGAGAACCAGTACATCCAGTGGCATAACTAGAGTCCACTGGGCCCTGGGACAAAATTCCTAATGCCCCCCCCCCCAATTATACCTTTAAAAAAAAACCTCAAAAAACCCTTTCTGCTAACCAACATTTCAGTGATTATTACATATTCTGCCCCCCACAATTAATTATTTAATATTCTGCCCCCCCACAATTAATTATTACATATTATGTCCCCCCATTATGAATTATTACATATTCTGTACCCCTTAACAATGAATTATTACATATTCTGCCCCTCCCCAATGAATTATTACATATTCTGCCACCCACAATAAATTATTACATATTCTGTACCCCTCAACAATGAATTATTTCATATTCTGCCCTCCCACAATGAATTATTACATATTCTACCCCCACAATGAATTATATAATATTCTGCCCCCCCACACAATTAATTATTTCATATTCTGCCCTCCCACAATGAATTATTACATATTCTACCCCCACAATGAATTATATAATATTCTGCCCCCCCACACAATTAATTATCACATATTATGTCCCCCACAATTAATTATTTAATATTCTGTCCCCCCACAATGAATTATTACATATTCTGCCCCCCCCCCAATGAATTATTACATATTCTACCCCCCCCCCCACAATGAATTATTACATATTCTGCCCCCCACAATGAATTATTACATATTCTACCCCCCACAATGAATTATTACATGTTCTGCCCCCCCCCCTGGCTGTAAGTCAGCCCTCCGGTCCCCATACCAAACACCATGACCACAGCGTGCCCAAGGCCGCATTAGCCAGCCACTCCAGTATTTTGGGCCCCAGCTGCCTCCAGGCCACCAAAAAAAGTCTAGGCCCAGGTGGGGGGTGTTGCATATGTTTCGTATAACAGAAATGCTTTTTAGCTATCCTTCCTGAGATGATGTAAGTTATTATCTGATCTTCCATTGAGGTCAGATTTTATTTCATTGTTATCATTGTCATGAATCTAGAAATAAACAGATCAGATGTGATGGGTCACACAAGGGAGTTAGTTACAGGCTGTTCTCTATGAAGTGATGTGTCTCTGGGAAATGGCAAGATGGTCTCTAATGAATTTACTCAGGGAAAATAGGCAATCATTCATATGATGCTAGATTAACTGCTTTCCTGGATCTTTGTGTAGGCTGCCAATTGTTTGCATATTACAGCCTGCTTCCAGGAGATATTCTGTTGCACTTATTAACCCATGATGGTATATGCTGTGTGACATATTCTTTGTACCTAACAGAGTAATTTTATTGTAAGTACTAAACATTAATGGTTGATGAAAATATACTGTACTTTAAATGGAACATGTTATTAGTTATAAGATGCTAAAAGTATATTTCTGTGTACATTCTAGAAAGGACATTTCATACCTTACCGGAGGGTGCTAGTGCAACACCCCCCACCGGATAAACTTCCTTTGGGAGTGGTCAACCCAGGTGTTATCCAACCAGCACATAGATGTAACATAGATTAATAAGACATTCCATTGGTCAATTTTAAATAACATTCCTTCCCAGGCAGATATTAACCAGCTGCATTACCATTTATAGACATTAGATGGCTTACAGAGGGGATCAGTTTCTATGAGACACATTGTGGCACATTTACTTACCCGGTCCGGAGGAGATCCCGAAAGTTCATTGTCTGACGACATTGCACTGTGCCTTGATTCAAGAAGATTGTACGCCCGATATCCTGCCTGTGTCGCTTCCCCGCTCAGGTCCGCCGGAGTTCACCATCTTCCTCCCGATGCATGTAAATGCATGGCTTGCGACACAATTTTTAAGTTAAATCCCGCGGTTTGTCCCAATCCATCGGACCGCCCAACGGTCCACCCCACGATTTGTGTTGCATGTAAGACAGCGCAATTGCCAATCGCCTACGACACAATCGCCTACTAAATGCCTGTCCCAGCAGCGTGATCCCCGAAAACGTCGGAAAACCTGACAGAAATGCATCCGCGGGACCCTTAGTAAATATGCCCCATTACATTTAATAGGAGTTTAATTTCATAACACACTGAGTTGGCAAGGGTGTTACATTAGCAGTATAATAGGGTAAAATCTGGTGGAAGGTTTCCATTAAAACGGTTAAGCATGGGCAGCCTAACATAAAACTAGAGATGAGCGAACACACTCGTCTGAGCTTGATGCTCGTTCGAGCATTTGCGTACTCGTAACTGCTCGTTGCTCGGACGAATACTTCGCCCACTCGAGAAAATGGCATCTCCCGCCGTTTTGATTTTTGGCGGCCAGAAACAGAGCCAATCATAAGCCAGGAGACTCTGCACTCCACCCAGCATGACATGGTACCCTTACACGTCGATAGCAGTGGTTGGCTGGCCTGATCAGGTGACCATGGAATAGACTAGCCCCTGCCCGCGCTGCTCGGATCATTCTCTGTCTGGATGCCGCTAGGGAGAGAGCTGCTGCTGCTGCAGGGATAGCATTAGGGTGTCATATTAGCTTACTGTTAGGCAGGAGTGAGTCTACAAGAACCCAACAGCCCTTCTTAGGGCTACAATAACGTTTTATTTTATTTATTTTTTGTTTGCTTGTGGCTGGGCTTGCTGGAACTAGTAGTGCAGCTAGTACCATATTGTGAGGGATTTGCAGGGAGACTTGCGACCGTTGTGTTTAGCTCTTAGTGACACACATATCCATCTCAAAAGTGGAACAATTTATTAGGGGTTTGATTTGAATTAGGCACAGTCTGCTCATTTATTTTTTTTTACGTTTATTTTTTTTTATAACTCATATCTGGCATAGCAGTGTGTTTTCCGTGTAGGCTAGAAAATAGCCATAGGAGAACCCAAACGGCTTACTTTGGCCTACAATAGTGTTATATATTTTATTTTTTGTTGATTTGCTTGTGGCTGGGCTTGCTGGCACTAGTAGTGCAGCTAGTACCATATTGTGAGGAATTTGCAGGGAGACTTGCGACCATTGTGTTTAGCTCTTAGTGACACACATATCCACCTCAAACACAGAAGCGGGACAATTTATTAGGGGTTTGATTTGAATTAGGCACAGTCTGCTCATTTATTTTTTTTTTATGTTTATTTTTTTTTATAACTCAAAGTCAGCAGGCACAGCACAAAATCCAGTTGTGTGCTGTCAGTGTAGGTTACAAACTAGCCATAGCAATAGGATAGCATCGTTTTGTTTAACCCCTTAACGACTTGGCCTTTTTTAGTTTTTTCACTTCCATTTTTCACTCACCAACTTCAAAAATCTATAACTTTTTTATTTTTCCACATAAAGAGCTGTGTTATGGCTTATTTTCTACGTAACAAATTGCACTTCATAGTGACTTTATTGAATATTCTATGGCGTGTACTGGGAAGCGGGAAAAAAATTCCAAATGCAGTGAAAATGGTGAAAAACCACATTTGTGACGTTTTCTTGTGGGCTTGGATTTTACAGCTTTCACTCTGTGTCCCAAATGACATGTCTACTTTATTCTTTGGGTCGGTACGATCACGTGGATACCAAATTTGTATAGGTTTTATCATGTTTTCATACATTTAAAAAAACCTCCTGTACAAAATTTTTTTTTTTTTTTGCCATCTTCTGGGGCCAATAACTTTTTCATACTTTAGTGTACGGAGCTGTGGATAGTGTCATTTTTTGCAAATTTTGATGGCGTTTTCATTACTTTAATTTTTGGGATTGTGCGACCTTTTGATCACTTTTTATTAATTTTTTTATATTTTCCAAAATGGCAAAAAAATGCCATTTTCGACTTTGGACGCTATTTTCCGTTACGGGGTTAAACGTAGTGAAAAAACATTATCATATTTTGATAGATCGGGCATTTTCGGACGCGGTGATACCTAATGTGTTTATGATTTTTACTGTTTATTTATTTTTATATCAGTTCTAGGGAAAGGGGGGTGATTTGAATTTTTAGGTTTTTTTATTATAATTTTTTTTTTTTAAACTTTTTTTTATTTTTACATTTACTATTTTTCAGACTCCCTAGGGTACTCTAACCCTAGGTAGTCTGATCGATCCTATCATATACTGCCATACTACAGTATGGCAGTATATGTGGATTTTACTCCCCATGCATTACAATGTGCAATTAGCACATTGTAATGCATGGGTTAAAACGAAGTAGCCTTGGGTATTCGGAACACCCGAGGTTACCATGGCGACGGATCGCCGCTCCCCGTGACGTCTTCGGGGAGCAGCGATCCACGACAAGATGGCGGCGCCATGCGGCGCCATCTCTTTGAAGCCGCCGGCAGCATTGCCGGCGGCGATCGAGGTGAAAACACCCGGTGAAAACACCTGCAATATGCAGCAAAGACTTACCGGCTATGGAGAGGGCTCGGCCCGCGAGCCCTCTCCATGCACCGGGACCCGGCGCGCGCCGTACTAGTACGGCGCGCGTCGGGAAGGGGTTAAAAACAAAAAACACAAAAAAACACAAAAAAAACAAAAAAAATTTACAGTTTACACTTTAATTTTGAAAAGGTTTAACCCGAGGGCTAGGGGTAGAGGACGAGGGCACAGACGTGGGCGTCCAACTACTGCAGGGGTCAGAGGCCATGGTCCTGGGCGGGGTGAGACACCACCTGCTGATGAGGGAGCAGGGGAACGCCGCAGAGCTACACTCCCTAGGTTCATCATGTCTCAAGTTACTGGGACTCGTGGTAGAGCACTGTTGAGGCCAGAACAGTGCGAACATGTGATGACGTGTCCACCAGTCAGTCTTCCACACATTCCACCCATGTCACCGAAATCAGCACTCCTCCAGCTCCTCCACCTCAGCCTCCTTCCCCCCAGTCTGCCCCCTCCCAGCAAAATTTGGCATTTGAACCGACATACTCTGAGGAGCTGTTTTCTGGACCCTTCCCAGAGTCACAAATCACTTGTCCGGTTGATGCTGAGCTATTTTCCGATGCCCAGGTTTTCCACCGGTCGCAGTCTGTGGGTGATGATGACATTATTGACGTAGTGGAACAAGTGTGTAAAGAGGTGTCGGACGATGAGGAGACACGGATGTCAGACAGTGGTGAAGTTGTTGTCAGGGCAGGAAGTCCGAGGGGGGAGCAGACTGAGGGATCGGAGGATGATGAGGTGACAGACCCAAGCTGGGTTGATAGGCCACATGAACACAGTGCTTCTGAGACGGAGGCGAGTCCTATAGCAGAACAGGTTGGAAGAGGCAGTGGTGGGGCCAGACGGAGAGGCAGGGCCAGAGCTGGTGCATCAGCGCCAAAAGTTTCACGTAGTCAAGCTCCCGTGGCGAGGGCTAGATTTTCAGAAGTCTGCAGGATCTTTAAAGAAACACCGGATGACCGACGGACTGTGGTGTGCAACCTGTGCCAAACCAGGATCAGCAGGGGTTCCACCACTACTAGCTTAACTACCACCAGTATGCGCAGGCATATGAATGCTAAACACCCCACTCAATGGCACCAAGCCCGTTCACCTCCGGCCGGGCACACCACTGCTCCTTCCCCTATGTCATCTGCTAGTCAGCCCCCTGCCCAGGACCCCGGCCCAAACACCTCCCGTGCGAAAACCCCATCTTCGCCTCCACGATCCTCCACAGCATCCACCAGCGTTTAGCTCTCCATACACCAGACGCTGGAGCGCAAAAGGAAGTATAGTGCAACCCACCCACACGCCCAAGCCCTCAACGTCCACATCTCCAAACTGCTTAGCCTGGAGATGCTGCCCTGTAGGCTGGTAGAGACCGAGGCCTTTTGAAACCTCATGGCGGCAGCCGCCCCTCAGTATTCGGTCCCCAGCCGCCACTACTTTTCCCGATGTGCCATCCCAGCCCTGCACAAGCACGTGTCAGACAACATCATCCGTGCCCTGACCAACGCCGTTTCTGACAAGGGCCACCTGACCACAGACACGTGGACAAGTGCTGCCGGGCAGGGCCACTATATATCACTGACGGCACATTGGGTTAACTTGGTGGAGGCTGGGACCCAGTCTGACCCTGGGGCTGGTCATATACTGCCGACGCCGAGGATTGCGGGGCCTACCTCGGTCCAGGTCTCTCTGGCCCACTATGCCTCCTCCTCCTCCTCCGAATTACCATCCGTGGGCATGGCGCCATCAGTCGGTAGCTCTAGGCACAGCAGCAGTGCCGTCGCTAAGCGACAGCAGGCGGTGCTCAAACTGCTGAGCCTAGGCGATAAAAGGCACACCGCCCAAGAGCTATAACAGGGCATCACGGCGCAGACTGATCTGTGGCTGGCACCGCTGAACCTGAAGCCAGGCATGGTTGTGTGTGAAAACGGCCGTAACCTGGTGGCGGCTCTGCAACTTGGCAGACTGACACATGTGCCATGCCTGGCCCATGTGTTAAATCTCATAGTTCAGCGGTTTTTCAAGACATACCCCAATCTGTCTGATTTGCTCACGAAGGTGCGCCGCATCTGTGCGCATTTCAGGAAGTCCAGCACAGATGCTGCCACTCTCAGGGCAGCGCAGCGCCGCCTCCAACTGCCCGCTCACTGACTGTTGTGCGACGTGCCCACGAGGTGGAATTCAACATTAACCATGTTATCCAGAGTTTACCAGCAGCGCAGAGCGATTGTGGACTGCCAGATGTCAACTTCCACCAGAACTGGTAGTCAGGTCAGTCAGCTTCCTTAAGTCTACAATAAGGAGTGGACGTGGATGTCTGATATATGTCAGGTGCTTAGTAACTTTGAGGAGTCAACACAGATGGTCAGTGGCGATGCCGCCATCATCAGCCTCACCATCCCGCTTTGCGCTCGTCACAAGAGACGGGGGAAGAAGATTCCCTTGTTGATAGCCAAAGCACCCACAGGTCTGTTTCTCAGCGCATATCAGCGGAGGTGGAGGAGGATGAGGTTGGAAGAGGAGGAGAATGTTGGCGAGACAGAAGAGGGGACCATTGTTCAGTCCTTCACTGTTCAGCGTGTATGGGCAGAAGAAGAGGAGTTGGAGGAGTTGGAGGAGGAGGAAATGGACAGTCAGGCCAGTGAGGGGAGTGAATTCTTGCGCGTTGGTACTCTGGCGCATATGGCAGATTTCATGTTAGGCTGCCTATCCCGTGACCCTCGCGTTCAAAGAATTTATTCCAGCACCGATTACTGGGTATTCACTCTCCTGGACCTACGGTACAAGCAAAATATTTCCACTCTCATCCCTGGAGAGGAAAGGAGTGTGAGAATGCATGAATACCAGCAGGCCCTGGTGCACAAGCTGAAACAGTATTTCCCTTCTGACAGTGCTAGCGGCAGAGGGCGTACTTCTGCGGGACAAGTAGCGAGGGAGAGTAGGCGAGCAAGCAGCTTGTCCAGCAGTGGCAGGGGTACGCTTTACAAGGCCTTCGCCAGTTTTATGTCATGCCAGCAAGACACTGTTACCTGTCCCCAGTCTCGGCAGAGTAGTACTGATCTTTACAGAAAGATGGTGAGGGAGTACGTAGCTGACTATACCATCGTCTTAAATGATCACACAGCACCTTACAACTACTGGGTTTCAAAGCTGGACATGTGGAACGAACTGGCGCTATACGCCTTGGAGGTTCTTGCCTGCCCTGCCGCTAGCGTGTTGTCCGAGCGGGTTTTCAGTGCAGCTGGTGGCATCATCCCCGATAAGCGTACACGCCTGTCGACTGGCAGCGCTGACAGTCTGACGCTTATCAAGATGAATAAAGCCTGGATTTCTCAGGATTTCCATTCTCCACCAGGTGAAGGAAGCTTAACCTGAATAATGTATGCACTCCTCCTCCTCATTTTCCTACTTCTCCTCCTCTTTGTACACTAAAGCAGAGGAAACTGGCTATTTTTTGCCAGGGCCAACTGGCTCTAGCTATAGTACTCTATGTATTAAATTTTTCTGGAGAGCCACCTACCTGGTCCTCTGTTTTAAACAATTTTTGGGAGTGCCACATGCAGGCACTCAATCTATTTAATTTTTCTGGAGGACCACCTACCTGCTCCTCTGGTTTGAAAACTTTTTTGGACTGCCACATACAGGCACTCAATCTATTTAATTTTTCTGGAGGACCACCTACCTGCTCCTCTGGTTTGAAAACTTTTTTGGACTGCCACATACAGGCACTCAATCTATTTAATTTTTCTGGAGGACCACCTACCTGCTCCTCTGGTTTGAAAAAGTTTTTGGACTGCCACATACAGGCACTATCCAAATTAAATTGTCTCCATAGCAGCCTCCACACGTCGTCTTTTTAGCTGCCTCCACACGTTGTCCATATAGCTGCCTCCATACATCCTCCCCTTATCAAACGAGCTGTGTCAGGCAGAATTTTGGGTTGTTTTCATGGCTTCCTCATAAAACTTGTTAACTTTGTCGCCACCCTGCTGTGTTATCCACAAAATATACTGGCAAACTTTTATCATTTACCGATATTATTTCAGCGCTTCTTGCGCATCTGTTTACATTCCCCTCACCCGCCATAACCCAAACTTATAAGAACACTACTACACTTGATCTTATACAAAAGGTTCTTAGAAGTGCTGTTAGGGGAGGAGTCGAGAGACAGTGGCTTGGGCAGGCGAAATCTCGCCTGGCAGCGGAGCGCCAGCTCCATCCCAAGATCCAACTAACATAGTTTTAACTGCAGCACCTTTAATCTACTACTACTTCACTGCCTCCATATATCGTCCCATTATCAAATGAGCTTTGTCAGGCAGAATTTTCAGGTGTTTCACCAGATACATAGTGGAACTCGGCCCATCTGTCGCCGCCATGCTGGAGAACTGAAGTTGCAATCATAGCAGCGCAATATGGATGCCCCATACTGTCGCTCTAAATCATGGAACCATGAAAAAAAAACAATTAAAAATAGAACCACCATGCTATTCCATTATTCCTAAATAAAATATTCAAACGACCCCGCCTGCTTTGAAAATTATAATTTTTTCAAAGTAAACTCTTCTGGCCCCCAGGCCCATTTTGGGTGGGGAGGAGCCGAGAGACAGGGGCTTGGACAGGCGAAAGCTCGCCTGGCAGCGGAGCACCAGCTCCATCCCAAGATTAGGCAGACTCAGAGGCATCCATGCATGCTGCCCCTGCTGTTTCCTGTCCATTTTGCCTCCACGATCCTCCACAGCGTCCACCAATGTCTCCATGCGCAGCTTTCAACTCTCTATACCCCAGACGCTGGAGCACGAGAGGATATGCAGCACATCATCCCCTTATCAAACGAGCTGTGTCAGGCAGAATTTTCAGGTGTTTCACCAGATACATAGTGAAACTCGGCCCATCTGTTGCTGCCATGCTGGAGACCTGAAGTTGCAATCATAGCAGCACAATATGGATGCCCCATACTGTCGCTCTTAATCATGGAAGTCGTCTTCATGGCTGCCTCCACATGTCGTCCCCTTATCAAACGAGCTGTGTCAGGCTCATTTTTCGGGTGTTTCACCAGATACGTTATGGAACTTGGTCACTATATATCGCCACCATGCTGTGTTATCGACTAAATATACCGTCAACCTTTTGTTGACATAGGAAATCATTTCAGTGCTTCTTGCTCACCTTTGGTTCCTCTCTGCCACCCATTGGTTTGAAGCCTGAGTCCATTTAGGGTATGTCGCCATGACACTCTCTAGCCAGCTGCTGCTGCCTCTGCATGCCGTCCCCTATAGTGTCAGGGTCAATTATTGGATGTTTTAGATGCTATCTAGCCTCATTCGGTCATTCTGTCATGGCCATGCTGTTGCCCATAATTTTGACATAATGGTACGATTAAGCAGCCTCAGAGGCATCTATACATGCTGCCACTGCTGTTTCCTGTCCATTTCCGTTGTGTTTCCATCCTTTTCTGAGGTTCCTAGGTGTTTGGCCAAGCTTCCCTGTGCAGAGCCTTGGTCCCCTTGAAAAATGCTCGAGTCTCCCATTGACTTCAATGGGGCTCGTTATTTGAGACGAGCACTCGAGCATCGGGAAAAGTTCATCTCGAAAAACGAGCACCTGAGCATTTTAGTGCTCGCTCATCTCTACATAAAACAAATGATCAACAGTTGCCCTGATCACAATTTCCTAGTGTCTCCTAACACATAGGGAGCAGCTGGAGGTATTGCCTCCTTTATTCACCTCTCCCCATGATCCTATGGCTTCTGTGCTCTACCTGCTGTGCTGCTTCCTCACAACAGGTGCAAATGTAGTAGGCAAAAATAACCCTGTACCAGAATAAACTGGAGTATACACTCACCGGCCACTTTATTAGGTACACCATGCTAGTAACGGGTTGGACCCCCTTTTGCCTTCAGAACTGCCTCAATTCTTCGTGGCATAGATTCAACAAGGTGCTGGAAGCATTCCTCAGAGATTTTGGTCCATATTGACATGATGGCATCACACAGTTGCCGCAGATTTGTCGGCTGCACATCCACGATGCGAATCTCCCGTTCCACCACATCCCAAAGATGCTCTATTGGATTGAGATCTGGTGACTGTGGAGGCCATTTGAGTACAGTGATTTTATTGTCATGTTCAAGAAACCAGTCTGAGATGATTCCAGCTTTATGACATGGCACATTCTGACCATACCATCCGAATGTCGCAGCAGAAATCGAGACTCAACAGACCAGGCAACATTTTTCCAATCTTCTACTGTCCAATTTCGATGAGCTTGTGCAAATTGTAGCCTCAGTTTCCTGTTCTTAGCTGAAAGGAGTGGCACCCGGTGTGGTCTTCTGCTGCTGTAGCCTATTTGCCTCAAAGTTCGACGTACTGTGCGTTCAGAGATGCTCTTCTGCCTACCTTGGTTGTAACGGGTGGCGATTTGAGTCACTGTTGCCTTTTATCAGCTCGAACCAGTCTGCCCATTCTCCTCTGACCTCCGGCATCAAGAAGGCATTTCCGCCCACAGAAATGCCGCTCACTGGATGTTTTTTCTTTTTCGGACCATTCTCTGTAAACCCTAGAGATGGTTGTGCGTGAAAATCCCAGTAGATCAGCAGTTTCTGAAATACTCAGACCAGCCCTTCTGGCACCAACAACCATGCCACATTCAAAGGCACTCAAATCACCTTTCTTCCCCATACTGATGCTCGGTTGCCGCCATGTGATTGGCTGATTAGAAATTAAGTGTTAACGAGCAGTTGTACAGGTGTACCTAATAAAGTGGCCGGTGAGTGTAGTTTGGTCCAGGCCACAGTATACTATGGGGTGGAAAATAGCCTAGGCTAAATTATAGCCTGGAGTGTAAGATAACCTATATCAAACTATACCCTTCCAGGTCAGACTTATACCCCTTTAACATGGCACCTTTGACCCAGGCCACAGTACACCACGAGGGATAATGTTTCTAAGTTCTCAGTTTCTAAGTTGAAGTTTACATCATGATTAAAAAATGTTAGGCTGAGTTCACACATTACTTTTACCGTATATATTCGAGTATAAGCCGACCCGAGTATAAGCCGAGGCCCCTAATTTTACCACAAAATAATGGGAAAACCTATTGACTCGAGTATAAGCCGAGAGTGGGAAATGCATTGGTCACAGCCGCCCCAGTGTATATAGCCAGCCAGCCCCTGCCCCAGTGTATATAGCCTGCCAGCCCCTGCCCCAGTGTATATAGCCTGCCAGCCCCTGCCCCAGTGTATATAGCCTGCCAGACCCTGCCCCAGTGTATATAGCCTGCCAGACCCTGCCCCAGTGTATATAGCCTGCCAGACCCTGCCCCAGTGTGTGTAGCCTGCCAGACCCTGCCCCAGTGTATATAGCCTGCCAGCCCCTGCCCCAGTGTATATAGCCTGCCAGACCCTGCCCCAGACCCTGCACAGAATAAATACAGGGGTCGCCGGAAAGGTGAGTTTAGATATATTTATTTTTTTGACTCGAGTATAAGCCGAGCTTGGGTTTTTCAGCACATTTTTTGTGCTGAAAAACTAGGCTTATACTCGAGTATATAAGGTACATTGAGTTGATTTACTAAGTGTTTACATAAACAAAATGTGAATGTGTTTTATACCAAACATTTATATAAAAGCTATGTAAATGTGACGTTGGGCTACGTTTACATGGTGCCTTTACATTATGTTTACACCGTGTTAACATAATATACTCGGTGTAAATAAAATGTGAACTGAATGTTTATACCATGTTTGTGAAAACACAATGTGAACACAAAGGGTTGTGACTAGGGATACTACTATCTCCACATTGTACTTTCCAAGTCAGTCCACTCTCACTTTCCCATCCTGAGACACCCTCAGACTTTTATGCCCATTCTCTCTTCCTGTGGTTGTCCGTCCTCCCAGCTCACCCTAGCAGTTCCGTGACCACTTTGTCTCTCACTTCCTTTCAGCTCTTATCACTAACTACTTCTCTAGGTCTTTCACAACTCTCTGATTCTCCCACTCATAATGAGGGAAACAACCTCGACTTTGTGTTCTCCCGACTTTCTTCAATAACTAATTTTACCAATTCTTCCTTTACACTTTCAGACCATAACCTTCTTTCTTTTACGTTCAATAATCCTTCACCTTCTCAGAATCCCTCCACCCATAGTTCATACTAGAAACCATATGCCATTGATACTCACCAACTCACAGAAATCTTGAAGTCTTCTCTGTTTCCCCAAACCTGGCTACTAACCATTAGAATCATACTGTCAGAAGTGCCCTAGTTGAGATGCCACCACTCTCTATCCAAAATTTTCAACACATATGCAGGCAACCTTAGCACACAGGCTTTCTCACTTCAAATTCCTGCTCAAAACCTACAACTCTAAACCTAAACAGGTCTATTTTACTAATTTAATATCCCCCCTCTCTCTCTCTAACAATCCTAAAAGGCTTTTTGATACTCTTCACTCCTTATTAACACCATTAACTCTGTCACAAGCCTTGGGGCTGAAGCTCTGGCCACCTATTTTAAAGATAAAATTTACTGCATTTGCCAGGAAATAATTTCTCAATCCACTCACTCCATTAATCCCCTTCCCTCCACTACATTACTCTGTGCACTCCCTTTCTTTGAGCCAGTCACAAAGGAAGAACTGTCCAGGCTCCTTTCCTCTGCTCGATCCACTACCTGCATCAGTGACAATCCCCTCACATCTCGTACAGTCCCTCTCCCTAGCAGTCGCTTCTCACCTCACTAAAATCTTCATCCACTCTCTCTCCATTCTGGTATCACTCGTTCTTCTTTTAAGAATGCAGTTATTATCCCATTACTAAAGAAACCTTCCCTGAACCCATCCAGTGCTACTAACTACCAAGCAGTTTCGATTCTAATCTCCCTTTCATATACAAACTCCTGGAATGCCTGGTCTTTTCTTGACTAACCCACTATCTCACAGCTAATTCCCTCCTTGACCCCCTAAAATCTGGTTTTCTCACTATGTACTGCACTGAAACTGGGCTTTCTAAAGTCTCCAGTGATCTCCTCAAATCCAAAGGTAACTATTCTCTCCTCATTCTTCTGAATCTCACAGCAGCATTTGATACTGTGGACAACCAGCTCCTCCTCATGATGCTTAGCTGAATTAGCCTAAAGAACACTGTACTGCTTGCTTTCTTCTTATCTTATATAGGACCATGTTCTTCTTGTCCTGACCTATTCCAACTGTCCGGACCTTAACTTTGGGGTCTGTTATAGTATAAGACTAGCGACAAGTTTTGATTTGTAGAAGCTTCATCAAATTTTTAAAAGATTTGGTTCACGTCCAAATCGGTTCAAAACAATGTTGCTCCTGTACATTTTTATATAGTCCTCTAAAAGATAGTTCTTTTAGAAAAAGCGCCTATGTGTTTCATTCATTTTTTGTGAATTTTTGTTTCTGTTGCCCATCCCCTATGAAATGTAATGGATTCCTGGTGTCTGTAATGAAGTTTTATTGATAATCCGTGGTCCCATTACAGCAAAAATTTTTAAAAATCTAATTGTCACTGAGACAAAAAAAAATAATTTGTCTGGAGCTACAATTATAAATTACACAGTTCCAACTTACTTACAAATTCAACTTAAGTACAAGCCCAAGGAACCCATCTTGTATCTAACCCTGTATATTATTGTAAAGTAATCCATGAGGCCTCCTCAAAGGCAAGTTGGCATACTTAAAATTGGCAGATATACAAATACTATATAACTGAGCACTTGGAATATGTCATACTTAAACAACATCTACCATCAGTTAAACTGATGGTAGATGTGTAGTACTTACGTGCACATTTGTTTATGCACTAAGTCAAACTATTCTTTGTGTGCTACGAAACGGCACGATTTGTAAGAAAAAGAGTTTCAGAAAGATATGTAAATTAGCATGAGGGGCTCAAACTAAGCGCCTTTCGGCATTGTCATCTTTTAATTTATTCTAGTCCCACACTGCTTGTCCTGCCTGCTCCTGCTTAGGAGCTAGGAGAGAGCCGGTGATGTCTGAGAGCTGGGGCTTGGAGGGAGTTGGGCGGGAGCTTTCTAATTGCTCCTCAGATGGGAGCAGGCAGGACCACCAGTTTGGGGTGTGAATAAATGAAAAGACAACGTTGCCAGGACGTTCTCAGGTGATGTCAGCCTGAGCATCTCTGACTAATTTACATATTTTTAAAACTGTTTTTCTCACAAATCGTGCAGTTTCTATACTCACTTAGTCCATAAAGAAGCATGCACATAAGTGCTGGACATCTACCATCAGTGAAACTGAGGTATCTTTTAAGTGCATGTTGTTTATAAGACGAGCTTAGACCCACATGAATCCATATCTTGAGTAATACAAACTCAATGTTGTAATGCTTTTTGTGTTTTCCTGGCAGATATTAAATCTCCCACTACCAATTGTGCAATATCTAAATTCCACAGCATACTAATAGTGAATATTGCTGGCCAGGTGCATCCTCTCATGGTCATTGTATTTTTCTACATATAAGGGGCTACTTCTAGCAGGGCAGCATAATTCACCAAATAAAATGGGGGTCATTTACTAAGGGCCCGATTCACGTTTTCCCGACGTGTTACCCGAATATTTCCGATTTGCGCCGATTTCCCCTGAATTGCCCCGGGATTTTGGCGCACGCGATTGGATTGTGGCGCATCGGCGCTGGCATGCACGCGACGGAAATCGGGGGCGTGGCCGAACGAAAACCTGACGGATTCGGAAAAACCGCTGCATTTTTAAAAAAAAATCTGTCGCAGAGCTTTCACTTACCTACACTCAGCCCGGCTCGGTGAACTCCAGCGCGTTCCGATGCTTTTCAACGCAGCAGCGCCACCTGGTGGATGGCGGAGGAACTACCTTAATGAATCCCGGCCGGACCCGAATCCAGCGCAGAGAACGCGCCGCTGGATCGCGAATGGGCCGGGTAAGTAAATCTGCCCCAATGTCTTCATTGATTTGAGGGTATTAAACAGTGGCATAAAAAGATATTCTCTTTAGTGAGTCCTTTCAGATTTACAGTATTATTGTCCCAGGTCAGAACTAGAGGATGCCATCTTTTGGGCTCAAAAGCTTTGCCACATCTTTCATAATAAATATAAAAATTTGTGTAGAAGCAGTGGTATGATTGAGTAATTACTTAATAAAAGGGATATGCGTTTATGTCTTGGAGGATACACAAAAAAATCCAGCAGTTGAAGGTCTCTTATGTTTACTGATTTTTTCTTGTGCATTATAATATATCATTGCACATGTTTAGGTAGGCACCATTTACATTATGCTTTTCTGCAGACATATCTCTTCTTTGCCTTGTGTAGGGTAAATATAGATATAATAATAATATAAGTCATGCTGTATAAAGACTGTAAAAGCAATCTTCAGAGTTCCTTATAAAATGTTTGATTTATTAAAAGGGTTATGTCACTAACAATAATGGCCTTCTGTCATTATAGCAGAGCATTTTGAGCATGCTTAACCAATTTTGCCTAGTTCTCCATATATTCATTTGCTAGTGTCCCCAGCACCTTGTCTGTTTCATTTTATAGTTGACACTGGCTATATACTGCTTAGCAGCCATGTAAAGGCACATTCACATGGCCGTCTGCGGGGACGTACATGCGGCCGCAAATTTGCGGCCGCATGTACGTCCCCATAGACGGCAATAGCGGCGCGGCGCAGATACGGTGCCACACATGTGTGGCACCGATCCGGCCCGCACACCGCAAAAAGATAGAGCATGCTCTATCTTTTGGTGTGTGTGCGGCCGTGCGCCGCTATTCTCTATGGAGGGAGGAGGGGCCGCCTCCTCCTCCTCTCCAGCACACGGCGGTATGCCCGCACGGCGGGCATACCGCTGTGTGAATGTACCCTAAGTAGGACGGGATTAGGCTCATTTAGCCAGAACTATAAATCTTGGGAGGGTCAGAAAAGCATACATAGCCATATGTATTGCTGGACTGTATATAAGCCATATTAATGCAATAATGCACATGGTAAACCCCCTTCAAGATAACAAAATTCTTTTATGTTCTAAATTTTGTGAAGGGAAGCAGAAAAACAAGAAACAAATGCACAAAACCCATTTCTTCTTACAAAGTAGAAAGTATTTGACATCTTTCAGTAAATAGTTCTCATGCACTACAATACACCACAACCATAAGAATTTGTGTACAGTTTATACAAGAATACCAAAAAATAGGGAAGAGGTAACATAAAAGAAAAAAAGCTAAGTAAATATTCATTGCATCACACTGGAGCTTACAGGAACTGACATATGTGAAGAAAAAACAAGTGGAATTCCAGTAACAGAAATGATATGGTGAAAGAGTGATAAGAGTGCATCAAAAATGTCAAATCAACAAGGCGCCAGCTAATTATCTCACAGCATCTCATGCTTCAGATATAAGATAAACAGGGTTATATTATTTCACACAGCTAGGAGCTAGGATCTAATCCAGACTTTTCTATAACCTCATACCAGCCACAGCTAAAAACTTTGCATGTTGTCAGTACTGCTTGGTGCGTTACACACCAAGCAGCACATTTACTTACCCGTCCATGTGCATTTTCTGAGGTGCGTTCCCCAATGAGAATGCACAGCTGCCGCGATTCACTGAGATTGTGCGCCCAATTTCCTGCTTGTGTCGCTTCCCCGCTCAGGTCCACCGGAGTTTGCCATCTTCTTCCCGTTGTATGTAAGTGCTTGGCTTGCAACACAATTTAAATGTTAAATCATGCGCTTAGTCTGAATCAGTCCGATCATCCAACGGCCCGCCCCCGATTTGTGTCCATGAAAGCCGGCGCCATTGCGCCAAAATCCAATCACGTGCGCCAAAAACCCCTGCTAAATGCGGAGCAAAACGGAAATCGATGGAATATCCGACAATAGTGCGGTCCGTGGACCCTTAGTAAATAAGCCCCAATGTCATAATTGATTTGAGGATATACAGATATTCTCTTTAGTGAGTCCTTTGAGATTTACAGTATTATTGTCCCAGGTCAGAACTAGAGGATGCCATCTTATGGGCTCAAAAGCTTTATACAATGTGAGTGTTAAAGGGATATTCTTGTTTCAGCAAATAAATGTTATTGCTTGTATAATGAAATGTTATACAATTTTCCAATATACTTTTGGTATCAATTCCTCACAGTTTTCTAGATCTCTGCTTGCTGTCCTTCTATAGAAAGATTTATTGTTCACAGGTGCATAGCTCGTTATATCTCAGAAAGTAATCAGAGCAGTGTGATGTAACGAGCCAGGCACCTGTGTGACATCACATGACCAGCGACGGATTAGCTACCGTCAGATAAGCAGATAAGCTACACTACCAAGACCCACCATACAAAAAAGACAGCCACTGTATCTTAGACCGTCTTTTCTTATCCTTGACAACCACTTTTAGTCCTGAACTGCGTAATTTGAAATGGACTGGCTGAGATATGGAAACCACAGACCCACAGACTGTACTTCAAGGATTAGCTAAGGACTTTGTTTTGTCAGCTTGATATCTTTTAAGAATGTGTGTGGTATTCATTTCTTTCATGGGTGGCTATCCCTATCTACAAAGATAAAGAAAGCTATTCACAAAACATATTTGTTACTATGACACACAAATGTTTTCTGTTTCAACACGAGAATAATTTGCTTTTTACTACAACTGAAATGTTTACCTTTGGTAAGTGAAAAATGTAGTTAAAAAACCCTGACCAGAATATATACATTTTTATGTTATATAATTGTATTTGCTAATTAGTGTAGCTATCAAGGGTCTTGGACATGACAGGAGAACACCCAGGAAAGCTACTGAGGGTGACAGACAATGGGGCAGATTTAGTAATACTTCAATATATTGGGGGTCATTTACTAATGGCCCGATTCGCGTTTTCCCGACGTGTTACCCGAATATTTCCGATTTGCGCCGATTTTCTCTGTATTGCCCCGGGATTTTGGCGCACGCAATCAGATTTTGCCGTACTATCTCGCAAATTAGGCCAAACCCACTTTTAGCACAGTCAGCTAAGTTTATCATATGGGTAATAAGTTTTTATAAATTATTTAAAACATTTAAAAAGAAATTGAGCCATCATATTAGGCATTTTGTGTGTGTGCATATTACTTCAGAATTGCGGTACTGTACATGTGCATGTTTTATCTCTCTCATTGGGGCTCATTTTCTAAGGGTCCGCAGAGCGTATTTTCGTTGTTCTATATGCATATTCTGTGCATTTTGTCTAAAGGTACTGCCAATCCACACTAAAATGCTTTAACTTTGTCTAGTGATTGGTGCCCACTCAATTATCCCACATTAATAAGCTATCTTGCGTATACATTTAAAAAAATTTCTTAAAAGACCACATATAAAAAATATATATTTTATTGAAGCTTTTTTTCTTATTAAATATTAGTTGATAGATTTTAGTTGGTGTTATGACTTTCCACCTCTCATTCTTCGAGTGCTCAATATTTTTTCCCAGTGTCAATTTTCATTATTACACATAACTTAAAGAGAATCTGTCAGGTGCTATTTGGGACACTATTCTACCCACAGATCCTTACTTTTTAAAACTGATTATTCGAGGTTACCCCTCCCTGCATTCTCATAACCGCCTCTGTCAGCAAAGTAGAGTTAACCATTTGTATCCACATTTTAACCGTTGGCTCCTCTTTAGACATCCTTTTCTTGATGATACAAAATTTTGCCAGAAAAAGTAACTTTTTTATTACATATCCCATACTATTATTCGATATGTCCTTTAGCACACCTAATATGCCCTCCTGTACAGTAGGTGGGTTATCAAGTTCCTTATGCTTATTCAATTCTCCCGACACTTTTGCCCAAAATTTTCTGTACAATGCCAGAGAAGATGTATATTGTGTGCTTTTTCCAGTCCACAGCTATTACAACTATATGTTTTATCCCCGAAAAGTCGTAATATTTTGGGTGAATAGCATATTCTATGTAATGTGAACAATTGGGCCGATCTGTGGGCTGGGATTTTGGTTACCCTAACCACATCTGTCAGTATACATTGCCAATGGTTTTCCTCTACCACACCAATCTCCTCCACCCACCTATTCGAGAGTCTTAATATAATATTGGTATGGGACTGCCCTGCCCAAAATCGCAACAATCTTTTACTTTTAAAGTTAGACCCCTATGCAGTCCTCAAAGGCATTATCAGTGGGGATAAATGCAGATCAAGTAGGGCAGAGTAGTCTAGTGTTTTCCACCAATGTAGTAATTGGAGATAGTGTAATAACAACGACCTGTCAGCCCAAATTCTTCCTTTAGTTCTTGAAAAGACTTGAATATACCATTATTAACTAACTGAAAAATTTATTTCACCCCCGCTCCAGCCATTCTCTACGTCTAACTTCTGGGGTTTTCCACCTTCCATTTCCCCATATAGGTGTAATCAAGTTCAATCCCTTCATGTCTGCTTTTTTTTTTAATTCTTTCCAAACCTCGAGCAAAAGGTTTAATGTAAGCCAGCTTGAGCCCAATTTATATATCTTCCAACTTTCTGTTTCCAAAATTTCCAAAACTTTATACTCGCCCTGTTCAACCCCCCGATTTCAAATATTTCGGAGCAGGTCAGAGTCCCAGGCGGAAATTTATTTTGCTTGCGCTACTACAAAATGGGCCCTAATATCTGGCGCCTCAAACCCCCGTTTTTTATAGGGTTGCTTAAGAACCTTCATCTGTTTTCCTTGCCATACCAATTCAGCAAACAAGCTCTCTATAAACTTAAAAATTTTCAAAGGAACTGAAGTAGGTGAGGCAGAAAGTATATATAGAAATTTTGGAAGCAAGAACATCTTAATTAATGCAATCCTTCCTAACATATTGATGGGGAGTTTTTTCCATAAATGTATTTTTTTCCTCATTGTCCCTATAATCGATAGAATATTCCTATCTGTATATTCTGAAATAATGCCAGTAACATTAATACCTAGATACTTAATGCTTTCCCCATTCCTGATGACCATTACCTCCTACAGTGTCATCCAAGGGGAGCCAAGCAGATATATGCCAGTCATGAGATCTCAGGTAGAGGAGAATATCGTCTGCGTGCAATGAGATTTTTTTTGTGTATATCTCCATGTCGGAACCCTACTATATGCCCATCCTGTCTAAATTTATAGGCCAGTGGCTATAGCAAAAAGGAGGAGTGACAGGGGACATCCCTGCTGAGATCCTCTACCCATATGGTAACACCAATATATGGGCTATATACACTTACCGGCCACTTTATTAGGTACACCTGTCCAACTGCTCCTTAACACTTAATTTCTAATCAGCCAACCACATGGCGGCAACTCAGTGCATTTAGGCATGTAGACATGGTCAAGACAATCTCCTGCAGTTCAAACCGAGCATCAGTATGGGGAAGAAAGGTGATTTGAGTGCCTTTGAATGTGGCATGGTTGTTGGTGCCAGAAGGGCTGGTCTGAGTATTTCAGAAACTGCTGATATACTGGGATTTTCACGCACAACCATCTCTAGGGTTTACAGAGAATGGTCCGAAAAAGAAAAAACATCCAGTGAGCGGCAGTTCTGTGGGCGGAAATGCCTTCTTGATGCCAGAGGTCAGAGGAGAATGGGCAGACTGGTTCGAGCTGATAGAAAGGCAACAGTGACTCAAATCACCACCAATTACAACCAAGGTAGGCAGAAGAGCATCTCTGAATGCACAGTACGTCGAACTTTGAGGCAGCTGGGCTACAGCAGCAGAAGACCACACCGGGTGCCACTCCTTTAAGCTAAGTACAGGAAACCGAGGCTACAATTTGCACAAGCTCATCGAAATTGGACAGTAGAAGATTGGAAAAACGTTGCCTGGTCTGATGAGTCTCAATTTCTGCTGCGACATTCGGATGGTAGGGTCAGAATTTGGCATCAACAACATGAAAGCATGGATCCATCCTGCCTTGTATCAACGGTTCAGGCTGGTGGTGGTGGTGTCATGGTGTGGGGAATATTTTCTTGGTACTCTTTGGGCCCTTTGGTACCAATTGAGCATTGTTGCAACTCCACAGCCTACCTGAGTATTGTTGCTGACCATGTCCATCCCTTTATGACCACAATGTACCCAACATCTGATGGCTACTTTCAGCAGGATAATGCGCCATGTCATCTCAGACTGGTTTCTTGAACATGACAATAAGTTCACTGTACTCAAATGGCCTCCACAGTCACCAGATCTCAATCCAATAAAGCATCTTTGGGATGTGGTGGAACGGGAGATTTGCATCATGGATGTGCAGCCGACAAATCTGCGGCAACTGTGTGATGCCATCATGTCAATATGGACCAAAATCTCTGAGGAATGCTTCCAGCACCTTGTTGAATCTATGCCACAAAGAAATGAGGCAGTTCTGAAGGCAAAAGGGGGTCCAACCCGTTACTAGCATAGTGTACCTAATAAAGTGGCCGGTGAGTGTACATTAAAGGGATATCATAGATTATGCCTTGTCTCATGACATAATCATTATAGTCTCATCTCCCTTTCTCTTACATGGGGTCAAATCATGCGATTGGCTTTTAAGAATTATACACCTAAAACAAAACACTTAGCCAATTTAAACAAAATATTTTTCTTTTATTGAATACTCAGTTTAGACAAGACAATACACAAATCTATAAAATTGTTATCACAAGTGGGTCATTATGGGTTAGTGAAGATATCACACTAAAACATAAAGTACATAGAGGGGAGGTATATGTGTTGTTAACTATTTCTTAGTATGGGGTCACATTATCAGATGCTGGGTGCAAGGCTCATGTGCAAGTAAATGCATTAAAGTGCAAAGTGCTGCAGTACTAATCTTATTACAGTCATGCATCCAACAACATATGACATTATTCAAACATATACATTTTGCAGTATGACAACATACCCGTGGTCATAGTGTACCTTCCGTCCACAGTAAAACTAAAATACCAGGCTGGGTGCGTGCGGATGCGGCAGAACCCTGCCCCTAGGTTCCGTCACTCTGGCCCCGGTCATGTGTCCTACAATGACGCTTTGTGTCATGTGATGGGTCACGTGCGCGGGGCTGAATGCGGACCGGGCACTTTTAAGAGATGATCCTGGTGCTTGCTAGTGCTTCCTGGGCGCCCTGGAGCCTTTTTGGCAATAATGGAACCTCTCTCCTTGAATTCCTTGATGATGTACAATCTTTCTAGCTCTTCCCAGTTAGGCCAGTTTTGTTGAGTGCAATGATGACTGCACGTGTTTCTTTAGAGATAACCATGGTTAACAGAAGAGAAACAATGATGCCAAGCACCAGCCTAATTTTAAAGCGTCCAGAGGTGTGATTCTTACTTAATCATGACAGATTGGTCGCCAGCCCTGTCCTCATCAACACCCACACCTGTGTTAATGGAGCAATCACTGAAACGATGTTAGCTGCTCCTTTTAAGGCAGGTCTGCAATGAAGGTGAAATGTGTTTTAGGGGAAAAAGTTAATTTTCTAGGTAAATATTGACTTTGCAATTAATTGCTGTTAAGCTGATCAATCTTTATAACATTCTGGAGTATATGCAAATTGCCATTATCAAACCTGATGCAGTAGACTTTGTAAAAATTAAGATTTATATAATTCTCAAAACCTTTGGCCATAACTGTAAGTGTGATTGGTTTACAATCCTGGTGGTAGATGTAATTTAACTAAGCAAATAAAATTTTAAAAAATAACAAAAATATTCTAAAATTTATTCTATAATTGATACATTTTTCCCTTAATTTTGTATATACTTTATTTTAAAACTGGGTCTTGAGACAAAAATATGTGTGTGTTTTCCTGTTCTATTTCTTGGAAATACTTTCAAAATATTTAGGTTCAGGATATTTTCTATAAAGATCTCTTAATTCACTGCATGTGTTGAGATTTAGAATTCAGAAAATGTTAATTCTTTGTATTTTTTGTATGTTTGTAGTTTTTGGCCACGCAGGCCAGTGGTTTATGTGCTAGCTGGTTTGGAATGATCCATAAACTTTATATGTGGTTTAAGTTTTTCATGTAAATTGCAATTGACATTATGAAACCTGATGCAGACTTTTTAAAAATTAACATTTGTATCATTCTCAAAACTTATGGCCATGACTGTAATGTTATTTTCTTTAAACTTTTGGAAGTTCCAACTGTTCAATGTTTTATTACTTTGTGCACAACCTGCTGAACAAAGAGCATAACAGTAAAATTCCCAACAGGTAAGATGTTAATGTCAAGCAGTAATTGATGCAGTAATTGAAGGCCATATGACAAGTTATTGAGATATTGACAATTTTTTGTTCGGGTATACCTTTCATTGTTATTGTTGTCCTAGGGTGCATGGAGGTTACCAAAGCCTCCATGTCTGCCAACTAATGAAGCCTAGTAGGCTGGATCTAATGGACTAACTATCAGGGAAAACTGACAGATACATTACAATGCAGTTGGATGTACCCCAACATAGTATCAATTAAATTGCTATCCTGTCCTGCAATAAACAATCCCTAATTACATTGTTTTGATTAGGGAATCAAAAAGTTATAGCTCTCTGTGTATGGCAGCACATAAGCAAAGAAGATTTCCTCAAAACCTGTTTTTTTACT
The DNA here is from genome assembly GCF_040894005.1 of Engystomops pustulosus. NCBI lineage: Eukaryota > Metazoa > Chordata > Amphibia > Anura > Leptodactylidae > Engystomops > Engystomops pustulosus. Next base: position 83,510,655 of record NC_092416.1, on the reverse strand, counting down.
GAAGTATTAAAATATAAGAAAACCTATACATATTTGGTGTCTTCTTAATCATACTAAGCGGTAGAATAATTTTATCATGTTTTTTTATTGTACGATTTAATTAAAAAATAAGTGGTAGAAAGAGCTAATACAATTTTATTATTATGCTATTTTTACCCCAAAATTAACCTATTGGGAAAGGCAACTCTTACCACAAAAATATCCCTCATATGCTTATTTCAGATAAAAAATTAAAAAGGTTCTGTCTTTTGGATGTTACGCTATGTCCTTAAAGTCCTTTTGGCAATAAAAAGATATTCACATGAAAGCAAGATGCTTAAATATACCAAATGTATAACAAAAATACAGCTATTCACAGATGTAATTCCAATCTGTCTTATACCCATCTCATGACTGTGATCTGTCTGATATCTCCTTTTCTATGTACGAGTAGAATCTGCAGAAGCTAAATTAAAGTGTAAATAAACTTGTACCCTGATAATCTAAGCACATTGTCAGCTCACAGCATCTCATTGCACAGAGGAATCATGAAGTGTCTGCTCAGCTAAAGCCCGTCCACACTCTGAAATCTGACACTGACCAACCTAGGGACCAGAAATTGCAAAGTAAGAGGTTAAAAAATTATCTTTATTGTGTAAACATCATTAACCGGTTCGCGCCCGCCGTGTATTCACGGCGGCGGTCGCGTTCCGATGCATGGAGAGGGCTCGAGGGCCGAGCCCTCTCCATAGCCGGTAAGTCTCTGCTGCATATTGCAGCAAAGGCTTACCGGTAACACCCGGGATTGGTGCCGGCACCGATCGCGGGTGTTTTCTTGCAGAACGCCGCCGGCAGAGCTGCCGGCGGCTTCAAACTGATGGCGGCGCATGGGCGCCGCCATCTTTCCGAGGATCGCTGCTCCCCGTGACGTCATCGGGGAGCGTCGATCCGTTGCCATGGTAGCTTCGGGTCTCACGAAGACCCGAAGCTACTTCGGGTTAACCCATTCATTACAATGTGCTATCAGCACATTGTAATGTATGAGGAGTAAAATCCCCATATACTGCCATACTGTAGTATGGCAGTATATGGTAGGATCGATCAGACAACCTAGGGTTAAAGTACCCTAGGGAGTCTGAAAAATAGTAAAAATAAAAATTTTAAAAAAGTTAAAAAAAAAATTATAATAAAAAAACCTAAAAATTCAAATCACCCTCCTTTCCCTAGAACTGATATAAATATAAATAAACAGTAAAAATCATAAACACATTAGGTATCGCCGCGTCCGAAAATGCCCGATCTATCAAAATATAATAACGTTTTTTCACTGCGTTTAACCGCGTAACGGAAAATCGCGTCCAAAGTCAAAACTGGCACTTTTTTGCCATTTAAAAAAAAATTAAAAATTCTATAAAAAGTGATCAAAAGGTCGTACAGTCCTAAAAATAATATCATTGAAAACATCATCAAAAGTCGCAAAAGATGACACCACCCTCAACTCCATACAACAAAGTAAGAAAAAGTTATAAGCACAAGAAGACGGCAAAATAAAAAAAAAATTTTGTTCATGAGGTTTTAATTTTTGTAAATGTATGAAAACTTTATAAAACCTATACAAATTTGGTATCCCTGTAATCGTACTGACCCAAAGAATAAATTAGATGCGTCATTTGTGGCATGAAGTGAAAGCCGTAATATCCAAGCCCACAAGAATACGACACAAATGCGTTTTTTCACCATTTTCACTGCATTTGGAATTTGTTTCCCGCTTCCCAGTACATGGCATGGAATATTTAATACCATCACTATGAAGTACAATTTGTTACACAAAAAACGAGCCATCACATAGCTTTTTACGTGTAAAAATAAAAAAGTTATAGATTTTTGAAGGTGGGGAGTGAAAAATGGACATGAAAAAACGGGAAAGGGCCCGGTCCTTAACCGGTTAAGGAATTAACCTTTTCAGAACTAAGGTTTTTTTGTTTTTGGGGTTCTGTTTTTTACTCTTCTCATTCCAAAAGCTATAACTTTTTTATTTTTCCGTGGATGGGCTTGTTATCTGAGGGACTAATTGTACATTTTAGTGGTATAATTTAATAGTCAATGCAATGTACTGGAAAGCTGAAAAAAATTCCAAGTGCAGTGAAATTGACAAAAAAAGACATTTGCTGAATTTTCTTGTTTTTACAGCTTTTTCTGTGAGCTCCACATGACAACTCCCCTTTATTCTTTGAATCGATACAATCACTGAGATACCACTTTTTATAGGTTTTATTAGGTTTTAGTAGATTTTTAAAAAAAATAAATCTTTTGTACAAAAAATGCCATTTTGCCAAATTCCAAGGCTAATAACTTTTTAATAATTTAGTGTACTGACCTATGCAAGGTGTCATTATTTGCAGTACATGCTGACATCTTAATTTATGTCAATTTGGGACCTATATGATAGTTTGAGAATTTTCTTTCTGTGCAAACCTCTTAATTAATTAATGTGGAGTTCACCTGACAGCCAAATTTTCTTAACTTTTTGTAAGCATACAATTGTAACCATGTGATGCCTAGCCCACACATAACATGGTGATGACTGTGTCTTAAGGACACTTGATATCTATATGTTACATCATTGTAAGTTATGGTATTATTATATACCACATATACTTGTGTATGAGACAACCTGAGTTTTTTACCACAAAAAACTGGGAAAATGTATTGACTCGAGTATACTCTCTAATACTCTATACTCTCTAATAAAATGTCCAGTAGTCTCCCCTCATCAAGTGCCCCCATTAACCGGTTAAGGACCGGGCCCTTTCCTGTTTTTTCATGTCCATTTTTCACTCCCCACCTCTAATCTATAAAATCTATAAAATCTATAACTTTTTTATTTTTACACGTAAAGAGCTGTGTGACAGCTTGTTTTCTGCGTAACAAATTGCACTTCATAGTGATGGTATTAAATATTCCATGCCATGTACTCGTAAGCGGGAAAAAAATTCCAAATGCAGTGAAAATGGTGAAAAAACGCATTTGCGCCATTTTCTTGTGGGCTTGGATATTACGTCTTTCACTCAGTGCCCCAAATGACATGTCTACTTTATTCTTTGGGTTGGTACGATTAAGGGGATACCAAATTTGTATAGGTTTTATAATGTTTTCATACATTTATAAAAATTAAAACCCCCTGTACAAAAACTTCTGGCGCTAATAACTTTTTTATACTTTGTTGTACGGAGCTGTGGATGGTGTCATTTTTTGCAAAATTTGATGATATTTTCAATTATATCATTTTTAGGACTGTACTACCTTTTGATAATTTTTTATAGATTTTTTTATATTTTTCAAAATGGCAAAAAAGTGCCATTTTCGACTTTGGGCGCTATTTTCCGTTACGGGGTTAAACGCATTGAAAAAACGTTATCATATTTTGATAGATCGGGCATTTTCGGACGCGTCGATACCTAATGTGTTTATGATTTTTACTGTTTATTTATATTTATGTCAGTTCTAGGGAAAGGGGGGTGATTTGAAATTTTAGGCTTTTTTACTATAATTTTTTTTTTTAAACTTTTTTTTATTTTTACTATTTTTCAGACTCCCTAGGGTACTTTGTGAATACATGGCAGGCGGTCGCGAACTGGTTAATATAATGTCCGGCCTAGTGCCCCCATTAATATAATGTCCGGCCTAGTGCCCCCATTAATAAAATGTCCAGCAGAGTGCCCGCATTATTATAATGCTCAGCAGAGTGTCCCCATTAATATAATGTCCAGCAGAGTGCCCACATTATTATAATGCCCAGCAGAGTGTTCCTATTAATACTTCAGCAGACGGGACAGTGCGACGTCATTGTGTGCCAGCAAACACATAGACACATCTGCCAGCCCGTCCGGTTCTGCAGGGAAAAGAGTACGTTGTGGCTCAGCGCGTACAGTGAGTACAGTGATTACTAACTTTATTTTTATATATATATATATATATATATATATTCGAGTATAAGCCGAGTGGGGCTTTTTTAGCACAAAAATTGTGCTGAAAAACTCGGCTTGTACGGTATTATAATTATTGATTTAGTAATTTATGGATATTTTACACAGTACTGAAAATAAGTAAAATGGAAACAGCACTCCTGGAAGAGTTAACATTTATTCACTCAAAGTGCAGGTTTCAGTCCCTCTTTAGAGCTATTTTTTACCTTACTTTATCTTACACTGTACTGCATATATATTAAGTGAAGGAGTACTTTGATCAATACTGCATTACAGGGCCTAAACAATATAAGTTGTTAATGTACATCATTTAGAGATATTGGGGCACATTTACTTACCCGGTCCAGTCGCGATCCAGCGGCGCGTTCTCCAACGAGGATTCAGGTCTGCCGGGATTCACTAAGGTCCCTGCACCCGATATCCACCAGGTGTCGTTGCTGTCGCCGGAGTTCACCTGCTTCTTCCTGGTGCTGATCTTACGACACAAATTATTTTTTAAATTCCTTGTTTTTTCCGAATTGGGTTGTCCGACGGCTACGCCTTCCAATTTCTGTTGCGTGATGGCCGGCGCCGATGAGCAAAATTCCAATTGGATGCATCAAAATCCCGGGGCAATTCAGGGCAAATCGTCGGGAAAACCGATGAAAGTGCACGTTTCGGACCCTTAGTAAATGAGATCCATTTTGTTTGATTGGTGAGCTCTTCCTTAAAACTCTTATTTTCCAGAATAGGCAGTACCCATGTTATGTACAAGATAGGTTCTGTAGGTTTCTTATTAAGTTGAATTTGTATGTACGTCAGAACATTTTGTAAGAGTAATGCCAGACATTTTTTTTTCCCTGTAGCAATTAGATTTTCATAACTATGTACATATGCAGCGCAGCATGGAGCGAACAGGGAAAGGTTGATGGTCTCACGGGAGGCAAAAGTACAGGTACATATACATGCAGAGATATGTCTAATGGAACAGATTTATTAATAAGTGGCCAACCCCTTTAAAAGAAACCTACCATAAAAGTTAATCATAATAAACCAGGGACGCTTACTTATAATTCCAGGCACTGTGACCGTAATAATCTTCTTATATTTGTTATCCTTGGACTCCTTCCTTTTAAACCCCGCCGCCCCAGAAGGACTCTGCGAGGTGTTATCAGTACCCTTCTATGCTGTAGCTTCACAACCTGTTACATTGTCTTCCCTCCCCCTTATTCCCTTTAGCACTTTCTCCTTTCCTCTGTCGTTGAAGAAAGGTCGTTAATAAATATATAAGAAGATTACCACAGTCCCTGAATCTATGGGTAAGTAACCATGGTTTATAATTAGAGATGAACGAACACTAAAATGCTCAAGTGCTCGTTACTCGAGTCGAACTTTTTCCGATGCTCGAGCATTTTTCAAGGGGACCAAGGCTCTGCAAAGGGAAGCTTAGCCAAAAACGTGGAAACCTCAGAAAATGATGGAAACACCACGGAAATGGACAGGAAACACCAGAGGCAGCATGCATGGATGCCTCTGAGGCTGCCTAATCGCTCCATTATGCCAAAATTATGGGCAACAGCATGGCGATGACAGAGTGACTGAGTGAGGCGAGATAGCATCTAAACACCCAATAATTGACCCTGACACTATAGGAGACGGCATGCGGAGGCAGGCTAGAGAGTGTCATGGAGACATACCCCAAATGGACTCAGGCTTCAAACCAATTTTAAAAATTCCTTTTGGCGAGGATTTGGCCTGGTTATGGCGGCAGAGAGGAACCAAAGGAGGTGAGCAAAAAGTGCTGAAATGATTTCCTATGTGAACAAAAGGTTGACGGTATATTTAGTCGATAACACAGCATGGTGGCGACAGAGTGACCAAGTTCCATAACGTATCTGGTGAGACACCCGAAAAATGAGCCTGACACAGCTCATTTGCTAAGTGGACGACATGTGGAGGCAGCTATGGAGATGACTTTTGGAGGCAGCTATGGAGACGACATGTGGAGGCTGCTATGGAGACAACGTGTGGTGGTAGCTATGGAGACAACGTGTGGGGGCAGCTATGGAGACGACGTGTGGAGGCAGCTATGGAGACGACGTGTGGAGGCTGCTATGGAGACAACGTGTGGAGGCAGCTATGGAGACGACGTGTGGAGGCAGCTATGGAGATGGCGTCTGGAGGCTGCTATGGAGACGACGTGTGGAGGCAATGGGGATGGTTATGGCACCCGAGGTGAACAGAAGGAGGTGAGAAAAGAGGAGTGAAAAGGATTTTAGAGGTAAAAGGTTATAGGTTGTAGGTTGAAGATTGCTGCAGTTCAATCGATGTTAGTTGGACCTTGGGATGGAGCTGGCGGTCCGCTGCCAGGCGAGCTTTCGCCTGTTCAAACCCCTGCCTCTCGGCTCCTCCCCACCCAAAATGTGCCCGGGGGCCAGAAGCGTTTACTTTGAAAAAAATATCATTTTCAAAGCAAGCGGGGTCGTTTGAATACTTCATCTAGGAAAAATGGAATAGCATAGCGGTTCTATTTTTTTTTTTTGGAAATGGTTCCATGATTAAGAGTGACGGTATGGGGCATCCATATTGCGCCGCTATGATTAAATCTTCAGGTCTCCAGCATGGCGGCGATAGATGGGACGACTTCCATTATGTAGCTGCCTGACACAGCTCGTTTGCTAAGGGGATGATGTATGGAGGCAGTAAGGTTATAGGTTATAGGTTAAAGGTTGCTGCAGTTCCAACGATGTTAGTTGGATCTTGGGATGGAGCTGGCGGTCCGCTGCCAGGCGAGCTTTTGCCTGTCCAAGCTCAAATGTAGTAATGTTCTTATCAGTAATTGGCCTGGTTATGGCGGGGGTGGGGAACGTAAACAGATGTGCAAGTAGCGCTGAAAAAACATTGGTCAATCATAAAAGTTTGGCGGTATATTTTGTGGATAACACAGCAGGGTGGCGACAAAGTTAACAAGTTTGATGTGGAAGCCGTTAAAACAACCCAAAATTCTGCCTGACGCAGCACGTTTGCTAAGGGGACGATGTATGGAGGCAGTAAGGTTATAGTAGTAGATTAAAGTTGTTGCAGTTAAAACGATGTTAGTTTGATCTTGGGATGAGCTGACGGTCCGCTGCCAGTCAAGCTTTCGCCTGTCCAAGCCCCTGTCTATCGGCTCCTCCCCACTCAAAATGGGCCTGTGGGCCAGAAGCGTTTACTTTAAAAAAATTATCATTTTCAAAGCAGGCGGGGGCTACAAACAGCATTTCTAAAAACCTTTTGTGTAAGATGAAGTGTAGTACTGTTGTTATAAGTAATTGGCCTGGTTATGGCGGGGGAGGGGAACGTAAACAGATGTGCAAGTAGCGCTGAAACAATCATAAAAGTTTGGCGACATATTTTGTGGATAACACAGCAGGGTGGCGACAAAGTTAACAAGTTTGATGTGGAAGCTGTTAAAACAACCCAAAATTTTGCCGAACACAGCTTGTTTGCTAAGGGGATGATGTATGGAGGCAGCTATGTGGACAACTTTTGGGGGCAGCTATGGAGACGACGTGTGGAGGTAGCAATGGAGACAAGGTGTGGAGGCAGCGATGGAGACAATGTGTGGAGGCAGCTATAAAGACGACGTGTGGAGGCTGCTATAAAGACGACGTGTGGAGGCTGCTATGCAGGCAATTATATTTGGATAGTGCCTGTATGTGGCAGTCCAAAAAAGTTTTCAAAACAGAGGAACGGGTAGGTGGCCCTCCAGAAAAATTAAATAGATAGAGTGCTTGTATGTGGCAGTCCAAAAAAGTTTTCAAAACAGAGAAGCGGGTAGGTGGCCCTCTAGAAAAATTAAATAGATAGAGTGCCTGTATGTGGCAGTCCAAAAAAGTTTTCAAAACAGAGGAGCAGGTAGGTGGCCCTCCAGAAAAATGAAATAGATTGAGTGCCTGTATGTGGCAGTCCAAAAAAGTTTTCAAACCAGAGGAGCAGGTAGGTGGCCCTCCAGAAAAATGAAATAGATTGAGTGCCTGTATGTGGCAGTCCAAAAAAGTTTTCAAAACAGAGGAACGGGTAGGTGGCCCTCCAGAAAAATTAAATAGATAGAGTGCTTGTATGTGGCAATCCAAAAAAGTTTTCAAAACAGAGAAGCGGGTAGGTGGCCCTCTAGAAAAATTAAATAGATAGAGTGCCTGTATGTGGCAGTCCAAAAAGTTTTCAAAACAGAGGAGCAGGTAGGTGGCCCTCCAGAAAAATGAAATAGATTGAGTGCCTGTATGTGGCAGTCCAAAAAAGTTTTCAAACCAGAGGAGCAGGTAGGTGGCCCTCCAGAAAAATGAAATAGATTGAGTGCCTGTATGTGGCAGTCCAAAAAAGTTTTCAAACCAGAGGAGCAGATAGGTGGCCCTCCAGAAAAATGAAATAGATTGAGTGCCTGTATGTGGCAGTCCAAAAAAGTTTTCAAACCAGAGGAGCAGGTAGGTGGCCCTCCAGAAAAATTAAATAGATTGAGTGCATGTATGTGGCAGTCCAAAAAAGTTTTCAAACCAGAGGAGCAGGTAGGTGGCCCTCCAGAAAAATTAAATAGATTGAGTGCCTGTATGTGGCAGTCCAAAAAAGTTTTCAAACCAGAGGAGCAGGTAGGTGGCCCTCCAGAAAAATTAAATACATAGAGCACTATAGCTAGAGCCAGTTGGCCCTGGCAAAAAATAGCCAGTTGCCTCTGCTTTAGTGTACAAAGAGGAGGAGAAGGAGGAGAATGAGGAGGAGGAGTGCATACATGAGAATTATAAAGGTTGAGCTGCTTTCACCTGGTGGAGAATGGAAATCATGAGAAATCCATGATTGATTCATCTTGATAAGCGTCAGCTTGTCAGCGCTGTCAGTCGACAGGCATGTACGCTTATCGTGATGATGCCACCAGCTGCACTGAAAACCCGCTCTGACAACACACTAGCAGCAAGGCAGGCAAGAACCTCCAAGGCGTACAGATGTCCATCTTTGAAACCCAGTAGTTGTAGGGAGCTGTGTGATCATTTAGGACGATATGTACTCCCTCACCATCTTTCTGTAAAGATCAGCCCTACTCTGCCGAGACTGGGGACAGGTGACAGTGTCTTGCTGGGGTGACATAAAACTGGCAAAGGCCTTGTAAAGCGTACCCCTGCCAGTGCTGGAGAAGCTGCCTGCTCGCCTACTCTCCCTCGCTACTTGTCCCGCAGAAGTACGCCCTCTGCCGCTAGCGGTGTCAGATGGAAAAGACTGTTTCAGCTTGTGCACCAGGGCCTGCTGCTATTCATGCATTCTCACACTCCTTTCCTCTCCAGGGATGAGAGTGGAAAGATTTTGCTTGTACCGTGGGTCCAGGAGAGTGAATACCCATTAATCGGTGCTGGAATAAATTTTTTGAACGCGAGGGTCACGGGATAGGCAGCCTAGCATTAAATCTGCCATATGCACCAAAGTCCCAATGCGCAAGAATTCACTCCCCTCACTGGCCTGACTCTCCATTTCCTCCTCCTCCAACTCCTCTTCTTCTGCCCATACACACTAAACAGTTAAGGACTGAGCAATGGTCCCCTTTTCTGTCTCGCCAACATTCTCCTCCTCTTCCTCATCATCCTCCTCCACCTCCTCAGATACGCGCTGAGAAACAGACCGGAGGTTGCTTTGGCTATCAACAAGGAAATCTTCTTCCCCCGTTTCTTGTGATGAGCGCAAAGCTTCCGACTTCATGCTGACCAGAGAGATTTTCAACAGGCCAAGCAGCGGGATGGTGAGGCTGATGATGGCGGCATCGCCACTGACCATCTGTGTTGAATCCTCAAAGTTACTCAGCACCTGACAGATTTCAGACATCCACGTCCACTCCTCAATGTAGACTTGAGGAAGCTGACTGACCTGACTACCAGTTCTGGTGGAAGTTAACATGTGGCAGTCTACAATCGCTCTGCGCTGCTGGTAAACTCTGGATAACATGGTTAATGTTGAATTCCACCTCGTGGGCACATCGCACAACAGTCGGTGAGCGGGCAGTTGGAGGCGGCACTGCGCTGCCCTGAGAGTGGCAGCATCTGTGGTCGACTTTCTGAAATGCGCACAGATGCGGTGCACCTTCGTGAGCAAATCAGACAGATTGGGGTATCTCTTAAGGAACCGGTGAACTATGAGATTTAACACATCGGCCAGGCATGGCACATGTGTTAGTCTGCCGAGTTGCAGAGCCGCCACCAGGTTACGGCCGTTGTTACACACAACCATGCCTGGCTTCAGGTTCAGCTGTGCCAGCCACAGATCAGTCTGCGACGTTATGCCCTGGAATAGCTCTTGGGCGGTGTGCATTTTATCGCGTAGGCTCATCAGTTTGAGCACCACAACTTAGCGACGGCACTGCTGCTGCGCCTAGAGCTACCGACTGATGGCGCCATGCCCACGGATGGTAATTCAAAGGAGGAGGTGGAGGAGGGGTGGGAGGAGGAGGAGGCATAGTAGGCCTGAGAGACCGTGACCGAGGTAGGCCCCGCAATCCTCGTGTCAGGAGTATATGAGCGGCCCCAGGGTCAGACTCGGTCCAAGCCTCCACCAATGTGCCGTCAGTGATATATAGTGGCCCTTCCTGGCAGCACTCGAACACGTGTCTGTGGTTAGGTGGACCTTGTCAGAAACACGTGCTGGTGCAGGGCTGGGACGGCACATTGGGAAAAGTAGTGGCGGCTGTGGACCAAATACCGAGGGGCGGCCGAGTTGCAAAAGGCCTCGGTCTCTACCAGCCTATAGGGCAGAATCTCCAGGCTGAGTAATTTGGAGATGTGGACATTGAGGGCTTGGACGTGTGGGTGGGTGGAACTGTATTTCCTCTTGCGCTCCAGCGTCTGGGGTATAGACAGCTTAACGCTGTGCATGGAGACATTGGTGGACACTGTGGAGGATCGTGGAGGTGAAGGTGTGGTTTTCGCGCGGGAGGTGTTTGTGCCGGGGTCCTGGTCAGGGGGCCGACTAGCAGAGGCAGCAAATGACACAGGGGAAGGAGCAGTGGTGTGCCCGGCCGGAGGTGAACGGCCTTGGTTCCATTGAGTGGGGTGTTTAGCATTCATATGCCTGCGCATACTGGTGGTGGTAAAGCTAGTAGTGGTGGAACCCCTGCTGATCCTGGTGTGGCACAGGTTGCACACCACAGTCCGTCGGTCATCCACTGTTTCTTTAAAGAACCTCCAGACTTCAGAAAATCTAGCCCTCGCCACGGGAGCTTCACTACGTGAAACATTTGGCGCTGATGCACCAGCTCTGGCCCTGCCTCTACGTCTGGCCCCACCACTGCCTCTTCCAACCTTTTCTTGTATAGGACTCGCCTCCGTCTCACAAGCACTGTCTTCACCCGGCCTATCAACCCAGCTTTGGTCTGTCACCTCATCATCCTCCGATCCCTCAGTCTGCTCCCCCCTGTCTGACAACACTATCTGACAACCGTGTCTCCTCATCGTCCGACACCTCTTTACACACTTCTTCCACTACGTCAAGAATGTCATCATGACCCACAGACTGCGACCAGTGGAAAACCTGGGCATCGGAAAAGAGCTCAGCAGCAAACTGACAAGTGGTTTGTGACTCTGGGAAGGGTCCAGAAAACCCTGCAGTAATTGGATGCCCACGCCCACCCCCTCGTCCTCTACCCCTAGCCCATTTTCAAAATGAAAGTCTATTATATAGACAAAACAGAAATAAAAACTGTAAAAAATTTTTTTTTTTGTGTTTTTTTTTAATAGAACAAAACGTGCAGAAGAAATCAGACAGCAACCACAGAAGATGATTGCTATGTCTAGTTTCTAACCTACACTGACAGCACACAAAAGGATTCTGTCACTTTAACTTTTGAAAAACACTAATGTAGCCCTAAGAAGGGCTGTTGGGCTCTTGTAGAATCACTCCTGCCTAACACTAATCTAATAGAACACCCTAATGCTATCCCTGACCAGCAGCAGCTCTCTCCCTAACGGCATCCAGACAAAGAATGATCTGAGCAGCGCAGGCAGGGGCTAGTCTATTCCAGGGTCACCTGATCTGGCCAGCCAACCACTGCTATCGACATGTAAGTGTACCTCGTGATGCTAGGGTGTACTGCAGAGTCTCCTGGCTTGTGATTGGCTCAGTTTCTGGCCGCCAAAAAATCTAAACGCCGCGAGATGACATTTTCTCGAGCGGGCGAAATACTCGTCCGAGCACCGAGCAGATGCGAGTATGCTAATGCTCATCTCTATTTATAATGCTTGAATTTAATGGCAGATTTTTTTAAAATTACAGATACCTTTGATAATGATTGCACCCTGGAACTAAAGTGCTGTACATTTCCAGCATCTAGAGAGCCTTACCCGCAATCACAGTGGACACAGAAGTTGGGTTGTAACTCAGAGTTGACTGTTTAAGTCAGGGACTACTTGTACTTTTTTTTTTAACTTGGTCATTCTAGGGCTTCAGAGAACCAAATTAATGAGTTCTGTTTTTGAGAAACATTTCTGATTGTTTTAAATAGTACAGTAGTATATGACTAACAATTATACCGCAAACATATGTCTACTCATGAAATATGCAATTACACGCTCTGTAAACTGTTACTGTACATAAGTAAAGTTACAAGTATATTTTCCCTCATAAACAGTATGAACATGGCTTCTTCATGTGTTTCCTATAAAAGTTATTGTTCCTATATTCCTTGATCTTTCATAGCTTTGTAAGGATCCCATAGTGGAAATAAATTTAAAGGCAGCTTAGTGATCATAAATAAGCTGTCATCTTATAAAGTCAAAAGTCATCAGAAGATTCGGGATCACATGTGAATGGGTAGATATACCCCTACTAGGAGTATAACCAGACACATAATTGATTCCTGATGTTTTTCACATACTGTTTCAGTTAAACTGTAAAACATTCATCTTTTCCCTGTAGTGTATCCTTATTCAATTGAAATTGTATTCATTGGCAAGTAGTCGACTATTATCTATAATGAGTATCATGCAATTTAATCTTATTTCATCAAAAACATTTTTTTGTATTTTGTGTACAATATTATTGTAAACTAAAGAGAATCTGTCAGAAGTTTTCACCATGTAAAGGCATATATTAGGTAGCAGCCCTGTAGATCTGTGTAATTACGTTTGTGTGTAAGTTGCAGCAGGACTGTGAAAAATGCATTTTGATTTTAGGATTGTATCTGAACTTGGAGCACTATGGTGCACTGATGTGACATCTCCACAACACAGCACAGCCACTGCTGTAGCAAGTTTCTGTTGTAATCCTACAGTAGTTACTTAGAGAAAAGGGGATTGCACCAGAATATAAATGGATTTTATCAGTCCTTCTGCTACTGACAACACTGATAGGTATGGTCACACAGATCTTTAGGGCTGCTACCTAATGTGTATGGTCAAAACTGCTGATAGATCCTTATCAATAAATGTGCAGTCTTTTTTTAACCAATAAAGAAAACTCCTGGCAGACTGCATACATACACTTTATTCAGACTCAATGGAGTTGTAAAATAAAGTAAAATAATTTATTAAAAAAATGATCCATCAAGAAAACAACAATGAAACTGCAGCAGCTCAAACCAGGCCACTGCTGGAATAGAGGAGGGGTATTTGTAATTTCTTCACCACATTGCTGACAAAGTTTTTTTTGTATTTTGGTTGTACAACCCTTTTATATTAAGCTGAGTTCATAAACCATCTGGAATTTAATTCAGTGAATTGAGTTCATAAATCTCCCCAAATTTCTAATCTGCTTCTCTCCCATGCACTCTGTCACTGATGATGAAATGTTTAAAAATACATAGTAGGGAGCAGATAAAACTGTAGTAACTTCTGGTGTCAAGGGCATTGAATATACCGTACCACACTTTAGGTAACTACAGTGTGAATCTATTTTTACTAGCTGTTACAGTACATTCATTCTTACTTACTAGTCACATATTTTTATTTATATGATATACCAACCAGACTGGTCATTGCATTTACAGCATGTTAAGCTTTATTGTTAATCCTGGTTCTTATCACAACCCAACATTTTTAAAATCCAATTGTCAAAGAGACCCCAAAGGATTTGGCTGGGGCAACTATTATAAAATATACAGTTCCAACATACAAATTCAACTTGAGAACAAACCTACAGAACCTGTCTTGTACCTAACCTGTATACGTTGGCTGTATACTTTATATTTATATATAATCTAGTTTTGCAAACAAGAGACTAATAATGTTCAGTTTTAAAATCCAATTGTCACAGAGACAAAAAATTATTTGGCTGGAGCTACAATAATAAAGTATATGGTTTTGACTTACATACAAATTCTACTTAAGAACAAACCTACGGAACCTATCTTGTACGTAACCCAGGGACTGCCTGTAATGTCCTCTGTTTGTCATTTATTATTTCTATAATGATGTGCATATCAGGAGCTGCAAACAATGGATCCATGGTCTGTTGTTTGAGGATTATTCCATCAATACAAGACCTGCTCAGATGCTAATGACATTAGAAGATACTTTCAAGTTTGTTGAGCTGCTCTATATTTTTCATTTCGGGCAGCCGTGTGTGAGCTCATAGAAACACATGGGGATGTTTGCAAATCCAGTGCCTACCACTTGTCCCAAAAAAAGGTTTGGGTGTAAGAGGTCTTAAAGTCCATTAGAAAAATATTGGTGCCAGCTTTTTTTTTCTCAGTTGGACCCCTGTCTTTCCATAAACTGCATTGTCCCTGTCCAGTCCATTTTTCACAGCAAAACATTGACGTAGCACAGTCAGATTTTTTATATTCTGCAAAATAGATCTTTTGTGTGAAGCCAAGCCCATTCTGTAAAAAAAAAAAAAGATATGTGAGAGACTTTAACGGGTCCATGTATTTTCACTGGCAGTACTTTCGGCTGGCAGTGCTGGATCGTCTTGTCGCTGTATACCAGGGAAAGTAATTATTTGATACACTGTCAATGTTGCAAGTTTTCCCACCTAAAAAGAATGAAGATTTCTGTGAGGGACAGAAACTATAAAATACAGAAAATCACATTGTTTGATTTCTAAATCATTGATTTGAGTTATATTGAATGAAATAAGTACCAACTATGTTATCATGGATTAAAATCCAAGGTCCCCCTACTCATGCCAGAACAGGTCTAGGCCAGCAAAGACCATATGGATCATCTAGTGGAGGCATGTGAGAAGGTCATGAGATCAAAAGAGACCTTTTTGGCATCAACTCTACTCGCTATGTTTGGAGGAAGTACAACTCCAAGAACACTGTCCCAACCTGGAAGCATGGAGAGGTGGAATCATACATTTCTACAAAGAAGAATGGACAACTGCATCATATTGAAGGGAGGATAGATAGAGTCATGTATATTTTAGCCAACAACCTCCTTCTCCTCAGTAACAGCATTAAATATGGTTCATGGCTGGGTTTTCCAGCATGACAATGACCCGAAACACACAGCCAGGTCAACTACATAGTGCCTTTGTAAGAAGCATTTCAAGGTTCAGGAGTGGAATAGTAATTCTTCCAACCTAAAGCTGACCGAAAATCTAAATGTAGCCCAGCGACAGCCCTAAAACCTGACAGATCTGGAGAAGATCAGTATGGAAGAGTGGGTCAAAATCCCTGCTGCAGTGTGTGCAAAGGTTTCTGTAACAAATATTATGTGCTAATTATTTATTTTAAAATTATTTAATGTTATTTTCTGGATCTCACAGTTGAAGTGTATCTAAAAAAATTACAGACCTCTCCATTCTTTGTATGTGGGAAAATTTGCAAAAGTTGGCAGTGTATCAAATACTTATTTTTCCAACCTTATCTGGTGATTCTAGACAGACTAAGCAGCAGCCACTTAATACACCATCATGGTGAAAACATGTTTTCTCTGTAAATACCACTTCTTTCTTCTATCCAGTGTCCCATGCAGTTTCTTGCTGTAGGAGACACAATACTTGACTGCCCAATCTCTCCGGCAGCCATCTGAATCCCACACCATAATAACAGGACTTCCCAACGTAAAACTACAATAAAGTCACCAAAAGTCAACATCAACATCCAGTTTCTTATTTTATTCATGTTTCTATATCTTTCATATAGTTCAGCCAATTTAAAATCAAGTTTGTTTTGTAGTTACGGTAGTATAATCACCCCCTTCAGTTAGAATTGTAAAACAGTTGGAAAACAAGAACTAAGGATACATGTATTTGCTTTGTTATCCAAGCTCTTAATAGTTGATACTGGCATACTATCATTGTGGTCAATATGTTTACTGTTTTTGCTAGTGCTTAGCCAGACCTGCTACAACAGAAAAGCAACCGTTATATCTTTACCAACAATAGTGCTTTACATCCAATAACAATAGTCTGGATAAATGAAGTATTAGGATTTACCAAGAATTTATCAGTCTAACCTTCTCGGTAAATAAAGCTCTATCATTCTTCTACTGATCCATAATGACTCGCTACTTGGGTTTCAGCTTGTATTGGCACTTTTTACTGGAAGGTCTTAACCGCAACATTAACAAAGAACTTCTGTTTAATGCTAGAACTTCTTCTTTTCAGCATTTTTGTATTTTACTAATCTTTCCATATCGATTAAGACTTTTTGAAACGCACATAGTAAGGTCCAAAATATATTGAACATGGAGCTAATAAAGCCACACCTTTAAATGTGGTCTGAAATCATAATAGTGACCTTTTTCCCATCTGACAAAATGTCCAAAGATTTGGGATGTAAAATTTTACAATGGTAAAAATGTTTCTACAACAAAAACACAAATCAAGGACTGGAGAACAGTTGAGTAAATGTTTTTTATTTCTAAAGAAAATTTAGGTTGAAAACAAATTTTGCATTCTTTTATGCAAAAGAGGAGTTGCGCTGAGCACTGGCGCAGCCGCGTCAGACATCGGGACCACCCGAAGGTGAGTATGTAAGTTTGCTGGGGAAACTGGGGGCTGGCTGTATTCTAAAGGGGGATGGCTGGCTACTAAAGGGGGTTGGCTGGCTACTAAAGGGGGCTGGCTAGCTACTGAAGGGGGTTGGCTGGCTACTAAAGGGTGATGGCTGGCTACCAAAGAGGGATGGCTGTATACTAAAGGGGGCTGGCTAGCTATATACTAAAGGGGGCTGGCTGTATACTACAGGGGGCTGGCTATATACTAAGGGGGGCTGGATGTATACTACTGGGGCTTGTTGGCAATATACTACTGGGGGCTGGCTGTCTATAACTACTAGAGGGCTGGCTGTATACTACAGGGGGCTGGCTGGCTATATACTGGGAGGCTGTGGCCAATGCATTTCCCACGCTTATACTCAAGTCAATAGTTTTTCCCAGTTTTGGGTGGTAAAATTAGGAGCGTCCGCTTATACTCGGGTCATACTCAAGTATAAACATTCTTCTGCTGCATTGTGACGTTGTGAATGCACTTGCACTTTACACAGACATACTAATATTGTTTAGATAGATAGATATCCTCTATTATTGCACGTAACATTTTGGTCTCTTCCCTAAGACCTAGTCAGACACCACTGTTTAATATAAATAACAGAACTAAAGTAGGTACGGAAAGCATTCAGGCCCCTTGAAATTTTTCAATCTTTATATCATATCATTATATCATCAAAAGTTTTTTTTCCCCATTGATGTAGAAGCTGTACGCCATCTTGACAGAAAAAAACAGGCATGTACATATGTTTGCTAATTTATTAAACAAGACAAACTGAAATATCACATGGTCATAAGTATTCAGACTCTTTGCTTATATTTTGCTAGACAATTATATTTAACTCACATGCTGTCCATTTCCTTTCTATTCTCCTTGAAATGGTTCAATGGAGTCCATATTTGTTTAATTAAACTGATAGGACTTGGTTAGGAAAGGCACACAGCTGTTTTATGCACCTAACCTCACAGCTCAGGTGCATAGCAGAGAACAGTAGAATCATGAAGTCCTAGGAACTGCCCAAAGACAGAATTGTGGCAGGGCACAGATCTGGCCAATGTTACAAAAGAATTTCTGCAGCACCCAAGGTTCCTAAGAGCACAGTGGCCTCCATAATCCTTAAATGGAAGAAGTTTGAGACAACCACAACTGTTCCTCAACCTTGTCATCCAGACAAAGAGCCTTGAGGAAAGAGGTGAAGAAGAATTCCAAGATCACTGTGGCTGAGTCAACTATCACTGAAGCCCTCCACCAGTCGAGGCTCTATGGCAGAGTGTGCCATATGAAAGGTTGCATACAGTTTACAAAAAAAGGACATGAAGGACTCCCAGACTATGAGAAATAAGATTCTCTGGTCTGATGAGATAAAGACTGAACTTTTTGGTCTTAATTCTAAGCGGTATGTGTGGATAAAACCAGCACTGCTCATTTAAAGGGGACTGAATACTTTCCTTACCCACTGTAAGTATGTCATATATAGTAAAGAACAGACAGAATATTCCAGACTAATCTTAGAAGTTAAATGCACTCCTGGTACAATATACTATAAAATGGAAACAAATATGTAGCTAAATGTGGCACTTGAAAACACCTTATGTTGCACTATATTTATATTGTAAGAAAATACAATGTATATCAATCAACAAGTTGCAATGGTATAAGCAATGGTATAGGCAAAACGGAGCAAGAGATAGTATCAATGGCAGTAGAATAATATGATTGCTTGGTATTCCATAGAATATGGGTTGTGTCATTTGAGAGTATCCTGCGCTCAAGTGTGATGGTGGCAAATGCCGGTAGTAGTAAAGACTCTATCTGCTGTGTGCTGGGGTCCTTAATATGAAGGAAACGGCTAGTGGAACTTCCGGTCTGTGCTGGAAGTGCATTCCACAAGGGGAGGAGGCCCGGCTCCTGAAGTATTGCGAGATACAGTGCTGTAGAAGATGTATGTGTTCCACGCTGGAAAGCAAACAGTAAGTATGTAGGGGGATGATTTGTCTATAAAAGTACTGTGAGATATAAATAAAGTTTTAAAAACGAAAAGTGTGGGATATGGTCAGAGGCTGCAGTATATCTGTCCAGCAGAGGGGGAAATTAACCCCTTAAGGACGGAGGGTTTTTCGCCTCATTTCTCGCTCTCCAACTTCAAAAATCCATAACTTTTTCATTTTTCCATGTACAGACCTGTGTGAGGGCTTATTTTGTGCGTAACAAATTTTACTTTCCCGTAATGTTATTTATTTTAACATGCCGTGTACTGCGAAGCTGAAAAAAAATTCCAAACGTGGAAAAATTGAAAAAAAACCGCACGTGCGTCATGTTCTTGTGGGCTCAGTTTTTACGACTTTCACTCTTCGCTTCAAATAACACCTCTACTTTATTCTTTGGTTCGGTGCGATCGCGGTGATACCAAATTTATACAGGTTTTATTGTGTTTTAATACATTTTCAAAAATAAAACGAATGTGTACAAAAAAGAAAAAAAAAATTTTGCCATCTTCTGACGCTAATAACTTTTTCATACTTTGGCGCACGGAGATGTGTGAGGGGTCATTTTTTGCGAAATGAAGCGACATTTTCACTGCTACCATTTTGAGGTCTGTGCGATATTTTGATCATTTTTTATTTCATTTTTTATGTTATGTAAAAAGGTGTAAAAGTCGCATTTCGGACATTTGGGCGCCATTTCCCGCCTCGGAGGTCACCGCCGCCCATAACCGTTTTTATATTTTGATAGATTGGACATTTTGGGACGCGGCGATACCTAATATGTTTGTGATTTTTACTGTTTATTATGTTTTATATCAGTTCTAGGGAAAGGGGGGTGATTAGAATTTTTAATATTTTATTAATTTTTTTTCTTTTTTAAACTTTTTTTTTTCTTTTTTTTTTCACTATCTTTTAGACCATCTAGGGTACATTAACCCTAGATGGTCAGATTGCTGCTACCATATACTGCAAAACTTCTGTATTGCAATATATGGCATTTTTGCAGCACATTCATTACAATGAGCCACTGGCTCATTGTAACGAATCTGCAGCTGCCATGTAGCCTCTTGTCAAGAGAAGACACGAGGCTACCATGGCAACCGATCGCCGCCCCCCGATGACGTTCGGGGGCGTGGCGATCAAAAAAAAGATGGCGGCGCCCGCGCGCCGCCGTCTTTTAAACGCCGCCGGCGACTTTGCCGGCGGCAAAGAAGGTGTTAGTAGCCGCGATCGGTGCAAGCACCGACCGCGGTTATTAGCGGTGGGGGTTTTGTGCAAAATGCAAAAACCCCCACCTTTGTATGAAGAGGACTCAGCCCGTGAGCCCTCTTCATACATCCCTTATACCTCTGCGCCGTAGAGCTACGGCGCAGACCGTTAAGGGGTTAAAAATGCCTATTTTCCCCATTGGTTTTGGAAATGGGTATTGCAACAAAAACTAAGGTCAACAAACAAAATCAAAAAGATGGCATTAAAAGGGCCGTAAAACATAAATTCACATATATATTTTTGTTTTTTTTAAATCATAACATTCAAAAGACATCATCATAGCTATTTCCCCCAAACTGTGATATACATTGAAACTTATGGAAGGTATAGGAGGAAGAGTTTATATAGCTGGTACCCAGGAAAGACGTGGACTGTCAATGTGTACCTTTCTGTACCTAATAACCTTACAAGAACTTTCAGTGATGAGTAAGAGATTTATCGGCACATGTAATTTTTTTTATTATTGTGCTGCTTTTCAAAAGACTTTTGAAATTACTGGCAATGCAAGAAACATGAGGATGTGCTAATTAAATATGATGTCTAAAGCACTAATCTACAAAAGTCTTTTTGCATTCTGTCCTTTCATCCTCATTGCTACTTAATAAGAGATGTATCTGGTACATTATAAATATGTAAAATATGTATTATTCAGAAAAATGACCATTCATAGATAACTGAATTTAGGCCATTAACTTTTATTTTAGGTCATGGTAGATTTGCTCTCTTTTTTGGTAAATAAATATAAAATTATTTTGGGTAAAAATTCATTGTTTTTTACATTTCATCCATTTTTAATTTGGAGCATTTACAAAAAAAATTAGTTCATTAAATTTTTTATTTGATATATGACAAAATGACTAGATATCCCTGAGGCCCTTGATGTTATTGCTCGTATGTTATGTAATCACCAAAATTATATTCTACCAAAAACATAGATATTTGGATATTCTATACAAGTACAATACAATGGGTATGGAAAGTATTCAGTCCCCTTTACATTTTTCACATGTTTCATTGCAGCTAATTGGTAAGACATGGTATCACATGGTTCTAAGTATTCAGCCCCTTTGTTCAATATTGAGTATAAGCACATTTTGAGCTAGTACAGTCATGAGTTTTTTTAAATTAAGTTTTTCACACCTGGATTTGGGGATCCTCTGCCATTTTTCCTTGCAGATCCTCTCCATTTCCCTCAGGTTGGATGATAAAAGTTGATGGAAGCCATTTTCAAGTCTCTCCAGAGATGTTCAATAGGGTTTAGGTAGCGGCTCTGGGCCAATCAAGAATGGCCACAGAGTTGTCCTAAAGCCGCTGCTTTATTATTCTAGCTATGTGCTTAAGGTCATTGTCTTTTTGTAAGATGAACCTTCAGCCCAGTCTGAGGTGCAGAGCACTCTGGAAGAGGTTTTCACCCAGGATATCTCTGCACTCGGCCACATTAATCTTTCCTTCAATTGCAACCAGTCATCCTGTCCTGCAGCTGAATAACATATATATAAAGTTAAAGGACATCTACCATCAGGATGAAGGATCGTAAACCAAGCACACTGACATAGTGGTGTGTGCCCCCTCTGGCAGGATCTGCTCTTCTTGTAGCTTCTTATGCCCTTGTTTGTAAGGAATAAAGACCCTCTGGTTCATTTGCATAATTTTTAAAACCTTTTTTTTTTAAATAAGGTCCTAAGAAGCTGAAAGAAGAGCAGTGCCTGACAGAGGAGGCACAAACCAGCATTTAAGTGTGATTGGTTTACAATCCTTCATCCTGGTGGTAGATGTAATTTAACTAAGCAAATTAAATTTTACAAAATTAAACAAAAATATTCTAAAATTTATTCTATAAATTATAGATGTTTCCCTTATTTTTGTATATACTGGAAAAATGTTAATTATTTTAAAACTGGGTCATGAGATAAAAATATGTGTGTGTTTTCCTGTTCTATTTCTTGGAAATACTTTCAAAATATTTAGGTTCAGGATATTTTCTATAAAGATCTCTTACTTCACTGCATGTGTTGAGATTTACAATTCAGAAAAGGTTAATTCTTTGTATTTTTTGTATATTTGTAGTTTTTGGCCACGCAGGCCAGGGTTTATGTGCTAGCTGGTTTGGAATGATCCTTAAACTATACATGTGGTTTACCGTAAGTTTTTCATGTTCATGCAGGTTCTACTGGATGTGCAGAAATTTATTCTAAAATGACTGCTCGCTAGTTCTTTTTCTAGAATTTCTGTTTGCTTTTTAAGAAAAGACTCTGCAGGCCTTTATATAAATAAAAATTCTTTCTTAAACACATTAACTGGCAGTTGCTGTAGCTATTTTAACAAATGCAGATTTAACCACTGAATTTAGAAAAATATTTTTTCAAGGAAAATGTAATATCTTCATAACTTTAAATTTATTGTTGTATATCCTTATAGTACAATAGAAAAGTTTTATTATATACTGAAGTTCAAAATTAAGAGAACAATGTATGAACACTTGATTCTTTTCAGATAATATGTAATCTCCTTTAATCAACATTTGATGGATTTTTTATAAGGGTTACACCATGGCACTAGAACAGTGTCTGAAGCACAGAGAAAGATTATAATTACATTTTCTGAAGGTTACATATACCAATCAGTAGAAAGTGTAGAGGCCTTTGCTTTGAATGACTTCAGCACATCTGCGGTCACAGGACATCACTACTCTCTGCTCTGGTGGGATTTTGGTCCACTCTTCTTCCAGTTTCTTCCACAGTTCTGTGGCTGTGGGTTTCTTGGTGATAAATTTGTCATTAAGGATTTTCCAGAGGTTTTATATTGGGATTAGATCAGGCTGGCCATTTCATTTTTTAAATGTTTCAAGGAAGTAATTTGCTGAGTGACAGGGGGCATTATCCTGCATGAAAATTGCTGGCTCGTTGGGATATGTATCATAGTTTTTTTTCTGTGATGTATAATTAAGAGATTTGGTAGGTCTTTTTTGCGCCTTATGTATGATCATGTCTTTTTTTCTTGTGATACATGTTCAGTTTTGCCTATCCTGGAGACATTTTGTTGCAAATGTCTCAAATCCACATGGACACAAGCCATGTGAGGAGGTTATATACAGGAGTGGACACAAGCCATTTAAGGGGGTTATATACAGGAGTGGACACAAGCCATGTGAGGGGGTTATATACAGGAGTGGACACTATTGTGAATTTTGGATTTGAGGCCATGGCCTGCTTTTTTAAGCACTCTAGTGACACCGCAGGGAGATGATGACATATGCGGCTGCGGTCACATGTGGTGTTAAGCGTACGGTTACACATTGTTTTTTGGTTCCGTTTTCATTGCGCTTGTAAGACAGCGGTGAGAGGTGATTTGCCTAATTACATTACTGCTAACATTTGCATTTACAAAATGCAATCGTTAACGCATGGTGAACACATTGTGTTTACATAGCATTTTGTAAACACTAATGTTAACATTAGTGTAATTAAGCAAATAATCTCTCTTCAGCTGTTGTAATGTCTTTCAAAATAAAACCAAATGCCAGGTGTGACACATGCAACTCACAAGTAAACAATAAATTAAAAAAAATGTAAATGCAAAAATGTATACATTTTTTAAAAACTGGCTAATGTGCAAAATTTTAAACATTTAAAGCTTGTGAAATAATTCCAATTTACATATTAAAACAGGGTCCATGAAAACAATCCTTAAAAAGTCGCAAAAATAAGCAAAAAAGTGATACATAAGTGAAAAGTCGGACTGAACATCTGAAAAATAAGGGTACGTAAGGCACACTGCACAAGGTGCCTGGCTGCATATAGATCCAGAAAAGTAGCTAATGACAAATACTTCTGAAACGAAGAAGTCTCAACAAGGCTGAAATTAGAACTACTCTTAGAACTTCAACTCCCCATATGCATTCAGCTAAGCTGGAGTCACCGATCACAGCAGTAGCAGGGTTAAAATAAGGGGCAGCCAAGATCTGCAGAAAGTAACTAACCAGTATGTACTCATTTACATATCACTTTAATGGGCTTGTCCACTTTATGTTAATGTTTTACTATGTACAGGGGACATGTTAACAAGCAGCTTACCAATATATATTCAGTTAAAGTTCTGCACCATTTTCATGTCCACAGAGTGTACATTTACTTTTGCAAACTGTAAGCTTTGTCTACCCCCAGCTACTTCTCCATTCTATAATAATTCTTAGATTATATTATATCTTTAGATCCAAGGCACAGTCCTGGTGTCATGTTAAAAAGGAGAATCTTTAAGTATGATATCTGTTTCTAGTTTCCACAGAACTGTACACATCCAATGTTAAAGGGAACCTGTCATCAGCAATTGGCCTAATAAACCACTACCAGAATATTGTCAAGCACCGGAACACCTTCTAGTTTTGTTTCTTTCACTTTTTGAAATGAGATGTACATTGGTTGTATAAAGTCAAGGAGGAGGAAAGTTTAACAAAGCCAAAGTGGGGAGGACTGAATACCTACTCCTTTTTGATTGAAATCATGCATCAGACTTCAGGAGATGCCTCCAACTTCTTTACAAGTTTTTTTTTTTTTATTTATTTATTTCATTAATAAAGATGCCAGAACCTATTAAAAAGATCACTAGTCTAATTAGGACACTCTACCACCAGTAATATGATGGTATATGTCCGTTAACATCTGTAAATTCTGCATTTTACATAAATTAATGATGACTTTATGTCTGTACATAATTGAATAATATCTATATTTCCTATTGATCTTCTCATTTCCAAAAATATAGGGCAGTGTGGAAGCTTTTTCTAAAAATACATAAATACGGGAAAAAAAAACACATGAAACAGCTCAGGCCATAAACTTTCCACATTCTTTTCTAACAATATGCATATTTACTGTAATTCTTACTAATCTGTTGTCTTTCATTGTTGATTTTCAGTTAGGGGTCAGGAAAGAGCACAGGATATATAACATCCCAACCTTGATGAAAATCAGATATGCCTGAGCAAGGAAACAGAGGCCATATTTTAAGATGACTGTATTTATTAAGGGGTCCTCAACAGGATATGGTAACAACTTCTAAATGATGGGAAAGGTACTAAGTTTAAAGTAAAGTTTAAATTCAAATCTTCTTTAGGTTATAAGGGAAAAATATGTTTCTATTAGATTGGAAAATACAGTACATAGTTTATTGTAAAAGAATTTAAGCCTCTAAAAACACTGAACCCTCAAAATATGTGTCCCAGCCACTATTGTCAGATGTGTATTGTTGTGGTCCTTGACTTCAGTTTTTAGCTCTTTGTTTGGCACAGATATCTGTCACTGTTATTGCTATTTATTGTCAGTGGTATCCTTATGGCGAAATTGTCATAGCACAGTTGAAGAGTTGCTTCTTCCTAGCCTGAGATATATGGCTATTAGATATATGAGGCTATCTTTAAAATCCTTGCAGCTTCTCCTTAGGTGGGCGGGACTTCCTGGTTGTGATATTAGCTCAAGGCACTGAAGCCAGAGCACGGAAGGCATTCATATGAACCAGGACAGCAAGTTTGTAATTAGATGACCTGAAGTGGAGCTGCAACTGATAGAAGAGCCGGGAAAAGAAGAGAGCTGTGCAGTGTGGGAGCACACACCGGCAGGTAATTATCACCTTTTTTTATCATGGACAATTATTAATTAAATGTCTGAATACTGATATAACGCGGTAGGGGTAGGGGGCTTCTATATATATTTGTATGGGGCCAGATTCTTTTTTTCTGGGGGGGGGGGCTGTATATATTTATATAGAGCCAGATTCTTCTTTCCCTTGGGGGGGGCTGTATATATTTATATGTGGCCAGATTCTTTTTTCCTGGGGAAGAGGGTCTCTATATATTTATATGGGGCCAGATTCTTTTTTTCCTGGGGGGGGGGGTATATATTTATATGGAGTCAGATTCTTTTTTCCTGGGAGGCTGTATTTATTTATATGGGGATAGATTCTTTTTCCTGGAGTGCTGTATATATTTATATAATGTCAGATTCTTTTTTTTTCTGTGGGGTCTGTATATATTTATATTGGCCCAGATTCTTTTCTTTTGGGGCAAGGGGGAGGCTCTATATATTTATATGGAGCTGGATTCTCTTTATACTGGTAGTGGCTTCTATATATATTTATATGGGGCTGGTTATTGGTTATACTGGGGGGTCTGTATATATTCATATGGGGACAGATACTGATATCTTAGGGGTGTCCATGTCTGTATATATTCATAATGGGACAGATACTGTTTATACTGGGGGGAGGGGGTCTGTACGTAACTAAACTTAACATATATAGCTATATAAAATATTAATAATCAGGGGTTGGCTATATGTGAGGCTGTATATAAATATAATAAACTAGGGTAGGGAAATCTACTGTATATATTTGGGGCAAGTTAATATTTAAATCAGGGGTTATATATATATGGGAGGCTGTATATAGTCAAACTGAGGGAGATCTAAATATGGGGGCAAGATATTAATTAAACTGGGAGAAACTATATGGGACTCTGTATAAAAGTAAACTGAGGGGGTGGCTATATATTGGGCCAGATCATGGATGCATCTGCCATGAGGCAAGATGAGGCATTTTGCCACTCTAATGTGGACGATTCAGGCGCCCGTTGTCGCCAGAATCACCCACCAGATAAATCGCACCTGTCTACTTAAGACACAGGCGCAATTTACATGCGGAGCGCGACACCACCTTTCCGGCTCCTGGCGTCACTCCATAGTATGCAGGGACACAGGCGGCAGCTGATGACATCATGCCGCCTGTGTCTCTGAGTGGAGGAGCGGCTGCCAGAAGAGCCACGTGCTGTGGGAGCACACTGCCTCGAGGTAAAATTAAGTTTTATTATTTTTCATACACTTTTCAATTAAATGTGGTCATATGTATAAGGGGCGAATATTAATATAATGGGATAGGGGTGGGGGTGGGGCTTCTATATATAGTTATATGGGACCAGATTCGTTTTATACTGGGGGGGGGGCTGTGTATATTTATATTTGGGACAGATTCTTCTTATACTGGGGGGGCTGTGTCTGTTTCTATTTAAGCCAGATTATCGTTATACTGGTGGGGGGGGCTGTGTATATTTATATGGGGACAGATTCTTATACTGGGGGGGGCTGTATATATTTATATGGGGCCAGATTCCTTTAATACTGGGGGGGAATGTGTATTTTTATATTTGGGCCAGATTCTTCTTATACTGGGGGGGACTGTGTATATTTATATGGGGACAGATTTGTTTTATACTGGGGGGCTGTGTATATTTATGTGGGTACAGATTCTTCTTATACTGGGGGGCTGTAAATATTTATATGGGGCCAGATTTATTTTATACTGGGGGGGCTGTGTATATTTATATTTGGGCCAGATTATTCTTATATTGGGGTGGCTGTCTATATTTATATGGGGACAGATTCTTTGCATACGGGGGGGGCTGCATATAGGATATAGGTAAATTACTAGGCTGGGAGGGCTGTATATGGAGTACAGTGTATTACTAAGCTGGGGGATGTATATGGGATACAGTATAGTACTAAGTTGCGGGACTGTATATGGGATACTGTATATTACTAAGCTTGGAGGGCTGTATATGGGAAACAGTATATTACTATGCTGAGAGGCTGTATATGGGATATAGTATATTACTAAGCTGGGGGATGTATATGGGATACAGAATATTACTAAGCTGGCAGGGGGCTGCATATGGGATACAGTATATTACTAAGCAGGGAGGCTGTATATGGAGTATTTATTTCATGCCTAAATATCCACAATTTCTAAATTAGTACTTAATTAATCAACAATGGGTAACTGACACTCATCATCCATTTGCACCACTTCCTTTAAAGTGGTATTCCCGTGGGGACATTCTCGATTTTTTTCCACAGTGCATTGCATGTAATAGTGAACAGTGCCACTATCAAGTACAATTTGCTCTTCAGATAGCAAGCCCCCATACAGCTCAGTAAAAGGAAAAATAGAAAAGCTCTGGCTTTTGAAGTGTGAAGGAAATCATGACGTTTTGGACCCCTGAAGGTCACTCAGTTATCCTTTTATACACACTCCCAGAATGCTCGGATTCTGAGAGGCACAGGAAGTGAATTAAATTTGTCCACACAACTACCAGATATGGCACAACAATAAATCACAACCCTGAATAGTTATAAGACCCCTTTCAATAGCCTCAGTGAAACAGAATCTTACCAACCCAAGGAGCTTCCACCAGTTCTCCTTTAATATAAAGGATAATATAGGGTGAGGAACCAACTCGGTAGCATGTATATAAGCGAGACTCGGAAGTGTTTTTATATTTCATTGCCTTAAGGGCACACTAGACAAAACAATATATACAGTAGAGATATACACAGTAAAGTAGAGTACAAAATACAAGGTAGCACTATAAGTATCAGCAGTTCAGTAAGTTAGTTACCTTGTTTGTGGGCCTATTAGAACCTAATAGTCCACACCTTAAGATCTTCCTCTGCACTTGATGGTATAATGGGTACCCAGAAAAAGACGATGTGGGCTTAGAGGTGTCTGTCCACCCCCAGGGGGGATCATGGGTCCCTCCTCCCTGGTATTATGTCCCAAACCCTGGAGAAGTCATAGCTTCTCAAGGGGAAGTCTTAGGGTCATGGTTCTGGTGTCATTGGATCCGGGTGAATCCCTGCATCGCATTGATACCAAACCCATTTTTTATGGTCCTATGCAGAGATATTTATATCTCTGGACCCAAGGATAATAGAGCCCTGTGATTTCCTGATTTCCTGAATAAGAAATACAAAAATGTAGTTGCCTTGGTCTGAGATGGACTATAACTCCATAACATTCCCTAATCAATGTATTGGTTTAAGAGTTATATGGCTCTTTGTCTCATGTTTGAAAATTGGAGGGAAAATCAGCTCAAGTCTTTGGAGATGATGAGGCTGGGGAAATGCTATGAATCCCAAAGCATTGCTCTCCATGTAGGTAGAGAAATGTATTTAGTTGTGCATGAAGAATAACATAAGTTCCTGCCCCAGGGTTTGCTGTTTAGGGGTGTCTGGGGGAGATTCATCAGAAATGTCTGAGGTAAAACTCAGTTCTAGTTGCCGATGGAAATCCATCAGAGATCAGCTTTAATTTCATAAACATCTGTGGGAAAATAAAAACTGTGAAAATCTGCAATAATAATATAACAGCACAAATATTTTGAGGAATTTCCACTACAGTATAATATTTACCACTTCTTATAGGATCCCCCCACCTGTTACACAGATATATTTTTATACCAACTGCTTCATTTGAGGGTGCTTAGGCTGCAGGGAAAGTCTTGATCCCCATAATCTTCTGAAATCCACATACTGTAGTGTTTCCTTTAAGGCACATAAAATAATAAATCGTATATATACTACAGGTGGTCCCCTCCTTAAGGCCACCCGACTTACAGACGACCCCTAGTAAAAGACGGACCACTCTGACTACTGTGACCTCTGGTGAAGCTCTCTGGATGTTTTACTATAGTCCCAGACTGCAATGATCAGCTGTAAGGTGTCTGTAATGAAGCTTTATTGACAATACTTGTTCCAATTGCAGCAAAATATTTGGAAACTCCAATTGTCACTGGGGCATAAAATTTTTTTTGTCTGGAGCTACAATTATAAAATATACAGTTTTGAGTTACCAACAAATTCAACTTAAGTACAAACCCAAGGAACCTATCTTGTATGAAACCCGGGAACTGCCTGTACTTAGGTTTTAGGCAGCGCTGGCTCCAGATTTCAGTAGACCCTGGGAAACCGAACCTCAGGCCCTTTCCAGCAAACTTGTGTGACAGTATTAAAAATCCAGAAAATAAAACAGTCCCATGTTCCTTAAAATATTCCCTGGTTTATCATTTCAAACAGCCCTGTCATGGTTATTTTATATACAGCCCCTCATACTTTAACTATATACAGCCCCCTCATGGGTTATATTATATACAGCCCCCTTACCCTTCAGCAGGTACTGCAAGGCTGCAGGGGACTGAGATTTCGCGCATATGCCAGGTGCTGGTGCCGGCCCTGGTTTTAGGTATAAATATGCTGACATGCTATTGTATTTAGGCTGTAATATTGCCCGACAGTTTGGATTTGTTGCCCTATCTTTTACAGAAAAACATAAGACTAAATTTTTATTTGTTTTAAGAGATGTTCAGCAATATATGCATATACTGTCTACAATGTCTATTTTTCTAATTGTCCAACAAATATTGCACCTTTTTTGTCATATTCTGTGGAATACATTAGCGCAGTGTTAGAAATAGTTAACTGCAGGGCAATTCTGCTTCTCGGTCAAATTGCAGCACTTGCCATGTCACCACACAAAAAGAATTCCCCATTGATTTATATAACATAGCAGCATTGTGTCTGCTCTATCATCTAATGCTTATTTCTTGTCTGCATTGAATTTATTGTACCTCTCTTATCACAGGCCCATTACCTCCCCCCTCTCTGATTTATCTGTTTCTACGGGAGTCTGCATGAATTCTTGTTAAACATTTATCTGTCATTTACAGAATGGGGAGGAGCTTCTCATTTCTGGGAAATCTTGACCGTATACTATGTAAATGAGGCAGGAGAGTAGAAGAGCGTGTCACACTCAGCGACGGAGATAGACTGACAAAACTTTGTTAATGTGAGAAAGATTCATGAAACAAGAATGAGCAAATAACTTCTGCACAGAATCGTTTTTATATACTGTACCTAGGTTTTATAGGGGATTTATGCCCTGTTTATATTACAATTTGAAATAACTTCAAATTCCAACAAAGGGAATGCAAAAGTCAGTTATTTAAACATGTATTACATAATGAATGGCTTCTAGTAGATGTAATGTAGTAGCTGTATTGATCATGAGATCTAATTAGAAGAAAATGTCTCTGGACCCTGAAAGTCCTCCCTCAATAAATAATCTTGAGTCGGTTAGATTTTTCTTTGTCTGATCCTTTGTTTCCCATCTCCCGAGCACTAGAGGGGGGCATGCCAAGGTAGCTATGTATAGTACGGGGGAGCTAGGAATTATAAAATTTTGTGGACTGTTTGACCTTTTGATCACTTTTTGTGAAAATGGCAAAAAAGTGGCTGTTTAGACATTTGGGTGTCGTTTTCTGTTACGGGGTACACCGACAGGAATGACTGTTTTGATATGACATTTTGATAGGCATTTAGGGACACAGGGATAGCTAATATGTTTCTTCTTTTTTTTTTTTGATCATTTATTTTTATAGCAGTTATAGGAAATGTGGGGTGATTTAAACTTTTAGGCTTTTATACTTTTTTTTTTTTACTTTTTAAATTTTTTTTTTTTACAATTTTTAGACCCCCTAGCGTTACTTCAATCATATCATTTCTATCATATACTGCAATACTACAGTACTACAGACACCTAGAAAGCAAACTGAATGATGGGTCTGAGTGTCTAGCATAGACTCCCGGCTGTCATGGCAACTGATTGCTGCCTCTTGATTACCTCATGGGCGCCACAATCTCATCTCATCAAGTGTGTGGGCTGTAAAACTTGAAAAAGTCGCAATCCTCTGGCCATGTGTCAGGAATTGTGACTTTTTTATGCTTTGTACACCTGAAAACTGGTGTACAAGGCATGATAAGTTCTGCCCCCCCAATGACTTTGTACATGACATATGCATATAGAGGAGCATGAAGCAATCTCTGTGTGACATGTGGTCGTACAGTAAACAGTATTATGGATTTGTAGAACATGGATCCATATACTGCAAATGACATGCACACTACTTTATAAAGTACTCACACTACATTATAAAAGTGGCTTATCTCTATTTACTTTATGCCACCTCTAGGTTGGTATACCTTGGATAATTTTTTGGGCACCAAATGTTGCCACA
Source organism: Engystomops pustulosus (assembly GCF_040894005.1). NCBI lineage: Eukaryota > Metazoa > Chordata > Amphibia > Anura > Leptodactylidae > Engystomops > Engystomops pustulosus. The sequence continues at coordinate 83,478,616 of NC_092416.1, read as the reverse complement.
ATGTGAAGTATTTTTAATTTCTTTACTCTTTCATCTAAGCCATCTAGATACAAGGGGAGCTACCATTGGGCCTAGCTTCTAAAACAATAATGTGCTCCAGTCTAAGAAAATTGAAAGTCTAACTTAAGACAACCCAATATGGAAGCCACACTTTTCTGTTTTAATTTTAGAGGTTGATGACGGGACTGAAGGTAGGAATATAACCTTTTATATTAATGTGTAGTGTACCAGTTCCGCACATAGTTGTTGGGTGGTTGTAAACTGTACTATGTGTTTCACCTCTTAACGCTCCCCGCCATACTATTACAGCATGAAGTTGTTAAGGATGTATGAAGAGGGATTAAGCGGTGAGCCCTCATCATAAAGACGTGAGGTTTGTGGCATATTACAGCAAATACCCACTAATAACACCTGCAATCGGCACTAATTGCACATGTTAAACCCTTAATTGTTGTTGGCAAAGCCACAGGTGGCTATGTCTGTGTTGGTCATTACAGATTTGCACCACCCCAAAAAGTTGTGTAGGCTTAGAGTGAAGGACACAGGACTAGCACACCGCAATGCCACCTGTGACACAATTTCTATAAGTTTTGGACAGTCCTGGTACCTTAACACCAAGTCCCCTCTTGGCTCCACAAATGCTATAACAGTTACATGCTGTAACTTGCTGAGACTTCATGAAAATGTACACAGAAACTGTAAAGAAATAAACATCAGACATTCTCCAATTTAAAGACAATGTAACAGTTTGATGCATTAGACAGTAAGGAACACTCCAGTTATTTATAAGGGAAGAGGGGTAGAAAAGTAGAGCAAACAATTAGAATGAAGGGAACTTTTAATTACTTTAGTGCCATGTCAAGCAACTTTTCCCAGTTAACAGCAATATCCACAGTGAAATCCCAGTTTGGAGGAACCCACCTGATTTGGTCAAGAACACCCTTCTATATCCACAAAAAATATAGCACAATGCATTTATGTTTTGAGATGATTTAGCTCGAATTCTGTCAAACTTCCCTTAGTAATTTTGACCACTTGATGCATGGGATAAGAAAAAAAGGTTGGAAACGCTTCCAAGTCGCATGGGGCTGGCTAATTTCATTTAAAGTAGATTGCCATCAAAACTTGTTGTGCTTTTGAGAAACTATTGCTTTGACTGCTTAAAGTCATTGGTTTAAGATATGTGCAACATCCACATGTTGGTCATATGACATTGAGATAAATGCAAAAATAGCACAGTTTACAGTAAATAATACAAGAGCAACATTGTATAATTTGAGAAATTAGCATCTAGTTCTGTTCTCAGACCTTTTCATGTCAAATGAAAGCTCTCAGCATTTAAGCATTCACATTAAATTAGCTATTGGTGATAGCCAAGTCCACATACTTCTTCATTTTCCTGTAGTTTTTATAGAAAAAATATATAAACCCATGGACCGCAACTATAATAACAAAATAGATTGGTGACTGGATTGTTGATACAAATAATCTGTCCAATACACTAAATGTTCCAGTAATTTCTATGACTTGGAGATATACTGACTAGTTACCGGCTGCAGACCTTGTGTTACTGATAATCATCAAAATCCTGTCTGTGCAGTAAACATCTTTATTATATAGTCACACCTGCACAGAAGTCAGAAAGACATCAAAGTCCCCTGCACCACATCCTTATATTTATCTATTGTTCCTGCTTCCTATAACTACTGTACCCAAACAGGGCTAGGATTCTGTTGTGTGTTGAACATGTTTTAATTATAGGCCTTTTTACAAAATACTTTTGGGAGTATAATTTTTAAGAGTGATATTAAAATACCTTTGGATAATCTACACTATGGTGTTGCCTATTTTTTCTACCTAGCGGATTTGGGCGAATTACACAATTGGAACATCCAAGTGTATGAACAATCCACATAGAGGTGTGAACATAGGAGTGTTTTTTGTCCCCCACTATCCTGGATTAGGAATTGTTTCCTGGCTTTCTCATTTGATTTCCCACCTGTGCAGTGAGTGAAGGAGCTCTTCAAGCAAAATCATGAATATAAAGACTTTACCCAAACATGTCTAATATTCATAACACGCAGTATAAGCCAAGATGACAGCATTTGACACACCAAATAAAGAGACATAGTAAAAGAAATAATCTTAAAATGGGGATTCCAACTACAAACAGCTTTACTCTTCTCCAGCCCTGTGATCTTTACTGGATTAATTCAGAAGCAGCAAATTGTCAATGTACTGCAGAAAGTTTTATTGCAATATATAAATAAATAAAAGTGCTTCAAACTTTTCAACTTCAAACATAATCTTAACCCTTTCCCGACCAGTGATGTAATAGCATGTCACGGGTCGGCTGCAGGTACATTGAGAGGGGTCACGGGCTCAGCCCTCTCCATAGCTCGTAAGACTTTGCTGCATATCGCATGTCATTTTTAGCTGGTGACAAGTTCCAATAGCCTATGACAGTGATGGCTAACCTATGGCACTGGTGCCAGAGGTGGCACTCAGAGCCCTTTCTGTGGGCACTCAGGCCATCACCAGAGAGGACTCCAGGTATCTTCCTGCAGTCCCAGACAGCCCAGGACTTGCTGTGCACAGAGCTATTTTAAAGTGACAGCTCTACCTGGGATTATTTTCTGCTTTATTGCTGTCCTCAGGGGCTGGTATCAATGAAAACTGTGACAGAGAAGGGAGTATAAATCACAAATTAAATTTCTGTGTTGGCACTTTGCGATAAATAATCGGGTCTTTGTTGTAGTTTGGGCATTCGGTCTCTAAAAGGTTCGCCATCACTGGCCTATGATATGCTCATTTTAGAAAAGCCTTTTTCAGCATTCTGAATCATTTCTGTAGTTTGTATAAGTTCATTTTACATTACCTGGCTGCATGCCAGCAGCATGTGGTGAATCTTGGGGAGGGGGGACAACTGCAGTTTGTGTGTGCCCTTATCTCCTGGGCACTATTTTCTGTTACAGGGTTAAAGCAGCTATTATATTTTGATAAAACGGGCATTCTCTTAGGTGGGCATACCTAAAGTGTTTATGATTTTTACTGTTTATAAATGTATATATCAGTTCTAGGGAAAGGGGGTGATCTGAATTCTTAGGTTTTTTTATTACAATTTTTTTTTCAACTTTTTTTTTTATTTTTACTTTTACTATTTTTTCAGACTACCTAGGGTACTTTTACCCTAGGTTGTCTGATCAATCCTATCATATACAGCCATACTACAGTGTGGCAGTATATGGGGATTTTCCTCCTCATTCATTACAATGTGCTGATAGCACATTGTAATGAAGGGGTTAAAACGAGACAGAAAATAAATAAAGGTGCAATAACACTAAAGTGAAGTTCAAGCTAAGTTAGAAGGAAAATGACCATTCAAACAGGTTATTTGTGGTGACAATTTCAGTTCAACTACATCCCCCTGTAGTTGGTTGCAATACAGAGACCCTGATAGGGGTAGGAGTGCAGCACAGGGGTGGCACAGAGCAGGGAACCTCAGACAAGCTCAATAAAACCACAGCCTGGGTTTTTTACATTTCCAAAACAGACCATTTAAGAGATTTTAATTTTTTTTTACTGAAATGATAAACTTTAGAGCACATTAGCCATGGAAACCTGTAATCTGGAGATGTTCAATTACTTATATTGAAGAATGTTGTGGGCATGCTCAATCACCTGTGCATAGGTTACATTGTTATAAGCAATGATGTCATCAGTCCATAGAAGAAGTATCTTTATTGTCCCATTGTACTGTAACAGACAGCGTTTCCACCCTCAACTCATTCCTCTGGGATATACCGTAATATTGCAATATTTTTTGTACAATAGAACAATAATTATTTGTCATATATTGAATTCTCAGACTTAAGATTACTTGTGCTGTTGGTCATTGCTGGGGTTGCTAATGCCAGCACATCTAGATTTAAGAGAAGGTGGGAGTTTACTATGGAACAATTAAAAAAGTCAAAATAAATTCATAAAAAACGAGTATAAAACTTCTGATGGCACTTTTCATTGAAAGTCAATAGTACATTTAGCAGTTCTTTACAGGTAAATGTTTCTTTTGTGCAAAGATTATCCAAATGTGAACCGACCCATTAAATACAATTGACTTGTAACCATGGGCCTCATAAACGTTCCAAGCTAAAAAGTGTTTTAGAAACGTAATTAGTTTTTATCTGTTCTATTTTTTCCTGCCTCACTTCATGCTGGGAAATGTTGTTCTTCCAGCACTGGACAGCTGCCGACCCTTGCTGTTAATTGTACTAGATGTGAGAAATGGGATGAACTGCTGCACTGAGCGAAAGTATGAATGACTACAGTGCAAATGTCCTGCAGGAGATGTGTGAAAACCTTTTGTTTAGTTCCAGGAATAATCTCCTTATGTTTCCTTGCCGAGATAAATTCAATGTCCATATTACTGCTATTGTTCACGGAATTAATAGAAAAAAAAACACACACACCTCCTTCTTACCAGAATTATGGGAAGAAAAGTGTAAATGTACATCTCAATCCTTTAGGGAGCACTTCCCTGTCTGGCAGAAAGGAGAACACAATGTATTTTTTCAACAATTTTTTTCATCGCTACCATTGATTTTCTTGTTGGTCTATACAATGTTCTTTCTTCCCAGACTGCTGAGCGACAATGTGTCTACAAATGCCTTGGCTCTGCTGCACCCACACAGCATGCAGCTGGTTCTGGAGATTACGGAAAAGGTACTAGAATTCCTTATTCCCGTAAGGAGCAAAAGCTGTACAAAATGTCAGTTTGTACCGAGCTGCAGAATCCATCATGTCATATCAGAGCTGTAAACCTCCAGAGTGCAGAACAGATGACTGCTCCGATAATATTCATAGCGATATACAGTACTGCAATTGAAAAGGAATTTGTAGCAGATTTCTCTACCTGGCACAGGAACCATCCCTATTTTATTTTCAGTTATTAAAATATCTTTATACTAGATGTGAACAACTGTTTGGCATTTATTCTACAGTAATTTCAACATGAGCAGTTGGGCTTAAGTGGAAAATATGTTACAGAAACACTGGCAGAAATATGAGTTACTGGAAATTATGGAAGGGGGGGGGGGGTGGAGCAGCAAACCATCTCAAGATTGCTGCTCTTTTTATCTTGTTTAGGAGTTCAAGAGTTTAATGATATACCAAGCCAAAAGGTATGCTGGAGGTGAATTTTTCACATATGGAGAAAACAACAGACCGACATAAAATCGATACAGTGGATAAACCGACATCGGAAAATCTACTAGGACAGTATTCCCCAACCTTGTTGTCTCTGGGGACCGGATACACCCAAAATTCTTTATCAGGGACTGGACCAGGTTAACCCTCTTACCATAGTCCCTGGAAAATAAAAGTCAATGCCCCACAAATAGTCCATATTTAATCCAAACCTATATAATGTGCCATTTCCTGCAGCCCATGGTCTAAAATGCCCCCTTTCCTTCAGCTGCCCTTTTTTCTGTAGTCCCCTTTTAATATCTTGATAAGAAGATGGCTAAAGATAAGGGGACATTATAATACCCTTTTCTATAGCCCCTACACACCTATGATGTCCCCTTGTATTTGGGCTTTTCGCCGTGAGTAAAAAAATATACATACCATATATACGCAAGTATAAGCCGCCCTGAGTAAAAACCGAGGTACCTAATTTTACCACAAAAAAGTGGTAAAACTTGGCCTCGATTATAGGCCTAAGTTGGGAAATGCAGCTGCTATTCTTTAATAAAATGTCCAAAAGCCTCTCCTTACTGATAAAATATCCCCAGCAACCTCCCCTCACTAATAAAATGTCTCCAGTAGCCTCCCCTCATTAATAACATGTCTAGGAGCCACCTCCCTCATTAATAAAATGTCCCAGCAGTGACCTCCCCTCAATAATAACATGTCAAACAGTGGCCTTCCCTCACTAATAACATGTCCATCAGTGACCTCCCTTCACTAATAACATGACAACCAGCAGCTTCCCTTCATTAAAACATATCCATCAGTGGCCTCCCTTCACTAATAACATATCCATCCGCGGCCTTCCCCCACTAATAACATGTCCCAGCAGCGGCCTCCCCTCACCAATAACATGTCCAGCAGTGCCCTCCCTTCACTCTAAATATGTCCCAGCAGCAGCCTCCCTTCACTTATAACATGTCCAGTAGTGGCCTCCCCTCACTAATAACAGGTCCAGCAGTGGCCTCCCCTCACTAATAACATATCCATCCGCGGCCTTCCCCCACTAATAACATGTCCCAGCAGCGGCCTTCCCTCACTAATAACGTGACCTTCCTTCCCAAATAACATGTTCCAGCAGTGGCCTCCCCTCACTAATAACATGTCCCAGTAGCAGCCTCCCCTCACCAATAACAGGTCCAGCAGTGGCCTCCCCTCACTAATAACATGTCCAGCAGTGGCCTCCCTTCACTAATAAAATGCCCCAGCAGCAGCCTCCCTTCACTAATAACATGTCCAGCAGTGGCCTCTCCTCACCAATAACATGTAAAGCAGTGGCCTCTCCTAACTAATAACATTTCCAGCAGTGGCCTCCCTTCACTAATAACATGTTTGCAGCAGCCTCCCATCCAATAATGAAATGTTCCCAGCAGCTTCCCCACCATTAATGAAATGTTCGCAGCAGAGTCCCCCAATGAAATGTCTGCAGCAGAGTCCCTGAACGAAATGCCCCCAGCAATGCTCCTCCCCAATGAAAAGCCCCAAACAGTGCTCCCCAATGCAATGCCCCCAGCAGTGCTCCCCCCATTGCCATGCCCCCAGCAGTGCTCCCAAATAAAATATCCCCAGGAGTGCTCCCTACTAATAAAATGTTCAGAATGGAGGCTCCATGAAAATAATAAAGAAAACACTTACTTCCAACGCTCTTCTTCACCCCGAGGCTCCGACTTCATCTATCCTCAGATTCCCAACAGCGCAGGCAGAGGCACGTCTATGCTCTCTGCCCGAACGCACCTGCTATGGCGGGACTGTGTCGCCATTTGATGATATCATCATAGCAAGTGCATGCGGGCAAAACGCATAGACTTGCCTCTGCCTGCACTGCCATAAATCTGAGATGAGAAGAAGCCGGGGATGCGGGTGAAGAGAAGCACCCAAGATGAGTACCGATTTATCTTTTTTTAAGAGGCATATACCAGCAGTCTTCAACCACCAGACCGCAACCCGGATGTTCCACGGCCCAGTTTTGGGCCGCGGCCCAGCAGTTGAAGACATATAATAGCACTAGGACATATAATAGCAGCAAAGTGGAAGAATTTTGAACCAAATCTCATCCTTCTACAATGCCTACAAAAGAAATTACCTTGCTTTGTACACTCTCAAAAATCTTTAAATATATTGAACGCTGAGATTAGGCACATTGTGTACCAGAATATGACATATAGTATGATGAATAAACAACTCTTTTAGTTGGGTAACTGAGGCATTGGGAAGAGCATATCCAAATAATTGTTTTGCCCTCAATACCTAAAGAATTTCTGTTAAATTCACTACTCAAAACAGCCCTGGTTTCACATGACTAATTTGGGTGTGGTCAAGTCTACCAACCAAGGCAACCTCAAGTGGACCTGAATGTGAGAGACTGTGAATGACAAAGAAGGAGCTATTGTCCAAGTGTTCTGAGCTCACCTGGAGAGTAACATTTGGTGTACAATAATAAACAGACTGACGACCTACAGGTTATCCATTCCCAAGAGGACTAAAAACAACACCAAGGGCATGTAGAATCTGTAAGCTAATTTAGCATCCAAGAAATTAGCAGCTGAACCGCTATAAAAAAGGTCGCTATAAAAAAGGGCCCTGTTTGCAAAGACACAAGAACAAGCAGGTAAAAGGTAAACAGACCTTTTTGGCTGTGGTGGGGATAATGTCAAACTTTATTGCATTTCATTATGTAAATTGGGGGGAAAGTGATATCACTGTTTTTGGGTACATATATTTGTACCTCTCTACAGCCTCTTTATATTTATGTGATGTGCTAGTTGCCCCTTTATATCTGTGTAATGTGCTGCTCTCCTACTGCGATTACACTAGACTAAACCCATCGCAAACTTCTGGGGGCATTGCTTGGCCTGATCGCATATGCCTTTCCCAAAGGTAACCACTGCTGGTTACTGATTGCTTGCATTTCAACTGAATCATATATATGATTGGGACAGGCAACAGGAGACTTATGATAAATATCCCCCTCTATGTCTATGGTTGATATGCACCTTGTTGTTCTAATGGGCTACTGCACCACTTAAGATTCGGAGCCTTCAATTCAACCCCAAAATTATACCAGACCTGTCATACCCTTGTGAAGAGTGGTGAGCTTTTTGTCAGGAAAAGATAGCGACTGTTAATTTTTCTTGTTCTATTTTTTTGGTATCCTCATCTTTTACAACTATATCATATCTACGGAATCGGCAGTGACGATAATACTGGCCACGTCTGTATTTATCTGCAGCACTGATGTTGTTCTTACAACATAAGGCACAGAGGTATTCCACTATATGCTTATACAGTGGGATACATCGCCCAGTAACTCCTCTTCCCCCTAAATGTGGCCATTGATTGGCTGCTGCCATTGTTATTAGGGTTGTTTCCCCAGTGATAGTTACTAAATCTTTCCATCCTGTCTTTTTTATGGCTATGTTGTATACTGAGAAGACAAAGGCAACAACTATGCCTCCCTCTGCAACTATATGTCATTGGGTACGCTCAGCGTATATGTCAGAAGCTTTCCCTTCATGTACACTAAGCATGTACTAAAAACAACATGTGAACCTAGCCGCATGTATGATTTAAAAAAAATTCAGTCTTTGCAATTTAAAGGTGATATTGATGACACCTCTGGATCCTGTATCTATCCAATATACTGAGTTTCCTGCCTCCTCACCCCTTCCCTAGGCTGCATTGTATTGAGATGTGGCTATGCATTCTGGGGGAAGAAGCCATTTCATGGCGAAACACGTGTCGGGGCTTATTCTGTCTTGGTCCGTGGTTTGTATGCACTTTAATCATGTTTTCCTGCAGGCTTTGTTTTTGTAGGCATTTATTTATTCTTGGGCATTTGTGCGAATATCTATTACTTTTTTCTATTTCATGCCTTGGTCAGAGTCTGATTAGTTTGAGACCGTTTTTGGGACTACTTACCTAGTACACTACAAAGTGCAGGAAACACGAATGATTGCCTCTCTTGTTTACAATCGGGCCTTGTGTAGTAATGTGTTTCTGTATGTTGCTTCTCCATTTGTGTGTCAATTTTAACTTATTTAGTATTAGTATTTGAACAATAAAATTTACAATTTATTAGCTACTTTATTTGTCATTTTTTCTTCTTTTATATATTTATGGAAAGTCTCAAAAAAGACCAAATATGGTACAAATACATATGTTGCAAAAAACACAACCAAAAGTCGCAAAAAAGATGATAAATCCTCCCCAAGTGTTCCCATAAAAAATATGAATTTCAGGATTCTTTCTATATATGCTATAACATAGTAGAGTATGATATTTTTACAAAATTCTACATGATAAAATGTATTTAATGTAAATTAATGTAATTGCAAGCCTATTGATGATCTATTCTCTCTGTATGCCAATACAGGTATTGTCATATATACAAGCTGTATACATCACAGCTATTTGCTTGAAGGGATATGTTGGGGAACGCTCCCAATATAAACTTCCAACATAAGGCTCTAATAGCTTAGTCCCTAAAGGACGTAGCCTGTTTGTACGTTAAGGCTCGGTCCTTTTTTTAAATTTGACCAGTGTCTCTCCCTGTGGTAACAACTTTTTGAGACTGTTTTATCTTGTAGTTTAAGTCCGTAATGTCATTTCAGTGATTATTTTATTTTTCAGGGGTAAAAATTCAATAATTTAGGAAAAATTTGAAAAAAATGACAGTTTTCAAAGTTTCAAATGTTCTACTTTTTGGACACAAAGTCAAACCACAATTTTTTTTTGTAGAAACCTTTTGCCACTGGTCTTCTTTTAATCTCCATAAGTTGTTTTACGTTTCTATTTTTTTTACGGATATGAGAAGGTTTCAAGTTTCAGTTTTCTGTGGGTTACCCCGGTTAGGGCAATACCCCATAGGAGGCAATAATCTGCAGGGCTCAAAAGGGAGTAACTTGCATTTGTAGCACAGACATTGTACACATTTTTTTCTTTTTGGCATCATGAAGCATTTGTAGATGCTAATAGGGACCAGTACAGTAGAAACCCCTAAGAATTGACACTATTTTGGAAACTACAACCCTCCATGAATTAATCTAGGGGTATAGTTAGTATTTTAACCCCACAGGTGGACCCCCCAATAAATGCATAATGGATAGTGCATAGTAAAAAATATCCATTATGTCATCTTGTGCCCAGCTCCTGCCACGGGAGACAAACACCCCAAGAATCATGATGCATGTTTTCCCGGGTACAGCAATACCCCATATGGAGCAATCATCTACAGGCTGGGCACATGGCAGGGTTTTATAAGGGCAGGTGCGACATGCGGCATGATGTATAAGCTGTGCATAGTATATCAGGGTAACAACAGGGTAATCTAAAAATCCAGGGATGACCCAGGCCCCTAAAGCAGGAGATTGTGGAGGCTCTGGAACTGGACTTCACAGAACACAAAGTTCAAAGGGTCATCAAGGACCTAAAATCTGGAAAAAGTCCTGGTCCAGATGGCTTCACGGCCCGGTTTTTTAAAATGTTTGGAGAAGATGTCACACCCATACTTTTACAAGTATTTAACGCTGCAGCAAATATCACTCCCTTCCTGGCTCAATCCCTACAAGCCACCATCACGGTCTTACCTAAACCGGGGAAATCAATGTCTACCTGTGGGGATTTCAGACCCATATCCCTGCTGAATGTGGACATAAAACTGTTCGCAAAAATGATGGCCTTTCGCCTTCAGCCACAAATTCCGGGGCTTATACACCGAGATCAAGTGGGCTTTGTACCAGGGAGGGAGGCCAAAGATAACACAGTGAAAACCATGTCCCTCATGGCTAAAGCACGCGCAAACGGAAACAAACTATGCCTCCTCACAGTAGATGCAGAGAAGGCCTTTGATAGGCTGAGCTGGGAGTTCTTGGGTGCAGTACTGCGGACTATTGGCTTAGGCCCCAAATTTATACAGGCCATAATGGCTCTTTATCGTGACTCGACAGCCTTAGTTAGAGTTAACGGGACACTGTCATACCCACTTCGAATCACCAATGGGACCCGTCAGGGATGCCCCCTATCCCCCTTTCTCTACTTACTGGCAATGGAGCCCCTAGCGAACGCCTTGACGTCAAATCCTGATGTTCGTGGCCTCATGGTGGGCGAGAGGCACTGCAAATTGTCCCTATTTGCGGACGACCTGCTGTTATACATCACATCTCCCAAAACATCCCTACCCGCAATACTAAAAGAATTTAGCCTATATGGTGTGGTGAGTAATTTTAAAGTAAACACTCATAAATCAGAACTTTTTAATGTTACCCTGCCTGCAATTGAGCAAGCATGGCTCCAAGCAACTTTTCCTTTTAAATGGGCAACTGATTCCATAAAATACCTAGGAACACAAATATCACCCGAACCCACCTCACTCTTTGATCTTAATTACAAGCCAATGCTTCGGACTATCGAGGGGGACCTGGAGAAATGGGCGAAACTTCCTCTATCGTGGAGGATTAATGTCCTTAAAATGGATGTGCTCCCGTGCCTCCTATATCTCTTCCAGACCATCCCAATCCCCCTTCCCAGGTCGTACTTCGATAGACTCCGGCGCATGACCCAAAACTTTGTTTGGCACAGCTCTCAGGCACGGATTAGACATGCGACTTTAACGTTACACAAGCATGATGGTGGAACTGGGCTCCCTGACTTCTATAATTATTATAAAGCGACAATCGTCACATATGTTTTAGATATTCTCCATAAACGTTCATCTAAGCTCTGGGTCGAGATGGAACTAGAACACAACCCCTCACAGGCATTAGGAGCGTTCTGGTGGCTAGCTCCATACACAAACGTAAATCTTTCACCACTTTTAACAATGCTCCTAACCTCGTGGCGTAAATTTGCTAGATCTTCGGGGCTAATAAATAGCCCGAGCCCACTTACCCCGTTAGTAGGTAATCCAGCCATAGAGGGACTCTACACACCATCAAACACAAGTTCCCCACACTTACCCAGACTAAGGGACATCCTAACAGACACAGGAATACGTTCACAGACAGAAGTAACAACAGTATTGGGCATCCCATCAACCAGATGGCTCTCATATTTTCAAATGCGTAATTATATATCCTCGCTGGGAAAGACAGAGCGTCTTTTGACTAACTCTTCTTTCGAAGACCTCTGCCTCTCCACCTCTGCACCATCTCATGCGATCTCCTTGGTATATTCTCTGTTGACCCGGGTGGACTTGGCGGATTCCCTCCCCAAATGTGCAAGCGTCTGGGAGGAGGAACTCAATAAATCATTTACCCCTGCACAGTGGCAAAAGGCACTGATCTTGACGCATAAGTCGTCCATCTCGTGCCGCATGCAGGAATTGAATTATAAAATACTGACCCAGTGGTACAGGACACCAGTAAAGTTGCACAAAATGTTTCCCTCCGTCCCGGACGCTTGCTGGCGCTGTGGCAATGAAATAGGCTCTATGCTCCACATTTGGTGGGAGTGTAGACCCATACAGGAGCTCTGGCGAGCTATCTTTGAACTCTTCAACATAGTCCATAGGAAAAATATGGTACCAACTCCGGAGCTGGCGCTTCTTTCCATGTTCTCTGGAACCATTGCAAAATACAAAAAGAATCTGTTGCGCCACTTTCTTATGGCCATGCGACAAATTATCCCTAGACGATGGAGATCAGCTGAGGCTCCCACCAGACTGCAATGGATAGAGGCGCTACACTCAATTAGGCATATGGAAGAACTAAAAGCAAGTGATGAGGGAAGATATGAACAATTCCATCATGTATGGTCCTCTTGGATAGATCATAGGTCTACCTCCATTGTCCGTGATTGGTTGTCCGCAGGCGGCGACTTTCACGTACCTTAAGTGCAGACAGGAGATAAGATGTGCACGGTCTATTCCTATTTCCTCATAACCTCCTATCTTCCCTTTCCCCTTCCTAACCCTGTTACCCTGTTGTATGTTGTCTTGTCTTTTATTTGTACAATTTCCTCAACAACCCCTAGTTGATTTGTTTAATTGTTATTGTTCAAAGTTAACCTATTATTTTATATGCAATGCATACCATGCTTTAAGAGTGTTTACCTAAATCCTTTAAGTGTATTCCCATGCTTAATCGTTGCATATTTCATGATGCATCACAAACTCCTGTATTACCAATAAGCAACAATTAATAAAGCTTGATGTTGAACCATAAAAATCCAGGGATGTATGATAAATTCGGAAGCAATCTTTCATACATATGGGGTCGTTTATCATACACTGGCGCTTGTGGCAGCAAGTGTGCCGGCGTGGGGACAGTAATGCCGCGCACTGGCCAGCTGCGCCCACCCCTCATGCCCCTTAACGTCCCACTGGAGTGAAGTTGGCGGAGAGGGCTAAATAGTGGCAAGTGCTAGCAATAGAGGCCCTGATAAATGTGCCCCATAGTCCTGGTTTTTCTGGGCATGCCTTTTTTGGAGCACACCCTGCACCTCTTCTGTGTCCTTCCCTTCTTGGCAGTTTCGGGAACTTTTCCTGGAAAGTGCTGCCCTGGTACAATGCGTGATGTGGCCTCGCTTCCAGAAGTGCTGGCACTCCCCCCTTCCGGATCTACAAAAAGAAAGTACTTTATAACCACCTCTTGAAATTCCAGGAAGGTTCCCCCCTGGCCTGCACATCGATGTAGCACATAAGCATTATACAGTGCCATCTGCATCATGTACACAACCAGCTTCTTGTACCTCACCCTCGACTTCCGCATGGCGTTGTATGATTGAAGCACCTGATCTGACAAGCAACACAAAATTACTATCTTCCCTGTAACACCAAGGAAGGGGGGACATTCTGGGGGCACTATACTGGAGTCCTTCCCTTCATATACCCTGATCTTGTAGGTATACCCTGATGTCCTTTCGCACAGCTTATGCATATTCACGCCATACCATTCCCTCTTATTGGGCAAGTGCTGGTGCAATTGAAGTCTCCCTTTAAATCGTACCAGGGATTTGTCTATGGCCACATGTTTGGCGGGGGTATATGCCTACGCAAACTTGGCACTAAAATGATCTAATATGGGCCTGACCTTAAATAAACAATCATAACTGGGGTCATCTCTGAGTGACCACTGTGTGTTGTCTGTAGTGCATAAGTGCATACACTTATGGATGGCTTCAAAGCGCATCCTGCTTATCGCCATGCGGAACATCGGGGTGTGGTATAGAATGTCTGTGCTCCAGTAGTCCCTGATTGCAAGCTTCTTTACAATCCCCATAAGATGTATTATGCCCCAATAGGACAGGGGTGACAGGGGTCCACCTGTAGGGTTGTGCATAAAATGAAGGGGGGTTTTGGGCAATTTTTCAAATTGTCAAAAAGTGCCATTTTAGACTTAAACGCTGTGAAAAACATTATTATTTTATTTTGAAAGATGGGGCATTTTCAGACGCGACGATACTTAATGTTTTAATGATTTTTAGTGTTTATTTATATTTATATCAGTTCTACGGAAAGGGGGGTGATTTTTAGGGGTACTTTAACCCTAGGTTGTCTGATCATTCATTAAAAAGTGCAAATCGCACTTTTAAAACGCTCTGTATTTTTACCGTTTACCATGCGTTTGGCTGCTTTGAACCTGTTTATCTTAATGGATAAACATGCTAGCATCGATCGCGATATGCAGCAAAGACTTACTGGCTATAGAGAGGGCTCAGCCCGTGATTCCCCTCCATGTATACGTGCCCAGCGCGCCGTATTATTATCGGTAAGGGGTTAAAGCATTTGTGCTAGATTTCTGAGCAATAAGAAGTGAGCTGCTGGGGTGGGGGACACAGGAGTAAGCAGCTGGTATAGGGCGACAGAGAAGTGTGCACCTCAGGAACACAGGAGTAAGCAGTTGGGGTGGGGGGCACAGGAGTGAGCAGCTGGGGTGGGGGACACAGGAGGGAGTAACTGGGGTGGG
This sequence comes from Engystomops pustulosus, assembly GCF_040894005.1. Taxonomy (NCBI): domain Eukaryota; kingdom Metazoa; phylum Chordata; class Amphibia; order Anura; family Leptodactylidae; genus Engystomops; species Engystomops pustulosus. Next base: position 83,463,467 of record NC_092416.1, on the reverse strand, counting down.
GGGGGCACAGGAATGAGTAGCTTTGGTGGGGAGACAAAGGGAGTGAGCAACTGTGTGAGGGGACACAAGCAGTCATATTCAGTAAGATGCTCCCTTTACCACTGCACAATGTTAACACGTTGTAGTTACACACAGTAGTATGGTAAGGCAAGAGGGCAGAGGCTACTGGGGCAGAGGCTCCTCAGGCATGGAGTAGCCTTAGCCCCCCGAAGTTCACACCCTGTGTAGCCTCTGAAGGTAATTTACATAAAGACTCAATACAGTTTATCACACTATCGGCAACTTGCTGAGAAATTATAAAATATGTCCACAGATGATGCACACATGGGCTATATACCTCTGGAAGTATTGAAAAAAGTAGTTTGCAGATGGTATATTTCCTTTAAGGACTTTTTTTGCATCAGATAATTTGTAGCTAAAACTAATTTATCACTGCTTCTATGGCACTTTTCTTTTTGCAAGGCAAGAATTTGCAATTATTATGCACCCTTAGCCTCTTCATGTGTCCGGCGGAATGAAGGGGATGTAGCCTCGTGCACCAGCGTATATACTAAATCTTCCCCCATGTATACTGGAGAGATTCTCACCTGAGTTTGCCACATAAGTAGATACAAATATTCAGGGTATACAGGTACAACAGAGGATATGAGTTGCTCTTGGGTCCTGGAGTTACCCTGGATTAACGATGAGGGAAGTTTACACAAAACCTATATGTTGCTAAGTAGCGTTAAGAAAAACAGGACTATCTTGTGACTTTCTTTCTCACTCAGTTCTTTCTCCGTGATCTTTGTACCAATGTTCCTCTTTCCCCTGGAAGACTGTAGAAGATGAATTATCAATAGGACCTGGCAGTTGTTTATAGATTTTTGCATGGAGTCCCAGAGGCTTTAGGTTATGTCTCTGTCAGTAATAACATGTCAGTTAACATGGGGGTTATATATAAGGGTGTAACCAGATGACTAAGTGACATTACATCTATAATCTGGTGCTGTGTTACTTCTTTATTTGTTTTATATGTGCCATTGTTCAAACCCAAGTTATTGTCATTGATGTTTAAGCTTTTAATAACATTCTTTATGCTCATGTGCTCACAACGTAAAATATGGAAAACATACATGCAGCTACTTTCACTTTCACCATCCCTACCTTAAGTTATGCTTTGAAATATGAGCACACCTTGAGATATCATTAGACTGATCTTGTGAAAGTGAAAGGTATTTAGAAGGGCGTATATACTGCTTTGTGAGATATCAAGCATATGGAACTCTCTCGACATTTCTGCAGTCCTCAACTGTAAACAGGTCAGTAACTTTTTGGGTTTTTGGACAAAGCTTGAAACAAATTGCATAAGTGCAGAGATGCCACTACCTCCTGCACTTGACTACTGTTACCTGACAGATGTGAGAATGACAGCACATAGACCCACACAGACATCCGTTTTTTTTCAAAAGACTATGGGGCAGATTTACTTACCCGGCCCATTCGCGATCCAGCGGCGCGTTCTGTGCGGTGGATTCGGGTCCTGCCGGGATTCACTAAGGCAGTAAAATGGAAAATAAGAACCACATGCTTTCCATTTTCACGCATTCGCTACCAAGTTATGCTAAGAAAAATGGAAAACCTGAAAGTGGCTTCCACAGAAATGATTTACACCAGAGAAAAACAGACATACACATGCTAAATTGTGTATATGGGCTTCCTCTATTAAATAGTATTAGACTGCGCTTACAAATGCATACAGCAAAATGATAGATAAATATATGCGGTGAAATCCCTCATTTATCAGATATTTATCAGAAGTGCCTGAGAGCATTACTGTTCAAGTTGCTTATGGCAACCAATCAGAGCTCAGCTTTCATTTTCCAACATATGTTTATAAAATGAAAGCTGAGCTCTGATTGGTTTCCATGGGCAATTAGAGCTATTCTGCTCATAGACACTTTTGATAAATCTCCCCTATAATGTCTTTATTCACAGAATTTCAGTTTGGAACATTTTAGTGATCTTTTAGGAAACACTTATATTGTTTTTAAATGTAACACCTCTGCATTTTTGTAAATCATTGGTCAGCCATTGTAAATTTGAAGGGTGATAACCCTTGACGACTTACAGTTGAAGCATAGTGAATGTGCAGTACTCAAGTGTTTGTTGCAGGAGAAGCAGCTAGAGAGTGACTGGTTTGTAATTTTGTACTTGGACCCATATCATAACATTACAAGAACTTATACTTACTGGCTCAACCCTTTCCAATAGATGCAGACCACAACCAAGCACTGGATTATGGATTGATTGTTTTTCGTTATTCTGATGTGCTTTAGGCTTACAGGACAGAATTGCACTATTGGTTTATCTGTACATAGTCATGCTTGAAACTTGTTTCAGTAAGTTGCATTCGTTTTTCACTGATACTTATAAACTACAGTAAATGAATGATCCACAGAAGGATCTGTAACATGCTCTACTGGGACATATAAAACAGACCTATGGGAGGGATTTATATTCCCCCAAACCCGCCAGTGCACCAATTACACAGGAGAGGCTCTGGTGCCAGTTCGAATTGTACGCCAGGTCTGGCCTGATGTACAATTCTGCTATAGCCTGTGTCCAGATGCTGGTCCAAGCAATAACAAATGCGTCCCTGGCCCGTCCAACTCCATGCCCTTTCACACACCCTCCTCACAAACTAGGGGTTGGGGGTTGGCAATTCCTGTGCATACACCAGTAACTTTTTCTTGCCTTGAACACCAGGAAGCTGGTATACAAGCCATGATAAACGGCTGCATGCACCATTTAAAAAAAAATTGTATTGATCTAGTATTGCACTGTAGCCAGGTGCTGTTCATTAAAAAACAACAGCACACAGCCAATCAAGAAAGTAAGAATTAAATCAATATACTAATGAAGGCCATTTAGGGCGCCGTTACATAGTGTGGTTGTAATGGGATCAATAATAAGTTAATGATGCAGTTGAGATGCGGTTGTGATGTGGTCATGGTGTGGTTGAACATTTAGAATTAACACAATATTCGAATAATTCATATCAAACTGTGTGTTACACCTTAATTTTGTTTTTTGTAACCTGCACATACAAGCTAATGTTTACCTGGAACATTCAATAAATCAGTTTGTTATTAAGTATTAGAATACTGTGGTAATTGTCAGAATTGGCATCATGACAGAATCGCAAATGCACACCATGACACGACCACACCATGACCGCACAGTGTAATTATAGGCTTTGAGATATACCTGTTTGCAGGGTGCGGTCATTTTTAACACTATAATTTTAACAGAGCACAGGTAGAGCTTTTTGTTTACACTCACTTCACAGAGCTTAGTATCATCTGCAAATACTGCAGATATTGAAACATTACCGTGTAAACCCTCTACAAGGTCATCATGATATTACAAAGAAGGGTGACCAATACTGACACCTGTGGCACCCCACTGGTAACATCGACCCAATCTGGGAATGTACCATAAACAAGAACCCTTTGTTTTATATATGGCTGCTTTCACACAAACTTATGCACGCCTTGGCCGTACCCAGACATGCATACAGCCGTGTGCTAGAGAGAGGAGGGGTGAGAACTGCTCACCCCTCTCCATAGAGAGAAGTGTGATATGGCATTACTTACAGGGAAACATAAAGCAAGCTCTATATTTTTCTCTGGTATGGACTCAGGGCAATAAAATGGATTGACTTATTGCCTATTGAAATGCACGGAGCCATATGCTACCCGTACTGCATCGCTATGGTAAAAGTAGCATACAGCCATTTTCACCAGCCAGGTTCCGCAAATTTCTAACCAAATGAGACAGATTTATCCCTAGTCCAAGCAGTCTAATTTTATGTACCAACTTTTTATGTGATAGTGTAGCAATTTCTGTTATTCTACTTCAGAAAAGAAGGAAACAATAGAAAGCTATGATGCTGGTGAGCACCCAGCTTTAAGGGGTGTTGTCCTGATGTAGCCTTCAATTCCACCATGAAATTCATATACTTAATAAACCCCCGTTGTCTCAACCAATAAGATAAAATTATGTTCTATGGCAGTAACACACAGTAATAAGTATAAAAAATATGATTATAACTAGGATTTTACTGTGTATCATATGACATAAAGTAATTACAGTAAGCATTAGTTTTACTTTCTATTACATGTTCAGGCTGGATTTACACACTGCATTGTGCATAATGTTTCTTTCTGTTCTGCTTTGCATTTCTATAAGCCTGTTTTTTTCAAAAACACTTTGGCCAGGTGTCACTATATCAAATTTCGATAGCAGAGAAGGTACTGTACACTCATAAATAGTGGGTGGTGCAGATGTAGAATTCTCAATCCAATTGATCAGTATAGAAACATGGCACACACTGCACATACTACATTCTTGTTGCCTTATATCCAAATGTACTTGACAAAGGTCTATACGACCAAAACGTAAAACCACTGTGATCTTCTGAATACTATTCATTTTTTGTGAATCTTTTTTTGGTAAAGGCCTAATTTTACACCATGTTTGAATAAATTAGAAAAAATGGAAGAATATCCCAGTGTGCGCCATGTTTCTATACTGACTATTTCAAATATCATCAAAGCATTTTTTTTCAATGTGGGCCATTTATTATCGACTTCCAAATGGAAAACTGACGGAAACCACAATTTTGGTGTTTTTCCGACACTTCTTTTGGGCGCAAAATTGTTGCACCACATGTGAATCCGACACTTTTCTGATGCTTCTATTTTTCAGACTTTTTTTTTTGTCGCAATTTTTGGTTCACAATTAGAGCAATTAAAAGCTGGTCTAAGGAGTTCTATCTCACCTTCATACATGGGGTAGAGACCTCTGGGAAGGAGAAAGGAACACCCTCGATCACATGTGCAAACCTGCAAGCCAATCAGCGACCGGCAGGCTTATGTGATGTCACACAGCCCTATAAAAACAGGCAGCCATTTTTAATCTTGGCATTTCACACTGCATGTGCTGTCTGTAGCGTCCATCTGCTTGTACTGCACTGTGCTGTAGTGATTTTTTCAGTTCTTTTTTGTTGCTAAAGTGAATAGGAAGAAATCTGTGTAAAATCCACATACTTTCTGTAGTGATTTTTTGCTCGTATCCCAGGGTGTCAGTTCTTGTGCTTCTGTATACCCCAAATTTCATGTTTTTCTGGTAGATAAAGTAGATCCGTGTCAAATCAACACAGTTGATTAACAAATATGTCACACAGAGAGGTGGCAGGTGGAGCAGGCACAGGTTGCAGCACAGTAAGGGGACGTTGCGGCATTGACTCTGTGAGGCCAGAACTGCAGTTGTCATCTAGCAGCAGTGTGTTGATCAAAAACCCAAATGTTGTCTATTGGTTGACTCGGTCATCCACTTCACAAATATGTAGAACAGAAGGTGGCCCAGTCCTTGAACTTATCGGTTTCTTCCAAGGTACACGGCAGTGGGGACGTGTGGAGCGGTAATTACGATCAGGGCCAGTACATGTCCTTTTACGGCCCACTGGGTGAATATGCTTCCCGCCCAGCCACACCAACAACTTGAACAAGAGACGACACTTTCTCCTCCACGTTGTCAAACTGCTGCTCATGTGCCACTGTCTGCTTCCTCCTCCGGTGGGGGCTGAACTGGAGGAGGAGGAGGACATTGGAGCAAAAGCAGACTCTGTTGAGATTAGTGGTTTTTCCACTCAGGTAGCAAGAGAGTAGGAGCATCTGGAAGAGGCAGAAGACCCAGAAGCACTGTGGCAGTATACAGTGGAAATGGAGGCCGGGAGTCCCTCAGAGTCACTTGCACAGACGGTGCAAATGGTGAGCTACCTCTCACATGCACAGTTAATAATGTCACACAGAATAAAGGCAAATATAAGTCCTAATATGCTGTGTACCAATATAGATGAACAACAAGGGATCCCAAAGTGTACCACATACGACCCAATGTATGATTCGTGTGCCGGACAGACAAGCCACTGATCCAAATGATGAGTGGCATAGCAAGTGTTCAATTTCACTATAACCACAGAGCAAATGAAACATTATGGATCTATTTGAAATCATTGAATTGCTCAAATAATACATGGACATTTGAGATTAAAATCTCTGGATTTTTGTTTTTATTTCAAAGGGTTTTATTTGAGAGAAAACAAATGTTCGCTCAAGGCACAAGGTTTTCCCCATACAGGGGGTAGATGCACAAATAAGTCACATAATACTGAGCTGCCTGAACTCTCTTAGAAAATGCAATAGAAACGTAGATCATCAACCCACACAGGGGAAGTAAAAATGCTTTTATTATTACCCGATCTAACCTGCGAAAAACATAACAAATTAATACTTTGGGAGTTTGGACAGACAAAGATGTTAGACAAGGGGACAACACAAAAAGGGGAGGGGGGGTTCAAAGATCAGATAAGTTAAGTCAGTCGTATATGCTATGTCACACACACATTAACCATAAAGAAGGTGCTGTAAACTTCCAAATAGCCAGTACAGCCCCCTAATTCGGCAATTTATATAATCAATCCAGGGATGCCATGTTTTCTGAAGAGCTTCCATGTTATCTTCCCTAGTTGCCAATATCTTTTCAAAAGTCATCATCTTGGTAACTGTGTTACTGACCGTAATGGTGACTTCCAATTAGCAGCCACATGAATTCTTGTGGCCATACAGATAAATTGGCTGAATTTATGAACTTAGTTACAGGGGTGCAAAGCATCGGCGAAATCAGATGTATGATGTCTTTCCAAAGACATAGAGCTGTGCACATATCATTACATCCTTTGAAGCAAAGTTGTGATGAGGACAGAAATAATTTGTGGATTCTAGAGGGAACCATGTGTTTTGGGTGCATATTTTTATAGAGGTTTTAGTAAGAGTCACCTGATGACTACCATCTCGCAGCAATGGTGCCATCTCTGCAATGTCATCTGAAACCCCAGGTCCGGTTTCCATCGCAACATAAATGGGATCTTAACTTCTTGGTTGGTTGGTTAAATACAGAGTACACAGAAATTCTGCAAAACAGTTCATATGGAGTGATGTTTGGGATTACTTGTATGGGGCAGGTGGAGCATACAAAATGAAAATGAAAACTGACGAAGGTCGTATTTTTCCATAAAGCTCGCTGCTGAGATGATGCGTGGGAGGGTTGATGGGGTAAATTCATTATGCAGAATGATGGGCAGGAGTCTGGAGGGGACTGCAAGAGAGTAATTTGCGAGAGAGTAAGTGGAGCGCACCCTGCGCCACAATTGTAGCAAATAAAAGGTGTAGGGGCTTTGTTACGTAAATCCCTTGGGAGAGGGTCTGCGTCCCAGTACATAGCAAGCATATTAGGGGGATGAAGGAGATTCCCCCTAGATTGACCCAGAGTATTTATTGTGGTCAGTAGTGCTATTTGGACAGATATGCCACCCAGGCCCTTATAATAATGCATGATCTTAGTGTTTATTCTAGGCCACTTTCCAGCCCAGATGAAGTGGTATATGTCTTTTTGGAGTTCAACAGAACAGGGAGGAATCTAAATAGGTAAAGGAGTTTGGGAAGTGTGTTCATTTTTACAGAGTTTATCCTTCCGACCCAGGAGAGCATGGCATTGTTCCAGCAAGGTCAGATCTGAGTTGTTTGTATAGGGGGATATAGTTAGTGGAATATAACATGTTGAAAGAAGGGGTAATCTTGACCCCAAGGTAATTAATATATTTATCATGAGAGGCAGAGCCAAAATTAAGGTTTATCAGTTATTTAGTGGAGGGGGGATGTTACAATACAGCATATTTAGTGACCAGAGCCAGGCGGCTGCTGCTAAAGCAAATAAAATAATGGGATGTATCAAGAGAGGAATAGATTCTCATGATAAAGACATAGTTTTGCCCTTATACAAATCCCTGGTCAGACCACACATGGAATATTGTGTACAGTTTTGGGCACCAGTGTATAAAAAGGATATAGTAGAGCTGGAACGGGTGCAGAGGAGAGCAACCAGGATTATTAGGGGAATGGGGGAACTAGAATACACTGACAGATTAAAAAATTTGGGATTATTCAGTTTAGAAAAAAGACGACTGAGGGGAGACCTCATTACAATGTACAAATACCTGAACGGACAGTACAAGGATCTCTCCAAAGATCTTTTTATACCTCGGCCTGTGACCAGGACAAGGGGGCATCCTCTACGCTTAGAGGAGAGGCGATTTTACCATCAACATAGACAAAGGTTCTTTACTGTAAGAGCAGTGAGACTGTGGAACTCTCTGCCGCAGGAGGTTGTTATGGCGGACTCTATGTACATGTTCAAGAGAGGCCTGGATACCTTTCTGGAGAGAAAAAATATCACGGGTTATGGGGATAAAACATTTATTTAATTCTTAAAGGTTGGACTTGATGGACTTGCGTCTCCTTCCAGCCTTATATACTATGATACTATGATACTATGATACCTCTGTTTTATCGTAGTGATACTATGATACGTCTGTTTTATCAAATTTATCTAATAACGAACTATGATACGTCTGTTTTATCAAATTTATCTAATAACGCCATAAGCTTAGGTAGGGACAGAAGGGGTTTGGTTATAGTAAGTAGTAAATTGTCAGTGAAAAAATTAAGCTTATATTATGTGTTTCCAACTTTTATGCCAGATATGTTATGATCGCTTCTTATTAAGCGTGCTAAGGGTTCCATGGCTATTGCAAAAAACGTCTGGGGAAAAGGACACCCCTGTCTAGTCCCTCTCGATGGTGTGGCGAGAGATGGAAAAGAAATAGCGCTCATAGGGTAGTATAATAAACACAACTCTAATTGAAGCATTTTTCAGTGATCGAGGTGCAGCCTACCTCCTCTTGTATCGGAATGCAGTAGCCTTGCTGCTTCTGATCAGTGGAATTGTAGGGGAGAAATGTAGGAGGAAATGGGGGCGCACACCTCAAGTAGTTGTCTTAAAAGGGGTTGATTGTATTTAATTGTCTCTGGATACAACACGTTTCGTGACTCAAGGGTCCCTTTCTCAAGTAAAATTAGAGACTTATTTTGACGTACTGCCTGTGTAGTGGAAGATACTTGTGCAAGAATGTTGGTGGGCTATAGTCTGGCAGGACCTCTGGTTGAACTGTGATAACCAGGACTACTTTGAAACCATGTAGTTCCCCCATCAGGATAAGGAATCGGCCATGGGGGGGGGGGGGGGCAGTGGAGACATTCTGTACCTGTAGTGGTAGTGAGTTATGTAGAAATTGTAGTACTCCCCTGGGTTTCTTCGTTGCAGTATAGGTAAAGAATCTGGTGTACTGTGCGTGAAAATAGGCAGGGGCTGATGTATGAGAAAAATAACTCCTGTATTGCTATCACAGCAGGTTTGTTCGTTAGATATTGATGAAGAGCTTTCCTTCTTTTGAGAGAAGAATTAAAGCCCCTGACATTGTGTGACATTATAGTGAGCATGGAAATACCAGTAGCTGGACCTAAGGACTGTGCTAAAACATGTTCAGATTGGGGAGCAAGGATAGGAAATACACTAAGGAAAGAAGTAAGGAAGACGAGGACACCACAGAAAACAAGAACAAGAGTAAAAGAAAATTTTAAAAAACACAATATCCAAACAACTGTCATGGAATCACGTTCCACAACTATGCACAAGTAGAGGAACCTGGTGCGGCAGACTTGTAGTCAGTTGGCCATCAAGTCTGGGGTGTTGGCAGCAACTATCTCATGCCACCACAGCACTTGAGGAACCGTATTAAACAAACCTTGAGTAACCAATAATGGAAAGAAATAATGAAAAAGACTTATCTTAAGAATGACCTATTTCAATCCACAGCTTCCAGCGACGTTTGCATGTCATCAGGTGGAGAGCGTTGTCTAGCAGCTTGGAGCCAAGGATGTGATGTGAGGCAGGGGTGGGGAGTCCTCAACTGGGATTCCCTCTGCTTCCAGGATGGTTCTGCCCTCAGCAAGAGTGCAGACTGTGTGTTGTTGGTTCTACAGGTGAAATTGCAGGGAGAAAGAGAAAGCCCAACTACGTTAACACATTCCTAGTCTCTGAAGCACTTGGGTAAGTGGCCGGAGTGAGCGTTGTTTGAGGAGGGTGGAAGGGTCTAAGTCCGCGTATAGCTGAACTGAAGTAGGGACTCCCTGGAGTTGTGCTATGTTTCATGCCTCTGTATTTTTTTTAAGTCACTACCCAGACATAAACCTGCCACAACTGCTTTATCAGGTATGTGATGTTTCTAGCTAGTTTAGGTGCAAATGGTTGTACACATCACTTTACAGTATTAAATGTGCTAAATATGGCAGAAGTCATCAATTAACCCAGAGACTGGGACCACACTAATGGTGCAGAGTGAGAGATCATAATACTCCATTTCTGATGGAATCTGTCCCTAACTGAAACTCCAACTCAGATGAGAACTTGAACAAATATATATATATATATATATATATATATATATATATATATATATATAGATCAAAGGTGCCCATAACCTTTACTGGAACCTTGTAATTGACATATTTTTATCATTTCTAATATACATCTGATTCAGATGAAAAGATGGGGTAATAGCGGTTTTATAGAAGAAGCAGTTGTTGTGAAGATATGGTAGAAAGTGGAAGCAAAGAGAATGTGAATTTCATGCTAAGAATGCCAATAATGGCACTACAGAAGCTGTACAATTATAAGTGGGACCGTATATATATAAATAGTGAAAACAATTGTATTAAGGTCTTGATATATTTCTTTATGGTAAATGGTTCAGTTACTGAACTTGGCACAGGTCCGCATCATTGGGAAGGAAGGTAGTTGTTTTTATGCTTTAGGTTACAATTGTTCCTTATGTCTTGCAACTGTTGCCAATAAACTTGTCATTGAACTTTAATAAACCCTGGCCTTGAATTGTTGCCCATGAAAATTAACATATTCAGAAAATAGACATTTACAGTAAGCGACTTATAACTATGGAGTCATTTCTCACATCATGCAGCAAAGGAAAACAATAAGAAATGTTATTACATCATTTAACATTCACAACCCAGTAAAAAGAATGTTCACTTTACTGATGAAATTCTCTGATTTCTTTTTAAACCAGCATCCTTGATATGTTTGTTTTACCACAAAGAGCATCACCTATCACATCCTGCAGCCATTAACCTGTTCTCACCACTTGTTTCAGCATGAAATTGATAATGTTAATGTTACCACAATAAAGATATGTTTTAAGCTACCGTTCGGCAGGTTTTACCTGGTGTGTCTTTTGTCCTTATTCAATAAGGACACCATTGACCTCTTGTTTCCCTGTAGCATTCCAGCGTATGTGCAGGAGAAATAATAATAATAATCTTTAGCACCATCAAATTTCATAGCGCTTTACAGATTCTGGGAACATATAGAAGTAGAAAAAGACATTACAGAGTAATAACTGTCATATGGAACAGTAGGATTGAGGGCCCTGCACGCAAGAACTTACAGGCTATGAGGATGATGGGGTGACACAAGAAGAAAAAGAGCTTGAATAATGGTCCAGCCATATTTATAAGGGAATGGACTAAAAATAATTTAATAAATCCAAATGGTCTTATATACAAAGTCCAAAGTCAGGGGGACTGTAGAGAAGCCTGGAGCTTGGTACCTGGCATTTTCTGGTTGCATGCAGTTAGCAAGTGTGATAGGCCTGCCTAAATAAATATTTCAAGAGCATGTTTGAAGCTTTGGAGGTTGGGTGTTAGTCTGATAGACCGGGGTTGAGCATTCCAGAGAACTGGTGCAGTTCTGGAGACTTGAGTGGGAGGTTAAAGTTAAGGAAGAGAATAATCTAAGACTAGCATATTGAAGAGCATGGGATGGGAGATAAAGTGAAATAAGAGATGGAAGGGAAGGAGGCTTCCTTTGATCAGCACTGTGACCGGGGTTTGCATGGAAGAAAAGCCCCTCCCTTCAAAAGGACCTTGCAGAGGGTGCGACCACGATTGTTACGCTCCTGGGGCTTAGTTTTTACAATAAGCAGAAGACTTATTGAGACAAGTTCTACTACTCTAGTCACAAAATTCTGATAGTCTTGTTGACTTGAGTAGAATGGTCTCAAGGACCATTATTTATTAATTTCAACAAGAAATAAATTGTTATGTGAAACTGATAATGACGCTTCTGGTTTCTAACAAGCTGTGGCTTACATGACACATACAGTCTATATATTTTATTTCACTTTCACTTGTAGCATAAATATCACACAAACATACATATATATATATATATATATATATATATATATATATATATATATATATATACTTTAAAATTTAGAAATGGATTTAACTTATATCAACTTTATTATGGCAATCATTTTTATGTTTTGACTTTATGTCTTTCTTTATTATAGTCCTTGGCACAGTTCTTGTTTATGATCCACCTTAGTTGTGCTGCTCCAGAATAACCAGTTCATGTACCTGTCAAGCCAGGTTTAGTTGTGAAATAAGTCTCAAATGTCAAATAATAGTCTCAAATTTTTTGTGGATGCTATATTTTCAAGGGTCTTCCCTGTTCACAAATTTCATTGAATGACCTGAATGTAGAGTAGTTACAAAGGCCTTTGAGACAAACTGTCATGATTTTCACAGATAACTCATTGGGGGTAATTCATCATTAGATCGGCTCCTTACGACAGTTCTATGTCTGTCTTTGGAGCTCTGCTGCAGTGAGTTTCAGTAAAGTGGCTTAGGCCCTTGATAAATCTGCTGGCAATGTTTTTTGCTGTGCTTGTTGTTTGCGCATGAATAGTCACAGAAAAAACAACAAAAGTCTCAACATAGACCAGGACGGGGACTGGTGTTAATTTGCACCAAAACTTGTGCCTAAACAGAAATTTTCCCCAAATAGCAATTGTCTTGTGAAAATTAATTTTGCAAATATTGAGTTTGGTGGAAGTAGGGTTTATGTCAAAGTGACTTCGCCCTGTCCTATGTTCATTTGGGGAATGGAAAATTACACTTTTGGGGGGATATTTAACAGAGCTCCTGTCAGGAATTAGGGGTAGTGGACCCACTGGACCACCGCGGATGATGACATTAGCTGACACCTGGGGCGGACTCTAAGTGGCACTCGGTTTTCCCCAGAGCCCGCCGCAAAGCGGGTTGGACTTGCTGTGGCGTGGTGCCATCAGGTCGCTCCACAGGCGCAACTTTGTCCACGGTGGTGGCCAAAGCAAGGTACAGAATCAGAAGGCAGGCACTGAGTCGTGGTCAGGCAGAAGGTCAGGACAGGCAGCACAGGATCAGAGTTGGAGGCGTAGCAGAAGGTCAGGGCTGGCAGCAAAGGAGCGAAGTCAGGAACACATCCGAGGTCACAACAGGAAATCACCATAAACGCAAAGGACATCAGAGGCAAGCTTTCTCTAAGTCATGAAGATCCTCTGGGGGCATAGGCAGAGGCCAGGAATTTATCTTGGAATGCGGTCCGGCAGGACCAATAATTGGTGCGCTGGCCCATTAAATCTTAGACAGGTGGAGAGCACACCCTAGGAAGCGGGGACGCACATGACGAGGGGTTGGGTCACGTAAAGAAATTTCTCAATATAGGACCATATATAGGTATATTCAGGTATATATATAGGTTAAGAGCCACTGTGCATTCAGATATGGTGGTCATGACTGCAGAATGGTTGTTTCCTAAAATTCTACTTTTGAACTTTACAGTCCTATGTTTTTCAAAATATAAGCAATTAATGTAAGTATGAATTTTAACTTAACATAACATAAATATAACACAATAGAGATACAACTGATGAAAGAGAATAAAGTCAATGCATAATAGTGGACACCTAGCGGTTAACAGTACATGTGGATAATAGAATCAGGACAAACAGGAAATAATCAGTTTTAAACACAGATGGTGCTTTATATTACATTAAACTGTAGAATTTAATAACACTTCAACTTGTAGGACAATATGATATATGGCATATGTACCTTGGGATTCTAATAACTAAATCCACTTCCACTTCCTGATGTATTCTGAAACTTCTAGACTACAAATAAGAGCAAAATTAAACAACTCATTGACTTATATTCTCTCTGTTACATGTATTGTACTATATGCTGATGTCCCTCCATATCCAGGGATGAATCTAAGGTCTGAGGCGCACTATAGAATACCGTATACCGTTACCATATATACTCGAGTATAAGCTGACCCAAGTATAAGCCGAGACCCCTAATTTTACCACAGAAAACTGGGAAAACCTATTGACTCGAGTATAAGCTGAGGGTGTAGTATACAGCCAGCCCCCATGTAGTATACAGCCAGCCAGTCCCCATGTAGTATACAGCCAGCCAGCCCCCATGTAGTATATAGCCAGCCCCCAGTAGTATACAGCCAGCCCCCTTGTAGTATACAGCCAGCCCCCATACAGTATACAGCCAGCCCGCATGTATTATACAGCCACCCCCCATGTAGTATACAGCCTGCCCCTATGTAGGATACAGCCAGCCCCCATGTAGTATATAGCAAACCAGCCCCCATTAGTATGCATCCAGCCCCCAGTAGTATACAGCCAGCCCCCATGTAGTATACAACCAGCCCCCAGTAGTATACAGCCAGTCCCCAGTAGTATACAGCCTGCTCCCATGTAGTATACAGCCTGTCCCCATATAGTATACTGCCTGCCCCCGTGTAGTATACATTCTGCCCCGAGTAGTATACAGCCAGCCCCCATGTAGTATACAGCCAGCCCCCATGTAGTATACAGCCAGCCGCCAGTAGTACACAGCCAGCCCGCAGTAGTATACAGCCTGCCCCCATGTAGTATTCTGTACTTTCTATTATAGCTCACAACTGTACTTCGTAGCCTTTTCCAGGGAAAGTGAATGGTTCTACTGCTGACAACCACAATGCCCCCTGTCATATCTTACTATATCACTGCTGTAAACTATGAAGAAAGCTGCTAACTATTCATCTGCCCTCCTATACAGTCTAGAGACATGCATTTTAGTTCAGGTATACTAATCCTGTCTAATAATCAGACAGTGTAAACCAAGACCGGGCAGACTAGATTTATCACATTGTCTGATGCTTGATGATAATTAAGGCACGTCTTTAGACTGTTGATTTTTTTTTGCCACTTATTAGTTGGCTTTATTATTTCCAAAATTTATTTTGCTGAGGTCCTATTCCCAAAATACCAGGACCACCACTTTTTTTGGTCCAGGATGTTTCCAAACTTCAAACTTTCCGTACTTTCAAAATTAAAGACTGTTAAAATTCATTTACACAGTACACAGCAGATAAAGTATAAGGCTTCATTCACAAGTACATAAAACCAAAAAATTAGAAGAGAGTGTATTGAAAAGTGATCCTTAGAAGGTTTTAAATTAAGGTAAATGAAATCTCCGACAAAGAAATCTCTGATTCGGCATTCTCTTTTACATATAACTAGGTAAATATCACGGTATGTATGTACCAGGTGTAACAATATTTGTGGTAGTAACATATCCTTTAATATATTACTTTCATGTGATGTGTGTAAGCTCTCACCATGCCCACCTCAGTGATAATTGTAACACTGATATTGTTCTTTAAAATACTATTCTTACATCTTTAAAAATGGAATCTTATGCATAAGGAGAGTTCCGGGACGAGACGTTTCAAGCTAATCCTATCGCTTCATCTTGCCCATGTCAGCTAACTCAGCAGGCTCTAAGGCGATGCCTGGAAACAGAATCAGCTCCAGGGAAGATAGACCAGTGGCAAGCTCCACACTTGCGGAGGCACCTACCTTCTCTTCTCACAGCCCCACTCCATATCCTCCTGCGGAGGCTAGGTCCCCCACAATGGATCTTTCAGCTGGGCCAGCACCACTATGACCACAGACCTTACTCCTCCAGAAGAGGCTGCACTTACTTTAAGAGGTCATCCTGAATTACAAGTCCTTCTCCCTTCTAAGAAGGACATGGACAATATAGCCTTTGAATTAAAAGGAGCATGGGATAGGAACTTGCAAGTTGTGTGAGAGGACATAGCTAATCTACATGAAAGTGTGGTGGATCTTGAAAAGTTTAAAGGAAACCTACCACTTTGCAATAGAGCTTCTAAGCAGCTCAGGGTGAGCTGGTGACGGAGCATATCCTCGTTATGTTCTTAATCCGTTGTAAAGCGTTTAAACACTTTAGCAATCTTTATATACAAAGCAGCTCTGGCGCACAGTGGCACACGCTCGGCGCACCATGCGTGCGCCTGAATAGGAAGCCCTATTGCAAAGTGGTAGGTTTCCTTTAAGGCCGAGATGACTTTGCAACATCCCCCACCAAGGCCTAGCCTTTTCTTGGGGCGTGGAGGCAGACGGGGCCCAGAATACCGGAATGGCTGGCAGTTGCGGCCTAGGACGCGCTGATGTCACGGTGCATGGTATGGGGACCGGAGGGCTGTCCTACGGCCTGGGAGGGCTCCAGCAGGTGGTGTGTGCAAGTAATATGGAGGGAGAGGCTGATGTACTGGTTCTCCCTGGGGCAACCCCATAGTGTCTGTAAGATTTGTCCCTTGGTAATGGATGGGGAGCCCATGGTGGTGATACAGCCATATCCAGGGATGAGACGGAGGCAACGTTGTGCAAAATAACTCACGGTTCTTTATTGGAAAAACTGCAGGCAACGGCCTAAATGATTTTGGTAACAGATTCCCGATTACTGGAGTATTCAGGAATGGTTCACCAGCCTGGTAGGAGATGCAGGCTGGGATGGAGCTGTGTCCAATCTATGGATGCTGCAGCTATGAGTCTTCAGACTCTGGTCCTGGGATCGTGCTGATCGTGCACAGACACAGTCTCCCTCTTCACTCTATGTCTTCTGAAACCCAAGAGGCTTAGCCCCTCCCTGTCCAGGGGTTTTGTTAACCTGGTCAGGTGGTGGCTAACTCCCCAATCACACTTCAGTGTACATTGTGGAATACAATTGGATGAAAACTTGCACCCTTTTAACCATTGCCTGTACAGGCAGTATCTACCACTGCTAATTACCTCAGAATAACTGTAACAATTCGCAAACACTCCTCTGCCCATACTTCAGCAGGGGTGTTGCAACTTTGGTAGTCAGTGTATTTCAGGGAAAATTGGAGGAGCAGGCGGCTCAGCAGCAGCAACTGGTGGCACACATTGATGACATTGAAAACAGAAACCACCGCAACAATATAAGGGTCAGAGGCCTTCCGAAAGCAACACATCAACCAGATCTGGCTGTAACCCTTACAGGGATTTTTAATATGCTCCAGTCCAGTTAACACACCCATAGAAATGGATTGGGCGCAAAGGGCGCTAAGAGCTAGGAATGCTGATCCCATAAGACCATGAGATATGATTTGCAGGATACATTTCTATGGCCTAAAAGAGTGAATTATGCAGAGAGCAAGAGTAAAGGGAGAACTGGACTTTGATGGTGCCAAGATCAGCTTGTTCCCTGACCTATCCAGACACACACTGCGACAGTGGGCAATATTAAGACCTCTCCTCACACAGCTCCGGGAAAAGGGCATTTCCTACAGGTGGAACTTCCTTTTGCTCTATATGCCTGCACAGGTGAAACCCAGGTGACCCTATCTCATCTAGAAAGATCTCCTAGCCTTTCTCAGAGATTTGAACCTACCACCCTTGTCACTACCGGATTGGGACACTCCGAATTTAACAATGTTTCCTTCCAATCCAGGAGCTTCGTCGCACAGGGCCTGACGGAAGCATCGCCCAGGCCCCAAAGCCAACGCGAGCACTGACGTCACTCTACCGAAGGTTCCCAGGAAGACTGATGGTATTCGTCTATTTTGCCAGGATGGGTGAGACTGCATTGATTCGTTCTTCCCTGCTTATGGCATACTATTCCTGATATTGAGGGTTGGCTCTCCACTGGCCGCTGAGTGGCGATACCAGCCTGCCCATGATCTGCTCCCATGATTGTTATGTTTTAGCGAATTTTCTTATATTCCCTAATTGCTTAACTACTTTTATCTTTGGTTACTTATATGGGCCCGAAGGCACACTGTGCTCACTTTGACCGGATGATACATCTATCGGACTTGTTTTTACAAGAGGGGAGCGGAGCTAAAGTGGATCTCCTGTATATATAGGACCTGAGCTTGCTGTTTATGGAAATTATATAGAACCCGCGATCTTTTTTCCAGAACATTAAGCCCTTTAGCATTAAATTAGATAATTTTTAAGGGGACAGCCATGTTGAAAACTCCAGTAATATAGCACTGCTTAGGGGAAGGGGTGTGATTAGTACTATGAAGGGGAGGGCACAGGAAAAAAGGTGGGGTGGCCCGAGATATGGCCCATTCATTTATCCGATCACTCCCTCATCTCTTGCACACTTGGCCTATACCAGCATAAAAGGGGTCCATTTAGCTGGCAACTGACTATCACGACTATCATTTAGTCAAGATGCCATATGTGTCCGCCCAAGTCCTTAAACTACTCAAACGTATGGGCGATACCATGTCATTGTTTACCTCAGACGGGCCACTGACCCTAGTGGTGGACAATTTTGATTTTCCTCCAGGTCAGTGTCTCTGTCATTTTCTACCCCCCCCCCCCAACTCCTTAGCCACTGAGGAAGTGCTGGAAATTGGAACTTGCACCAGTAGAGTGAGGTGGCAATATCTACAATTAAGACATTTCTACAATGCCAACAAGGGTACTCTGAATGTCCACAGACCCTTAACTCCTTTTGAACAGCTGTGCACATCCCAGATTTCGATTCCTCACTCAATCTCTGCAATATATGACTTTCTACTGAACAAATGGGCACTCTCTGACCTTTCTTAATTTAAGATGTGGGAACTTGAGCTTTGTAAAACTTTCACTGTAGAGGAATGGTCCCAATCTTTCGAGCTCTGTCATAAGCTATCTCTTTCAGGCAGGGCTCAAGAATCTAATTTTAAAATATTGTCACGTTGGTACTGGACTCCTGCAAAACTGCAGAATCTACCCCTCATGTCCCAGTGGGTGCTGGTGTTGAAGACAAGCTCCAGGAACTATGACCCACATATGGTGGGGATGCCCCTTATTGAGGCCCCACTGGTCCAGGGTCATTAATCTCATCTCGATCCTAACAGGCATTAAACTAAATGATGACCCCGACACTCTTTTGCTGAACATGCTCCCAATCGCAACCCGCAAGTCTAAATCACCTGTGGGATTCCTGTTGATAGCAGCCAGACTTTTGATATCACGTCTGTGGATGTCTACCAGGGTCCTATCTAGCTCTGACCTCCTCACAGAGATTTCACTACTACACAGGATGGAAGAGCTCTCAGCGGACTCTCACCACACTACCGGACAACATATAAAGACCTGAGGGCCATGGCTTGACTTCCTTTTCGTAGGTCTCGAAGTGTGTACTCGCCACTGAGTATGAATCTGAAACATCTCTTACTGATGACTGACCCCCTACAACCCTACACCTTTCCTCCCTCCTTAGTTTCCTTAACACTTGGTGGGGTCTAACCTTCCTTGCAATGAGAGATTAATAGCTCATATGCAAATGGTTTCAGAAGTGCCTTTACTATGGATAAGAATTATATTTTGTGTTGTATCCTTCTACACTAGGGTTATTTTACTGTCAATTAAATCCCTTATTGTGAGATTAAATTAATGTTGTTAAATTGACTCATGCATTGCAAATAGAGATGAACGAGCACTAAAATGCTCGGGTGCTCGTTATTCGAGACAAACTTTTCCCGATGCTCGAGTGCTCGTCTCGAATAACGAACCCCATTGAAGTCAATGGGAGACTCGAGCATTTTTCAAGGGGACCAAGGGTCTGCACAGGGAAGCTTGGCCAAACACCTGGAAACCTCAGAAAATGATGTAAACACCACAGAAATGGACAGGAAACAGCAGGGGCAGCATGCATGGATGCCTCTGAGGCTGCTTAATCGCACCATTATGCCAAAATTATGGGCAACAGCATGGCCATGACAGAGTGACCGAATGAGGCTAGATAGCATCTAAAACATCCAATAATTGACCCTGACACTATAGGGGACGGCATGCAGAGGCAGCGGCAGCAGCGGCAGGCTAGAGAGTGTCATGGCGACATACCCTAAATGGACTCAGGCTTCAAACCAATGGGTGGCAGAGAGGAACCAAAGGAGGTGAGCAAGAATCGCTGAAATGATTTCCTATGTCAACAAAAGTTGACGGTATATTTAGTCGATAACACAGCATGGTGGCGACATAGTGACCAAGTTCCATAACGTATCTGGTGAAACACCCGAAAAATGAGCCTAACACAGCTCGTTTGATAAGGGGACGACATGTGGAAGCAGTTATGGAGACGACTTCCATGATTAAGAGTGACAGTATGGGGCATCCATATTGCCATATTGCAACTTCAGGTCTCCAGCATGGTGGCGACAGATGGGCCGAGTTCCATAATGTATCTGGTGAAACACCTGAAATTCTACCTGACACAGCTCGTTTGATAAGGGGATGATGTGCTGTATATCCTCTCGTGCTCCAGCGTCTGGGGTATAGAGAGTTGAAAGTTGCGCATGGAGACATTGGTAGACGCTGTGGAGGATCGTGGAGGCAAAATGGACAGGAAACAGCAGGGGCAGTATGCATGGATGCCTCTGAGGCTGCCTAATCTTGGGATGGAGCTGGCGGCCCGCTGCCAGGCGAGCTTTCGCCTGTCCAAGCCCCTGTCTCTCGGCTCCTCCCCACCCAAAATGGGCCTGGGGGCAAGAAGCGTTTGCTTTGAAAAAATTATAATTTTCAAAGCGGACGGGGTCGTTTGAATATTTCACCTAGGAATAATGGAATAGCATAGTGGTTCTATTTTTAATTGTTTTTTCGTAAATGGTTCCATGATTAAGAGCGACAGTATGGGGCATCCATATTGCGCTGCTATGATTGCAACTTCAGGTCTCCAGCATGGCGGTGACAGAAGGGCCGAGTTCCATTATGTATCTGGTGAAACAACTGAAAATTCTGTCTGACACAGCTCGTTTGATAAGAGGATGATGTGCTGTATACCCTCTCGTGCTCCAGCGTCTGGGGTATAGAGAGTTGAAAGTTGCGAATGGATACATTGGTAGAGGCTGTGGAGGATCGTGGAGGCAAAATGGACAGGAAACAGCAGGGGCAGTATGCATGGATGCCTCTGAGGCTGCCTAATCTTGGGATGGAGCTGGCGGTCCGCTGCCGGGCGAGCTTTCGCCTGTCCAAGCCCCTGTCTCTCGGCTCCTCCCCACCCAAAATGGGCCTGGGGGCCAGAAGCGTTTACTTTGAAAAAATTATAATTTTCAAAGCAGGCGGGGTCGTTTGAATATTTCACCTAGGAATAATGGAATAGCATAGCGGTTCTATTTTTAATAGTTTTTTCGTAAATGGTTCCATGATTAAGAGCGACAGTATGGGGCATCCATATTGTGCTGTTATGATTGCAACTTCAGGTCTCCAGCATGGCGGCGACAGATGGGCCGAGATCCATTATGTATCTGGTGAAACACCCAAAAATTCTGCCTGACACAGCTCGTTTGCTAAGGGGACGATGTATGGAGGCAGTAAGGTAGTAGTAGTAGATTAAAGGTGCTGCAGTTAAAACTATGTTAGTTGGATCTTGGGATGGAGCTGGCGGTCCACTGCCAGGCGAGCTTTCGTCTGTCCAAGCCCCTGTCTCTCGGCTCCTCCCCAAACAGCACTTCTAAGAACCTTTTGTATAAGATCAAGTGTAGTAGTGTTCTTATAAGTTTGGGTTATGGCGGGTGAGGGGAATGTAAACAGATGCGCAAGAAGCGCTGAAATAATATTGGTAAATGATAAAAGTTTGCCAGTATATTTTGTGGATACAACAGCAGGGTGGCGACAAAGTTAACAAGTTTGATGTGGAAGCCATGAAAACAACCCAAAATTCTGCCTGACACAACTCGTTTGATAAGGGGACGATGTATGGAGGCAGTAAGGTAGTAGTAGTAGATTAAAGGTGCTGCAGTTAAAACTATGTTAGTTGGATCTTGGGATGGAGCTGGCGGTCCGCTGCAAGGCGAGCTTTCACCTGTCCAAGCCCCTGTCTCTCGGCTCCTCCCCAAACAGCACTTCTAAGAACCTTTAGTATAAGATCAAGTGTAGTAGCCTTCTTATAAGTTTGGGTTATGGCGGGTGAGGGGAATGTAAACAGATGCGCAAGAAGCGCTGAAATAATATCGGTAAATGATAAAGTTTGCCAGTATATTTTGTGGATAACACAGCAGGGTGGCGATAAAGTTAACAAGTTTGATGTGGAAGCCATGAAAACAACCCAAAATTCTGCCTGACACAGTTCGTTTGCTAAGGGAACGATGTATGGAGGCAGCTATATGGACGACTTTGGGAGGCAGCTATGGAGATGATGTGTGGAGGTAGCAATGGAGACAACATGTGGAGGCAGCTATAAAGACGACGTGTGGAGGCTGCTATGGAGACAATAAAATTTGGATAGCGCCTGTATGTGGCAGTCCAAAAAAGTTTTCAAACCAGAGGAGCAGGTAGGTGGTCCTCCAGAAAAATGAAATAGATTGAGTGCCTGTATGTGGCACTCCCAAAAAATGTTTAAAACAGAGGACCGGGTAGGTGGCCCTCCAGAAAAATTAAATACATAGAGTACTATAGCTAGAGCCAGTTGGCCCTGACAAAAAATAGCCAGTTTCCTCTGCTTTAGTGTACAAAGAGGAGGAGAAGGAGGAAAATGAGAAGGAGGAGTGCATACATTATTCAGGTTGAGCTACTTTCACCTGGTGGAGAATGGAAATCCTGAGAAATCCAGGCTTTATTCATCTTGATAAGCCTGTCAGCCTGTCAGCGCTGTCAGTCGACAGGCGTGTACGCTTATCAGTGATGATGCCACCAGCTGCACTGAAAACTCGCTCAGTCAACATGCTAGCGGTAGGGCAGGCAAGAACCTCCAAGGCGTACAGCGCCAGTTCGTGCCACATGTCCAGCTTAGAAACCCAGTAGTTGTAGGGAGCTGTGTGATCATTTAGGACGAAGGTATGGTCAGCTACGTACTCCCTCACCATCTTTCTGTAAAGATCAGCCCTACTCTGCCGAGACTGGGGACAGGTGACAGTGTCTTGCTGGGGTGACATAAAACTGGCAAAGGCCTTGTAAAGCGTACCCCTGCCAGTGCTGGACAAGCTACCTGCTCGCCTACTCTCCCTCGCTACTTGTCCCGCAGAAGTACGCCCTCTGCCGCTAGCGCTGTCAGAAGGAAAATACTGTTTCAGCTTGTGCACCAGGGCCTGCTGGTATTCATGCATTCTCACACTCCTTTCCTCTCCAGGGATGAGAGTGTAAAGATTTTGCTTGTACCGTGGGTCCAGGAGAGTGAATACCCAGTAATCGGTGCTGGAATAAATTCTTTGAACGCGAGGGTCACGGGATAGGCAGAGTCCCAACTCGCAAGAATTCACTCCCCTCACTGGCCTGACTGTCCATCTCCTCCTCCTCCAACTCCTCTTTTTCTGCCCATACACGCTGAACAGTTAAGGTCTGAGCAATGCTCCCCTCTTGTCTCGCCAACATTCTCCTCCTCTTCGTCCTCATCCTCCTCCACCTCCTCCGATATGCGCTGAGAAACAGACCTGAGGGTGCTTTGGCTATCAACAAGGGAATCTTCTTCCCCCGTCTCTTGTGAAGAGTGCAAAGCTTCTGACTTCATGCTGACCAGAGAGTTTTTCAACAGTCAAGCAGTGGGATGGTGAGGCTGATGATGGCGGCATCGCCACTGACCATCTGTGATGACTCCTCAAAGTTACTCAGCAGCTGACAGATATCAGACATCCACGTCCACTCCTCATTGTAGACTTGAGGAAGCTGACTGACCTGACTACCAGTTCTGGTGGAAGTTGACATCTGGCAGTCTACAGTCTGCGCTGCTGGTAAACTCTGGATAACATGGTTAATGTTGAATTCCACCTCGTGGGCACGTCGCACAACAGTCGTTGAGCGGGCAGTTGGAGGCAGCACTGCGCTGCCCTGAGAGTGGCAGCATCTGTGCTGGACTTCCTGAAATGCGCACAGATGCGGCGCACCTTCGTGAGCAAATCAGACAGATTGGGGTATGTCTTGAGGAACCGCTGAACTATGAGATTTAACACATGGGCCAGGCATGGCATGTGCCTTTTATCGCCTAGGCTCAGCAGTGTGAGCACCGCCTGCTGTCGCTTAGCGACGGCACTGCTGCTGTGCCTAGAGCTACCGACTGATGGCGCCGTGCCCACGGATGGTAATTCGGAGGAGGAGGTGGAGGAGGGGTGGAAGGAGGAGGAGGCATTGTAGGCCTGAGAGACCTGGACCGAGGTAGGCCCCGCAATCCTCGGCGTCGGCAGTATATGACCAGCCGCAGGGTCAGACTCGGTCCCAGCCTCCACCAAGTTAACCCAATGTGCCGTCAGCGATATATAGTGGCCCTGCCCGTCAGCACTCGTCCACGTGTCCGTGGTCAGGTGGACCTTGTCAGAAACGGCGTTGGTCAGGGCACGGATGATGTTGTCTGACACGTGCTGGTGCAGGGCTGGGATGGCAAATCGGGAAAAGTAGTGGCGGCTGGGGACCGTATAACGAGGGGCTAAGCAGTTTGGAGATGTGGACGATGAGGGCTTGGGCGTGTGGGTGGGTTGCACTGTACTTCCTCTTGCGCTCCAGCGTTTGAGGTATGGAGAGCTGAACGCTGTGCATGGAGACATTGGTGGATGCTGTGGAGGATCGTGGAGGCGAAGGTGTGGTTTTCGCATGGGAGGTGTTTGGGCCGGGGTCCTGGGCAGGGGGCTGACTAGCAGAGGCAGCAGATGACACAGGGGAAGGAGCAGTGGCCAGAGGTGAACGGCCTTGGTTCCATTGAGTGGGGTGTTTAGCATTCATATGCCTGCGCATACTGGTGGTGGTTAAGCTGGATATGGTGGAACCCCTGCTGATCCTGGTGTGGCACAGGTTGCACACCACAGTCCGTCATCCGGTGTTTATTTAAAGAACCTCCAGACTTCCGAAAATCTAGCCCTCGCCACGGGAGCTTCACTACGTGAAACATGCACCAGCTCTGGCCCTGCCTCTCTGTCTGGCCCCACCACTGCCTCTCCTGTGTTCACCCGGCCTATCAACCCAGCTTGGGTCTGTCACCTCATCATCCTCTGATCCTTCAGTCTGCTCCCACCTCGGACTTCCTGCCCTGACAACAACTTCACCACTGTCTGACAACCGTGTCTCCTCATCGTCCGACACCTCTTTACACACTTCTTCCACTACGTCAACAATGTCATCATCACCCAAAGACAGCGACTGGTGGAAAACCTGGGCATCGGAAAAGAGCTCAGCAGCAACCGGACAAGTGGTTTGTGACTCTGGGAAGGGTCCAGAAAACAGTTCCTCAGAGTATGCCGGTTCAAATGCCAAATTTTCCTGGGAGGGGGCAGACTGGGGGGAAGGAGGCTGAGGTGGAGGAGTGCTGATTTCGGTGACATGGGTGGACTGCGTGGAAGACTGACTGGTGGACGAATGGCTAGAAGCATTGTCCGCAATCCACGACATCACCTGTTCGCATTGTTCTGGCCTCAACAGTGCTCTACCACGAGTCCCAGTAACTTGAGACATGAACCTAGGGAGTGTAGCTCTGCGGCGTTCCCCTGCTTCCTCATCAGCAGGTAGTATCTCACCCCGCCCAGGACCACGGCCTCTGACCCATGCAGTAGTTAGACGCCCACGTCCACGCCCTCGTCCTCTACCCCTAGCCCTCGGGTTCAACATTTTCAAAATTAAAGTGTAAACTGTAAATTTTTTTGGATTTTTTTGTTTTTTTTTTATTTGTGATTTTTTGTGTTTTTTTTTTACAAAACGATGCTATCCTATTGCTATGGCTAGTTTCTAACCTACACTGACAGCACACAATTGGATTTTGTGCTGTGCCTGATGACTTTGAGTTATAAAAAAAAATAAAAGTAAAAAAAAAAATCAGCAGACTGTGCCTAATTCAATCAAACCCCTAATAAATTGTCCCCCTTAGGTGTTTGAGATGGATGTGTATGTCATTAAGAGCTAAATAGAACGTTCCCAAGTCTCTCTGCAAATTCCTCACAATATGGTACTAGCTGCACTACTAGTGCCACCAAGGCCAGCCATAAGCAAATCAAATATATATATATATATATATATATATATATATATATATGTATATATATATATATATATATATATATATATATATATATATATATATAAAGATACAAAGAGGTGAGGCAGCACTCGGGAAAAGTTATGAACTCGGGTGCAATTCCCAGGACCTGAACCAAGGTCCATCAAACCATAGAACAGCAAAAAAAAGGCAGCACTCCGAGATTTGTGGAAATCAGAAAAACATACTCATTTATTCACACATGTGTCAAGGCTACGTTTCGGCTCCTTGCATCTGGAGCCTTTCTCAAGCAAAGGTGCATGTAACACAGTGAAAAATTTATACAAAATACACAGGAAGTGACATCATCTTACAGGTCATGTGATCACAGCAATACCAAGTTTAAATCACATATTTGAATACAAAAAGGACTTTACAATTACATATAAACATTAAGTTAGAGACCTAGTGCAGTCATGTGCATAATAAAAGGAAGATCTGGCGCCTACCTAAGGATCAGTAGCTGGCAGGATGGGGAATAGTGGCGTGCCCCCATGGAGCACCGCCTCTGACACAATCATGTGACTCATATAAACAGAGCTGGCAGTCACGTGACGCCATCTTGTGAAAGGGAGAACCATGCAGTGTATAATAAATACGAGATTATTGTCTCTAAAACGGGTGCCGGGTCTCAATGGGTCCACAGAGTGCCATGCACAGACATCAGTCACATTATCGTGACTGAGTTATCAGCACTGCCCGATCCATAGCAACCCTTTCAGGACCGGAGTCCAGCGGGTGCATAATCCAGGTCAGGTTATCACTCTATATCTGGCCCATAATAGAGACCATTTGCAACCCAAAATAAGTGCAGTCTCCCTATAGATCAATAAAGGTTACTGAAGGAGGTGAATCATGATATGTAGTGTCTGATCCTTAGGATAATCAGCGGAGATCACATCTGCAGAGTGAAGAAAACAGTGGGGTGCCTCTAGTGAAGTGTTTGCGAGATCTAAAAAAGAAGAAAAAGTGGTAAGTATACGGCTTGGTAGGAAATAATCATTATAAATATACAATATCATACACCAATGTTTCACTGATTCAGATAAGGTGACCAAGATTCCAACCTACATAGGTTTACGCCCATTATAGAGCAACTTCCGTGGTTCTAAATTCAATATTGAGACCCTTGGGTTTCAGAGTGTCCAATCTATGGATCCACTCCAATTCTTTCCTACGAAGTCTATATAGTCTATTTCCCCCTAATCTATGAGGTGGGACATGGTCAATAATTCTGACTCGTAGTTGAAATTCCGTATGTTTGGCCTCCACAAAATGTTTTGAGACTGGTAAGTCAACTCTCCTGTCCCTGATGGACTGCCTATGATTATTCAATCGCAACTTCAGTTCTGTGCTCGTTTCCCCAACATACCATAAGCCACAAGGGCATTCCAAAAGGTATATAACATAAGATGAGGAACAAGTGAGATAGTGTCTGATAAAGAACTCCTTGCCAGTATGTCGGTCGATGAAAGTATTCCCTTTAACAATGGTTTTGCAATTAACGCAATTCAAGCATGGAAAACATCCCTTCTTCCTAGTGGTTAAGAAGGATTGTACAATTTTTTTCTTTGGGCCAATGTCAGATCTTACTAACTCGTCCTGTAAGTTCCTCACTCGTCTGTATGCGAATACAGGAGGTTGGTCAAAGATGGTAGGAGTACCTAAACCATCTCTCAAGATGGGCCAGTGTTTTCTAACAATGTTAGAAATAAGTGGGCTAGTCTCGGTGTAGGTAGTGACAAATGTGAGTCTGTCAGTCTCCGATCTGTGGGGTGTACTGCTTAAGAGTTTTTTTCGATCAATATCTGTCACCTTCTTCTTATGGGTGTTTAAGATGTGCGAAGGATAACCTCTCTGGCGAAATTTATCTGCCATGTCATCTAGTCTGTTTTGTAATGGGGGGTCCCCATCAACAATGGTCGGGGGTCGGGGTCCATCTTCAGCAATATTGCGATCTTCTTAGACAAGTTACTAAGGAAATTTGCCATTGAAGCAGAGTCGTATGTGAGAGATACCTCTGACTTTTTGTTAAAACTAGGTGATGTTAGCCTACCCAGCGACACAGAAACAGTACTTGTCTCCTTTGATGTAGTGAGCTTATACACTTCAATAGACCACGCTAGGGGTATTGCAGCAGTGAAACACTTCCTCATTGAGTCTTCTCAATATTCGGAGGAGTGCAACACATTCATTTTGGCGCTCTTGGAGGTTATACTGACCTGCAATTATTTTCTATTCAGAGATCAGTTCTTTATGCAGACCCAAGGAACTGCCATGGGGTCGAATGTGGCACCCACTTACGCAAATATGTACATGCGTTTTTTGGAGGAACATCATATTTATGGTTCGCATCACTTCAGACAGGTCTTATGTTGGTGGCGTTATATAGATGACACATTCATCATCTGGTCTGGAGATGAGACACAATTACATACATTCTTTGACTATCTGAACTGTATTGATCCCACTGTAAAATTCACCTACATACACTCCAAGAAGGAGATTCAATTCTTGGATGTCAAAGTGTTACTTGAGAATAATATACTTGCCACAGATTTGTACACAAAAGAAACGGACAGGAACAATCTTTTAGACTTTCATAGTTGCCATCCGAGACGGATGATTAAATCTTTGCCTTACAGTCAGTTGCTACGGGTGAAGAGGATTGTTGATGGGGACCCCCCATTACAAAACAGACTAGATGACATGGCAGATAAATTTCGCCAGAGAGGTTATCCTTCGCACATCTTAAACACCCATAAGAAGAAGGTGACAGATATTGATCGAAAAAAACTCTTAAGCAGTACACCCCACAGATCGGAGACTGACAGACTCACATTTGTCACTACCTACACCGAGACTAGCCCACTTATTTCTAACATTGTTAGAAAACACTGGCCCATCTTGAGAGATGGTTTAGGTACTCCTACCATCTTTGACCAACCTCCTGTATTCGCATACAGACGAGTGAGGAACTTACAGGACGAGTTAGTAAGATCTGACATTGGCCCAAAGAAAAAAATTGTACAATCCTTCTTAACCACTAGGAAGAAGGGATGTTTTCCATGCTTGAATTGCGTTAATTGCAAAACCATTGTTAAAGGGAATACTTTCATCGACCGACATACTGGCAAGGAGTTCTTTATCAGACACTATCTCACTTGTTCCTCATCTTATGTTATATACCATTTGGAATGCCCTTGTGGCTTATGGTATGTTGGGGAAACGAGCATAGAACTGAAGTTGCGATTGAATAATCATAGGCAGTCCATCAGGGACAGGAGAGTTGACTTACCAGTCTCAAAACATTTTGTGGAGGCCAAACATACGGAATTTCAACTACGAGTCAGAATTATTGACCATGTCCCACCTCATAGATTAGGGGGAAATAGACTATATAGACTTCGTAGGAAAGAATTGGAGTGGATCCATAGATTGGACACTCTGAAACCCAAGGGTCTCAATATTGAATTTAGAACCATGGAAGTTGCTCTATAATGGGCGTAAACCTATGTAGGTTGGAATCTTGGTCACCTTATCTGAATCAGTGAAACATTGGTGTATGATATTGTATATTTATAATGATTATTTCCTACCAAGCCGTATACTTACCACTTTTTCTTCTTTTTTAGATCTCGCAAACACTTCACTAGAGGCACCCCACTGTTTTCTTCACTCTGCAGATGTGATCTCCGCTGATTATCCTAAGGATCAGACACTACATATCATGATTCACCTCCTTCAGTAACCTTTATTGATCTATAGGGAGACTGCACTTATTTTGGGTTGCAAATGGTCTCTATTATGGGCCAGATATAGAGTGATAACCTGACCTGGATTATGCACCCGCTGGACTCCGGTCCTGAAAGGGTTGCTATGGATCGGGCAGTGCTGATAACTCAGTCACGATAATGTGACTGATGTCTGTGCATGGCACTCTGTGGACCCATTGAGACCCGGCACCCGTTTTAGAGACAATAATCTCGTATTTATTATACACTGCATGGTTCTCCCTTTCACAAGATGGCGTCACGTGACTGCCAGCTCTGTTTATATGAGTCACATGATTGTGTCAGAGGCGGTGCTCCATGGGGGCACGCCACTATTCCCCATCCTGCCAGCTACTGATCCTTAGGTAGGCGCCAGATCTTCCTTTTATTATGCACATGACTGCACTAGGTCTCTAACTTAATGTTTATATGTAATTGTAAAGTCCTTTTTGTATTCAAATATGTGATTTAAACTTGGTATTGCTGTGATCACATGACCTGTAAGATGATGTCACTTCCTGTGTATTTTGTATAAATTTTTCACTGTGTTACATGCACCTTTGCTTGAGAAAGGCTCCAGATGCAAGGAGCCGAAACGTAGCCTTGACACATGTGTGAATAAATGAGTATGTTTTTCTGATTTCCACAAATCTCGGAGTGCTGCCTTTTTTTTGCTTTTTTTGCTTTTTTTGCTGTTTTTTTTGCTGTTCTATATATATATATATATATATATATATATATATATATATATATATAATGCTATTGTAGGCCTAAGAAAGTTGGTTGGGTTCTTGTATGCCTAGTTTATAACAGCACACAACAACTGGATTTTAAGTCACTTTAAGTTTTGAGAAAAAAAAATCGTCAGACTGTACCTAATTCAATCAAACCCCTAATAAATTGTCCCACTTAGGTGTTTGAGATGGATATGTGTGTCACTAAGAGCTAAATAGAACGTTCCCAAGTCTCTCTGCAAATTCCTCACAATATGGTACTAGCTGCACTACTAGTGCCAGCAAGGCCAGCCACAAGCAAATCAACAAAATATATATATATATAACGCTATTCTAGCCCTAAGAAGGGCTGTCCTACCTAACAGTAAGCTAATATAACACCCTAACGCTATCCCTGCAGCATCAGCAGCTCTCTCCCTAACGGCATCCAGACAGCGAATGATGCGAGCAGCGCGGGCAGGGGCTAGTCTATTCCAGGGTCACCTGATCAGGCCAGCCAACCACTGCTATCGACGTGTAAGGGTACCACGTCATGATGGGTGGAGTGCAGAGTCTCCTGGCTTGTGATTGGCTCTGTTTCTGGCCGCCAAAAATCAAAATGGCGGGAGATGCCATTTTCTCGAGCTGGCGAAGTATTCGTCCGAGCAACGAGCAGTTACGAGTACGCTAATGCTCGAACGAGCATCAAGCTCGGACGAGTGTGTTCGCTCATCTCTAATTGCAAACGTTAATATTTCTCACTGTTTGATTACATTGATCCTTGTAAAAATGTATTTATCATTGTCTGCAAAGATGGCTTCCCCGGCCCTAAGTCAGAAGATACATGGTCGTGTCTATGGGAAACCAAAATTGTGTACACCAGTGAGTATAACAGTGAGTACATATAAGAAACGTGTCTTTGTGGGAATACATCTTTAAGTTCCCTTCTTTACGAGTGATAAAAGTTGGAACTCAAAACATATCCAGTTTTATAGATATTAGGGAGGATGTTATGGCAGCTAGATATTGCTGTTTTCTTTCAAAGCTATATGATGTCTTGTTAAATTTCCTTCTATTTTCCATGCCACAACAGATTAGCGATACTTTCTCATAGTTTTCTGTTACTATGCACTTGGTGTATATAAGTTACATTCCTTTGTTTTTTTTTATAAAGTTAATACAACTTGGTAATAATGTAAAAAATTCCATAAACCCACGCTGGCTAAGCATTCTCTGTGCACACATGAGTGATTTCATTCATAAGAGCTGGATTTCAAAACAGATCATCGACAGTTCTTCCATAATACAATAGAGGAACAGTGACATTCTCTGTAAAACTCGAGGGTAGTTTAATAAGTGTGACCACTTTTTTCAACATGTTACTAATGCCCCGGGGATCCTCTAAATCTTTTGACATTCCCATGCCGCCATATTGCCACTGCAACATCCAGTACATAGTTTAAAAAGGGAACATAATATGGGCCCCGTACATAATCTGTACAATGCCTAAATACTGCCTAAGTTAAAATACTGTTGTATCCTTACATGGCAGAGATGCCTCTGGGTTGTGAAGTCACCAGGGCCTACACAGCCTACAGAGCCTCTACTATGTCTACTACATATGCCACTAAAAAGCTAATTTTTATAGCGAAACAGAACATAGTACCTTTCCGACTTGATTTCAAACAGCCCCAAAGAAACTGTAGATGTATCTTTCTTTTACTTAATAAAGAAGAACAGTTGTTTGCTATTGTTTTGAACATCTGAGCCATAAAAGCTAACAACTACCCTGATATGGGAAATCCTACTGCAGGGTTCCCTTTCATATTTTAGCATTACAAGACATGGACTGTTGGATGCGTTAAACTTTGTTAGGACACTTTGGGGAAAGTAATTTTCTGTTTCTGCATGACTATGAATTGCATAAAGCAAGGTCCATAAAGCATGACAAGGTAAGTTTGGTGTGAAAAAACTTGACTGGCCTGCAGAAAACCCAGACCCTACTCCTATCAAACGCCATTTGGATAAGCTGGAACAAATATTGTCCGCTAAGCTCTCCCATCCAACATCAGTGACTCTGGCTGAATGAGCACAATTTCCCACAGTTACACCCAACACTCCAAATCCAAAATAATGGATTTAGAATTATATGTAATAAATACTTATGTAGGTGTATTGTGTAGGTATTTCAATACTTTTCTCCGTATAGTGATTGTTTCCTCTTAATTTTTAACTTTACTACTTTAAGGGATCTTTTATTTCTGGAAAATATATTTCATTGATTCACTGACTTGTTCTTTTGATCAAATGTTTGAAACTGTTGTAACTAAGCTGTTCCATCTAAGCTTGTGACTTATAAAACCAAATAACTATTTTAGTGTATTTACCGTAGGTGTATCATAGTAACAGAAGCACATAGCTATGTACTCAGTTATATAGCTATTTTTTCCAGTGTTATCAATATGTAAAGTAAAGGTCCGTGTACATCCTGTGCTCTTGTGTACATGTGAAACACATGCATATCAAAATACTCTATATTGTCCTATGTAAGTTGTATGGTTCTAATCACAATCTACAATGTGTGCACATATATACACGCGCTGTCCCAGGGGATGGCTAGGGGGAGACAGTTGGGGTCATTTTGCGACGGGTTAACCGAATTTTTCCGTTTTGTGACGATTTTCCCTGTATTGCCCCGGGTTTTTGCCGAACGCGATCGGATTGTGGTGCATCAGCACCGGCATGCACGCGAAAGAAATCGGGGGGCGTGGCTATGAAATTCCAGATTCGGAAAAAACGCCGCATTTTTTAAAAAAAAGTGTCGCGGGACACGCGCTTGCCTTCATTCAGGATGGCTCGGTTAACTCCAGTGCGTTCCGATGTCCTTCAGCGCAGCAGCGCCACCTGGTGGACGTCGGAGGAACTGCCTTGGTGAATCTCAGCGAGACCCGAATCCACTGCAGAGAACACGCCACTGGATCGCGAATGGACCGGGTAAGTAAATCTGCCCCAGTGTCTTTGTGGTAGATGTTGGAAGCAGTTGTCACCATGCAGGCATCTCTAGGCTCTGGTTCGTATAGTGGAGTGGCCTATCTAGGTCATACCCAAGATGGTAAAAGTTGCTTAGACACACACATGGAAGCAATGTAGACAGTAACAGTAACTTTATTTGATGAAGATCTGCCACATGGATGCTGTGGTTCTAGACCAAGCAAACTTGCATGCTGGCAAGTGCCTCCTAAAACAGGATCTTTTCTTCTTTTTGCGTCTCTAAGCTTTGTTTCTTAGGAAATTATCTTTTAAAATTATACAAATAAGCCTCAGAGGCTCCTGGCCACGTAACAGTAACTTTATTTGATGAAGATCTGCCACATGGATGCTGTGGTTCTAGACCAAGCAAACTTGCATGCTGGCAAGTGCCTCCTAAAACAGGATCTTTTCTTCTTTTTGCTTCTCTAAGCTTTGTTTCTTAGGAAATTATCTTTTAAAATTATACAAATAAGCCTCAGAGGCTCCTGGCCACGTCACAGAAGCCCCTTCTGCCTCAAAAAATAATAATAAAAGTAATACTCACCTCTGCTCTCCCTTGCCGCTGCCGCGGTCTCCTCCTCTCCCGGCAGCCGTGCAGCATCTTGATGTCGCTCTGTATGATGCAATTCCAGGTGTCATACAGAGCCACAGAGTGGTGCTGACTGAAGAATCAGTGGTGCGCCGCTCTGCACATCACTTGCATTAGTATCTTAAAGACACTGATGCAAGTGATTTTTCGATAGTTCGGACTTTGGCCCCATCAGGGGTTCGTCTTCTGCCACCTGAGGCGCAAACTTCATCCTGCCTCATCGCAAATTCAGTCCTGCTTACACCCTGACAGAATCCTCTGTTAAGTCCCAGGGGTTGACTTTGGTTTGGGATGCATTTAAAAAACAACACATGAATTGCCTGTGCTGCAAACTCCTCAGCTTTCACTTTGTGTTATTGTACAGCTCCTCCCTCCCCCACTGATGTCAGCTCATCACAAAAGACAAGACATACAACGTGTCTTTAGTGAAAATGAGTTCCCTTTAAAGGGGGCTCTGCTGTGGACATTTTATTAAAGGGGGCTCTGCTGTGATATTTTATTAAAGGGGGGCTCTGTTCTTGACATTTTATTAATGTGAGGAAAGCTCTACTGTGAACATTTCATTAAAGGGGGTCTCTCTGTGAACATTCAATTGATGGGGGAGTCTGCTGTTGACATTTCATTAGCAAGGGGGCTCTGCTCTGGACATTTCATTAAAAGGAGTCTCTGCTATGGATATTTCATTAAGAGGGCTCTGGTGTGGATATTTCATTAAAGGGGGTTCTGCTGTGGACATTTCATTAGTGAGAGGGGCTCTGTTGCAGATATTTCATTTGCGAGAGGGGCTCTGCTGTAGGACATTTTATTGTTGAGGCGGAGGATGCTGGACATTTCATTGATGAGGGGAGGCTGCTGGACCTTTTATTAGTGGCTGGCTGAATTTCCCACCTTAGGGTACATTCACATGCGATATGCCCGACGTGTGGCCCCTCCTTCCTCCATAGAAAACAGTGGCACATGGCCGCACACACGCGAAAAGATAGAGCATGTTCTATCGTTTTGCAATTGTACGGCGTGGAACGGTGCCACATATCTATTGGGACGTATATGCGGCTGCAAATTTGCGGCCGCATGTACGCCCCCCCGGACAGCCGTGTGAATGAGCCCTTAGGTTTATACTCAAGTCAATAAGTTTTCCCAGTTTTATGTGGTAAAATTAGGTGCCTTGGCTTAAACTTGGGTATATGCACCTTGTATATTTTTTTCCTCATTGTGAAAAGGCCAAAGACAAAGAGAAATGTGTGGGGACTATAGAAAAATGGGTATTATAATGTCCCTTTTTCTGTAGCCCTATTCTTTTATAGACAGATAACGGAAATAGGGGTCTACAGAAAAGGGTGCATCTGCAGGAAACGGGGCATTTTATAACAGGGGGCTGTTCAAATGGCACATTATATGAGTCGGGGTTAGATATGGATTATTTGCGTGGCGACCAATTTTTTTCCCACTGATAAGACTAAACTCTACTGGACCCAGAGCTTCAAGATCAAATTTAATATAAACAGTAAAACATAAAGCCTCTAACATCAGACAAAGCAAATGATAGATGAAATACCACTTTATATCACTAGGTGATATAGGATAAGGAATGAGTATGGTGTGCAGTGGAAATAGATAATCTTGCCTGAATTACTATACAATGTGCACACACTTCTAACTAGCCAGGAAGCAAACTGGAATTGGTTTGATTCGAAATGCACCATCCTGTGGGCCATTACAAATCTCTCTACACCCATGTCCCATCCCCCGTTGTCCCCATGTTGTTGAGTTAGTTGCAATATCATATAAATAAGTTGTTACCATGAAAAGAACGCATCTCTAACTCGGCCTAAATGTAGTACCCAACACTGGGGTATTAAGCTACACTGTTACTACAGAAACCAGTTTGGTTGCAGAATATAACATGGATACTTTAGTGTTCAGTCTCTTCTATCAATGCTGATCCGAATAGGCTTGTCGCTTGTATCCACTTATCTTATCCACTTATGTACACTGAACTCCTAATCTAAAGCAATGGTGGGTTACTCTTTTTCTTGTAGAGAAACTATAGTGGTCTATCGATTTACATTAGTCATCTGCATACATAAATAAATCAATTCTTGGCTTATTCTGGACTGGATGTTTATCGTTCATTTATAATTAAAAACTAATGAAACCCACAAACTGATTAAATCGCCTTCATCCTGAACAAGATATTCCATAACTCTCCCTTGTATTTAAATGGACCACTTTGTCCTGGTTATTCCTTTCATGCCCATATTGAATGGGTAGCAATCCAACATTTTCCCAAAGATTTTTGCTATCAAGATATACATTATGGGGCAGATTTATCAAGCTGTCTGAAAGTCAGAATGTTTCTAGTTGCCCATGGCAACCAATCACAGCTGCCCTTTAAAATATTCATCAGCACTGGTAAAATGAAAGCTGAGCTGCGATTGGTTGCCACGGGCAACTAGAAATATTCTGACTTTCAGACAGCTTGATAAATCTGCCCCTATGTGTTCCTTTATGGTAGACAGCACTTTGCTCTCATAATTGATAATTGAGATAATGTTGAGCTCTGACACCAATACATTCATTAAAGTGATCCATTTTAAAGTGATTTCTGCTGTCGCATCTGAGATCAGTGTATGATAGACTAAGAAATTCATAAGAAATTGAACTCTGAGAGAATGTATAACTGTGTGTGAATATGTATATTCTGTATGAGTGGATATGCTGTCAATATGTTGTATGTGTGTATATATGTTGTATATGTACTGTATTTGTGTGTTTTTGTTGTGGATATGCAGTATATACTGTGTGTGCATACAGGGCGGGCTCCAGGTTTCAGTAGGCCCCTGGGCAGCATAACCTAGGTAGGCCCCTTTGCAGTGAACTCATGTGGCAGCATTAAAAATTCTGAAACCAAAACAGTCTCCTCTTCCCTAAAATATTCCCTAGTTTATCATCCCAAACAGCCCCATCATGGTTATTTTATATAAAGCTCCCCGCACCCCCTATGTATTCATTGGATACAGCCCTCCTCACCCCTATAGAGTCCTTATGTACAGCCTTATGTGGGACCCCCAGGAAGCCTGGGTCCTGGTACTTGCCCAGGTATGCCCAGTGCTGGTGCCGGCCTGGTATATATGGTGAGTGTATGCTGTATGTGCTGCGTATATACTATATGTGTGTCTATTGCATAAGTATATTATGTATATGTATGTATATACAACATGTAACTACAGTATGTGTATGTATATAAATGTGTAGATGTGTATACACTGTATGTATGTATGTCTGTGTATAGAACTACAGAAATGTGTGTGTATATATGAGTGTCAATGGCCCACATTTATTAATGTGTTTGCAGCAGTTCTCTGTCTGACTTTGCACTAAAAGAACTTGCAAACTCCTTGGAGTATTTATGAACTCCATGTATTTATGAAGTGTTTACGCCAGTATTGTGTCGTGGCTGAGATTGACAATTTGGACCGTTCTCCACATTTATTACAGCAACTCAACAGAATTGTGTCGCTTGCTTTATGTTAAAAGTGCACAAATAAAAAGTAAGCGCACACTTTCCAAGCAGAGCAGGGTGCACCAGATTCATGAATACCATGTGCCAGTATTTAATCATCTGGCGCACTCTTCACACTCCACAGGCAAGTTGCACATAGTTGCACTTCTATTGATAAATGTGGGCCAATGTATGTAGATATCAGTTTATAAATGTGTATGATTGTATAAACATGTGCGAGTATACAAATATGTATTTTTTGAGGGAATGGGGGACCATGCAGAAATCTTCTATGGGGCCCAGCCTCTGCTAGTAACACACTGTGGAGGATATTTATCATACACCGGCGCTACACACTGTGGGGCATATTGCTAGGCACGGCCGGACGGGAGTGGGCTGGCGCGGGGCGTTACTGTCCCCACGCCTGCGCACTCGCTGCTGCCGGTGACTTTTCATACGTGAAAAGTCGCCGGCTGCGTTTTTTTCTGCGCCAGGCCCTGCCTGGCGTAGGATAAACGCTGCGCTACTGGCAGCCCGATACATCAAGAGGCAGAAGCCTCTTGATGTATCGGGCGGGGCGATCATACGCTGGCGCACGAGCGCCAGCGTATGATAAATATCCCCCTGTTACTCTATCCATCACAGAATAGGAAAACGGCCACCTAGATCTAATAGTAAATGGAAGACCTTCTGTTTATTATCCATTGCAATTGACCTTCATATAAGCAAGCTCCCTTTGGTGACTCTTTCTGTCTCTTTCTGTGTGTCTGTCTCTCTCTGTCTGTCTTTATTTCTCTTTCTGTCTCACTATCTCTATCCATATTACCTCACATAAGCTGTCTTATACTCATTGCAGCAAAGACTCACTGGCTATGGAGGGGGCTCAGCTTGTGAGCCCTCTCCATGTACCCACACCCGACATGCGCTGTACTATTACTATACGCGTACTATTGCGCTTTTCAATAAAATAATTAATTAAATAATGTAAAAGTCCCCTAAACATCAACAGGAAGATACCTGGAGTCATCTCTGGTGATGGCCTGAGTGCCCACAGAAAGGGCTCTGAGTGCCACCTCTGGCACCCGTGCCATAGGTTAGCCATCACTGCCCTATACACATCTAATAAAGAACAAAAAACACAAAATCACAAAAAATCCACAAATTTGGTATCTCCGTAGTGGTCTATACAATAAAGATAACATTTTTTTGGTACGGTGAATGCCCCTTAAAAGATGCAAAAAAGGAAACCGGAATTGATGACTTTCTTTTTCCTTTATAAATTCAAGAGGTATTAAAATATCATCAATGAGCTAAAGAGCCACTAAAATGAAGTATTTTTAAATGCATCTAATCTTGGGCAACAAAGTTGCCAAAAAAATAAAGAATGTATAGCCCTTTACCAAATCTGCTCTGAATGGTGCACCTCTCCTTCAATGTCCTGGCGTGTGCCCATACTGCAGGTTACCACCACACATGGGCTACTGTTTGGGTATTTTATCCACTGAGAATTTGTCCATTTTTTTAAAAAAACATTAATTTCACTATTATTTAGGCCTCTCAAAGTGAACTGAAATCTGAACAGGTTCCTTAAAATGTTTTATTTTGCATTTTTTATGAAAATGTAAAAAATCGCACGTGAAGTTCTAAGCCTCATAATATCCTACAAAAATGAGAGGACACATAAAAAGATATGTAAACATAAAGCAGACATTCAGTGAATGTTAGTTATCAAGTAATTTTGCTGTTATGACTACGTGTTGAAAATGTAGAAAATGTTGAATTTCGGAAATCGAGAATTTTTCCAAATTTACAACAAATATCAGGTTTTTTAATAAATAATGAAAAACATATCACCAAAATTTTTCAACTAACATGAAGTACAATGTGTCATCAGAAAACATTCTCAAAATCCCCTGGATGTGTTAAAGCATTCCAAATTTATAACCGATTATAGTGACACGTGTCAGATTTTAAAAAATAGGCCGTGTCAGGAAGTTGAAAAGTGGTTTCGGCAGTAAGGGGGTAATGAACAGTGGCAAAATAGAAGTTGAGCTTTGATTGGTTGCTAAATGCCCCAGCAGCAGCAGACAATGGGGCACATTTACTTACCTGGTCCGTTCGCGATCCAGCGGCGCATTCTCTGCGCTGGATTCGGGTCCGGCCGGGATTCATCAATGCAGTTCCTCCGCCGTCCACCAGGTGGCGCTGCTGCGCTGAAGTCCGCTGGAATGCCTCGAAATACACCGGCCTACCCAGGATGAAGGTGAGTGAAATTTTCGCGACACAATTTTTTTTTTAAATGCGGCGGTTTTTCCGAATACGTCGGGTTTTCGTTCGGCCACGCCCCCCGATTTCCGTCGCGCGCATGCCGGCGCCGATGCGCCAAATTCCGATCGCGTGCGCCAAAAACCCGGGGCAATTCAGGTACAATCGGCGCAAAACGGAAATATTCGGGTAACACGTCGGGAAAACGCGAATCGGGCCCTTAGTAAATGACCCCCAATGTCTTGTATATGGTCGTTAATAAGTGTATTTTGGAAAGTGTGGGGTGAAAACTTCGACTCAAATCGTGGTCTATGACGAGTCATAGGGAGATTCGTTTAGCGGACATACACACACACACATACACTCAGCTTTATATATTAGATATGTATAAAAATATAAAAAATAAATACCATTTTTGCACTTAGAAAAGCCTGAAGGATCATTTTAAATATTGTAAAATGTAGAGTAGAAATTATTTTTTTCACCTGTCATGCTAAATAAACAGACTTTGTGCTCCCAAAGAAGGGAGCCTGTTGTGAAAAATTTTATTCCTATCGCTGTACAGATGTATAAGATTTCTTTAGTAGAGATCAGAGTAAATCCCAACAGGGCTTTTTCCTAGAAGATACAAAAAAACAATTCCTAAATAGCATAAACCTACATACAGTGGAGCTCACCTTTGCTGCCTCCACCATATCTACAGCATATGCTGCTAGCAATAGATTCAATAGTTTCCCCTTTTTTACACATATAACTTGTAGGTTTATATAACTTATAGGTTATGACCCCGCATTTCACGATAGCAATACTAATACTTCTATTACAGTGGATCACACATACGTGCCGCAAAGTGTTGAGGTTGTCCACTTTCAGCAAATAATTGATATTGTTTGTGTAAGAAAAAGTTATACAATTTTACAATATAATTTCTGTCATGGGCACCCCCACGATCCATTCTGCGGATCGCGGGTACATCCGTGCCCTCCCCGCTGCCCCACTCTCTAGATCATGCGTGCGCCGGTACTGCAAGATTTAAAGGGCCATCGCACAGGTGATTGACACTGGGCACTTTTGGGGCTGCATTTAATCCGGCCACTCCCATCTTTCCCCGCCGGATCTTCAAGCCATTTCCCTGAAGTGAAAGCCCTTCTGTGTATCCTGCGTTCCTGTTTATCCTGCGGTCCTGTGTATCCTGCAGTTCTGTGTATCCTGCGTTCCTGTCCTGTGTGCCAGTCTGTTTCTGTGATTCCTATGTGCCAGTCCGTTCCTGTGTTCCTGATCCATGTGCTAGTCCGTTCCTGTGTTCCTGATCCGTGTGCCAGCTCCTGTGTTTCTTGACATGAGTACTAGTGTGCCTTCCTGTGCTGTTCTCCCGCTGTCAACCCGAGTACAGACTTCATCCTGCATTACTACCTTGGCTGCCACCGTGGCTAGTCGCATCTGTGGAACGACCTGGTGGTACCCTGCCGCAGCAAGACCATCCCGGTTTGGGGCGGGCTTTGGTGAAGACCAGGTGCCACTTAGACTCTGGTCTCAGGTGTCGGCTAGTAGCATCTTCCGCGGTGGTCCAGAGGGTCCACAGACTCACAGCCCTGACACTTTCTATACCAATTTCTCACAGTTTTCTAGATCTGCTTGCTTTGCTTCTATGGAAAGTTTCTAAGTTTACTTCTAGGGGATATAATGGGGCTAATGTGCCCCCCAATGGGGCATTGTGCATCCGATATCATGAATGTGTCGCTTCCTGCTCAGATCCGACAGAGTTCACCATCTTTTTAGTGGTGCATGTTACGGTTAAGGCTTGCGGCACAATTTGAAAGTTAAATCCCGTCCTCAGTCTGAATCAGTTGGATCGTCCGACGGTATACCCCCTAAATTGTGTTGCATGTAAGCCAGCACAGCTGTGCCAAAAAACAGGTTCACGTGTGACGCAATTTCTATGCACCCGTTACTTAAATACCTGTGCAAGCCATTTTCCAATCGAAGATAGGGCACAGTCTGAAAAAAGTGCATTGCAAAGCGGCGCAAAGCCTAAGTAAATGTGCTCTATTCTGTCCCTGTGATATGATGGAGGTGCAGGTGCACACAACTCCTATTGCCCTCAGTGATAATAACGCCTCATAAACCTGTGTGTCCATCACATCATCATGGGCAGATTCTATCCACTTTCAAAAAACAACGTGGAACAGATTCTATCCACTGGAAGTAAACAGAGAAGCTTTCTATGGTGGGACAGCAAGCAGAGATCTATAAACGGTGTGGAATTGATACAGCAAGTATATTGTAAAATTGTATAACTTTTCCTTATGCAAACAATATCAATTTTTTTGTGAAAGTGGACAACCTGTTTAATGAATGTCAAACAATAGGATCATTTGTTATTCATCCTATTACCGAAGTCAATTAACAGTTTATATAAGAAATGTTAAAAGAGGATATTAACCACAGTAAAGAGTGATCCATAGATAATCATGTACTTAAAACAACATGTAATGTCATGTACAATATTCACAAATCCTCAGCAAAGATGTATTGTGGGTGAATTAGCTGAATACATGGGGTGTGGTGAGTGGGAGGGGGGATCAGGACATCCCAGTAATAGTTATACATACATCATATCTACAAATCTCATTTCTTACTCTGCCAGGAATCCTGAAAGTGCCAGCAGTCACAGGAATAACACTCATTAGGGAGCCATAAGTGCTGGAAGTAGTATCATTAACCTTATCAGTGCCAGGAATGTCGAGGGAACTTATGAATAAATGTAATACAGAACATACGCACAATAAAATGTACACTTATATATTAGGAGCTACAGGGCTGAACATTCCAGGCTGTCTCTCCTATTATTCAGGCAAATTTTAGGATATGCAACTTTCAGTAGACAGGTGCACCTAACACTTAGGGCATAGCTCCCATCTTTTAAGAATGGTAAAAGAGAGACAAAAGATTAGACCCCTCAAAATTTGCAATTCACTAACCACATCCTTAACCCCAAGTTTGCACAAAATGTGTAATATCCTTCTTACTGCCCCAAACTATATAATGTTCCTATAATGTGACCCCCACATGACAGTATAGTCATGTATAATGCCCCTTCCTGTACCCGCTACACTGTATAATTCCCCCTTTTCTGTTGGTTCCCATTAAATTGCCCCTTTCTCTTGCTTCTTTCTTATAATGCCCTTTCCCTCTAGCCACTATTCCACTTACAATGCCCCTTTCTGCAGCCCCCACTGTTTTATACCCCCTTTCCTGTATCATCCCTATTTCCCCACAGCAGTCCTCTCCTGTTCTGTCTTCAGAAGAGGAGAGCTTCTTCATGTGCGGCTCCAAGAATGGCAGGAATCATATCTTCAACACTTCCTCTACCACAGTGACAGAGGCTCAGTGGGGTTACTGACACCTCTCTGCTTCACCATTGCATTCAACTTTGCATGTGGAGGATACAGCCAGGAACATAACTTCTGCTGCCTGGGACAGCAAGACATAACAGAAAACAGGACATAGAGGCATAATAAATGTTAATGTATAATAATTAGACTCGATGGTCTTAAAATTCAGCAGATTTTTTATAGTGATAAATTGTGCTAAAATTCTATAAATCTGTTTCATTATTTTTCTGCTTTTCTACTGATTGTATATGTTGTCAATATCACAAGGTAGTGGACCCACAGTACCACCACAAGCGATAACTTAAGCCGACACTTGGGAGCGTAGTCTAAATGGCACCCGATTTTCACCAGAGCCCGCCACAAA
Organism: Engystomops pustulosus; assembly: GCF_040894005.1. NCBI lineage: Eukaryota > Metazoa > Chordata > Amphibia > Anura > Leptodactylidae > Engystomops > Engystomops pustulosus. The sequence continues at coordinate 83,419,659 of NC_092416.1, read as the reverse complement.
GCTCCACGGGTGCGACCTTGCTTGTGGTGGTGGTCAATGGTACAGAATTGGCAGGTAGGATTGCAGTTCATATCAGCGGCTGGCCAGGGCCAATTAGCGGTCCACTGTCCCTTTCTTTTTTTTTTTAAATCTTACATAGCTGGCACACGCACGCCCTAGGAGGCAATGAAGCGTGCGCCAAGCCGCAGGAGTCGCCTCTGGAGTGCGGAGAGGTAAGTGAGGCTGCAGCTGTTACACGAGTCACACGAGTACGCCAGCAACCCGAGACACTAGAATTTGCTTCAAAATGTTGCATTTTTAGTTCATAGGGTCAGGACCTTACAATAAGTCATTGCCTCTCCTGCAAGGCCATTCATACAAGTTACAAAATTGTACAAATAGTATAAAAAGTTACAGCAAATTACACCAGGACTCTAGATCATCATTTTGCTTAGTAAATCTCTTCCCCACACTTCAATCAGCCTTTTAACATTATAAATGTTATTTACACTGATCTACATGCTTGAGACGTGATTATAGAGTTTGTATGATTAAGGAGACACCAAACATGTACAGGTTTTCTTATTTCTTATGTTTTACTAATTAAGAAAATAAAAACTTTTTAAGGAAACCACATTTTCCTACTCGCTGTCATGTTCTGAGAGCTATAATGCTTTTATTCCATAATTAAAAGAGGATTATTAGGTTTTGTTTATTGCAGGAAAAGTTAACGGTTAGATTGGTACTGTTATAGGGTACATCTGACTTTTGGATTGCTTTTTATTATATATTTTTGGCAAGTAAGAAGCACTAAAATTGCTATTTTTAATTAGTTTTTATTGAATTCTTTATACCCTTTAGAATACGAGTATAATAATGTAATATCTGTTTGGCCAAGGTTTCTACGGATGCGACAGTACCAATTTTGTGTGGGGAGATATTTAATTTTTTTTAACATCATATAATTATATATAGGGAAATGGCTGATATTTGGGCTGTTTATTTATTTTTTTTTTTTTGGGCTGTTTATTTTTGTTAAAAAACTTTATTTAACTTATTAACTTATTATTAAGTCCCCACTAGGGGAATTAAACTAGGGATATCTTAAGCCCTGATACAATACATTGCAGTACTTCCGTGTTGCAATATAAAGGGACAGATTTACTTACCTGGTCCTGTCGCGATCCCCGCGGTGCGTTGTCCGGCGAGGATTCGGGTCTGCTGCGATTCACTAAGGCCGTGCGTCCAATTTCCTTCATGTGTTGCTTCCCCGCTGAGATCCGCCAGAGTTCACCTTCTTCTTCCTGGTGCATGTAAGTGCTTGATCTTGTGACACAATTTTTTTTTTAAATACCGCAGTTTGTCCGAATCCACCGGGTTGTCCGACGTCAGGCCCCCCCCCCCCCCCCGATTTCTGTCGCATGCAAGCCGGCGACGATGCGCCACAATCCAATTGCGTGCACCAAAAAACGGGGCAATTCAGCGCAAAACGGAAGTCTTCGTCTTCGACCTCCAGCTGCCATGGAAAATGCCCGGCATCTTGCAATCGTGTTGTGAGGGCTGAGTGAGTGACTGTTTCCTCAGTCTCTCTCCTTAGCTGCCGCTATAGTGCTAGATCGTAGCTGTTAATGGGGTTTAACTGCCCAGCAAGGAGAGATCTCCCTGCCGGGCAGACGCAGTGTGTACTAAGACTAAATAAATCATTGACAAAAATGCGACAACAGCCTGTTAATTTGGATGAACTATTTTTTCCTATATCCTTAAGCTTCAGATAAAACTCCACTTCCAACCTTTATCTTTAATTCACAGGAAGTCCTCCAGTTAGCAGATTAAAAACTTCCCTTTATTCAGACATGTTTAAAAACAGGATGCACATCCATTGGTGGGTGGGGGGGCAGATGTACCTATGCGTTTTGAGCTATCTCTAGAAGCTCTCAATGACTGTGATCAGCCATTTCTGATACAGTAAATTTCTCTTCTGCTTCCTCTACACGGACCCTTGACTAACCAAGTGGACTTTGATTAATGAAGACACCATGTTGGTGAGCTGACTATTGTTTTTGTCTTGTTTGTAATTTTTCTTTTACTGCCCATATCTCTGGTACTATAGTCCACTCCATACTCCTTAACGATCCCATGATCCATCATGTGTCATTGAGAGGTTAACTGTTCTTTTTATACATTTTGCCCATCTAATCAATTAGAATTTCCCATTACATTTTTACATTTTGCCACATTTATTTCTTATGAAATAAAAAAGGCTTGAAAGGCTCTTACAAGGCCAAAACGTTGCTGTTACTGTTACTCACCATGGAATAAAGTCACTTTTGACATTTTTTATCCACATTGACGTGCTGCCCGTTTTCTTCATGCTTTAACTAGAGGACTTGTGGTCAAGTCCTGGGATGCCCGCACCCATTTTTTCAGACAAGGTTTGTGCTGCTTGGACTTTCCTTTATGCATGAAGTACAGTGTTAGTAATCTATTATGCACCGCTCATGCATGGGTTGGAGTTGCATGTTTTTTTCACAAGGTCCAGTCAAGTCGGAATATATATTCCTTTTGTTACCAGGGTCTGAGTACCAATCTATATACCCCTGGTAATACAGCAGCAGGACTCTGCATAGTAGAATGCTATAGTATCTGTCTGCGACAGAAGCGGATATCAAGGGCACTGTAAAAATTTCTCAATTGATATAACATTCATCATATAACATGATATCCAAACCGTACAATGGGTGTTCACTGAAGTAAATATAAATGTTCTTATGCATCATTTATGTTATGGTGGCACTGACCCATGCCTTGCTGCCATATTCAGCAAGAGATTACAGTCACTGAGGGTTCCATTAATCTGAAACTCTGTGTGCCCCCTCTGGCTCTGCTCTTCTTTAAGCTTCCTATTCACTTGTTTTTTTTTAAAAAAAAAAGGCTTTTAAAATTATGCAGAAGAGACTGAGGAGCTCCAGGCTCCATTAACACCTATGACACCTGAAACAACTATGACCTTTTTTTTGTAAAAACCATGAAATAAGAAGGTAAAAAGGGCAGATCCTACCAGATCCTAACATCACAGGACCCCTTATATACCAGGAATTGTTCTATATGTGATTACCAATCCTATTTATTAATATAGCATAAAGGTAAAATTTAAGTGTACAAAGTGTACAAAAATTTAAATTCACACGGGTGTGTGGGGGGGGGGGGACTTGACATTAAGGGCGTGCAAATAACTGTGCCAATTTCTTTCTCTTTACAGCTGTGGTCATATGGCCATCTATACACGCTCTTGAACTGTTGCAAGTTTGATTTCACGGTTTGAAATGAGCCTTGAAAAGCCTGTACACAGAAGCAGGGCTTGTTTGACGAAAGCAGAAGTAGATGCACATTAGTAACATACGGTAAATTGATTTTTTTTTTAGAGTATCCTGGGAACTGTATTGCAATCTGTCAATTATTAGCACAGCTGTGTTATGCCTGAGTACATTTCATTCACAACGTGACATCACCCACTGACAAATTTTGAGGCCATCAGGATGTTAAAATCGATGAATGAAAAAAGGATCATAAGGGGTTAAAAAAAAGCAATGTATCCAGTGGTGAGAAAAAAAAATGAAAGAAAATTCCATATGTGCCAAAATTGTCAGAAAGCCACAGGAGCTTTGGGGTTAGCTTATGAATTTAATAATATCCACTAACTTTTCTTAAAGGGACAGTACCCAAAAATCTCGCCTTGCTGTGCAGTCTGTTATATCAACCAATTCATGCTAGGGGCTAAATATAGTGTTCCTCAATGGGATGCGTGATAGGAAATGCAAACAAATCCTCTATTTTATTTCCAGTGCCAAGATCCCCTGGAAATATTCACAGCCATATGTGTGAGTTATAGAATAATGCTTTATGTAAGATTCATTTCTAGCTGACAGCATAGGTGTTACTGCTCCTTTAACTCCATGAGTGCTGTCCATTGTGCACGGAGTGAATTGAAGGGGTTAATTCATACTACACACATACTATCTTTTGTCTTCCTATTTATAACCAGGGGGCTTGCCAGTAGCTAGAATCCTTTATTTCGGGAATGGAGCGTGTATTGTTTATTATGTTCCAGCTCCTGTAATACCGCTCGCTTTCCCAGTTGTTTGCTGTATATCACCCAGTTCCAATAATTATGGTGTTAATAAGATTATTAGGAAAGATATATTGAAGAAGAAAAAAGCCTCGTGGTAGGGGGTGACTTCCTGTTATCATTTCAGCTTCTGTTTGTAATGACATTTGCACTGCAGGGAAAGAGAATAAAAAAGAGATAGAGCATTACAAGTCCACCCCTTTACCAACATCACCCTCAGCACTTCCAGGAATACTCAGGGAGGGAGGGCTGAGTGGGGACTTGGAGAGGAGGGACTCAGCAAGGCATTAGCCAAGCAAACACAACCCAAACCTTACTCTGACAAATAGCATGCCTGCAACTGAGGGGAAAAAACACACACACCATTAAAAAACAACCCCCTCCCCTTCAAAAAGTAAAGCTTTGAGTGTGGTGAAGTGGAGTCTGACTCCAATGGGAAAATTGCATGAAGAATGCAGAACCAAGGAGACTTTTGCAGACAAGCACATGCCCCCTCCAGCATTATTTATGGATTAATATTTGCATTCACCTTCATTAAAACCCTAAGAACCTGTCCTCCTCTCCATGCTTTTGGCAGTGCATAACTATGTATTAGACTACTAGTTACCACCATGCATCACTTTACTGATGTTCCAGATAGTCTGTGCAAGTTGTATACAAGCACCATAGAGGGGACCCTATGCAACAAGGTAAGATGCTTTTCCATTATTCTCCTATTCTGCTACCCGTAATCCCTTTACTTCCCCCCTGTAGTTTGTCCAAACGATAGTAAACCTTGTATCTCCAGATATATTCTCAAAAGTTTTGTATTAGGCAGCAATTGCTTGTGTGAATAGGGTCTAAGGGTTGTCAGCTGACCTGTTTGTATGATAATTATGTAAATATGCTAATGTTATTCTTGCTATTTCTGCTAAATGACACTCATAATATCCCGCATTCTGGTAAATTCCAGTAACAAACACCGTACCAGGGCATAAATATTTATAATATTATTCATGAATATTAAGTTGTGGAGAATGATATTGATTCACGCTTGCTGCATGTTCTTCTATCACTGGGATCTGCTACTCCGAGGCATTATATAAACTGAATACATTACAGCATTTTACCGTAATTAAAACACAGCAACATAATCAAATCAGAAATCAATTGCACTTAGTCTCTTACGTTTGCAAATGAATTACATAGTGGATGAACAATACATTAAGTTTCACAGATAATACAAAAAAAATTGCATTTAGCAAAGTAGTGCTTCTGTCACCAAAGTATAGTAATCATGGTTTGCTGTTCCACAGAAGCTTGCAATCTATACATGTAGCAAAGTAGAACTTCGGGCAATAAAAGTTCACATATTATTGTAATCCACAATGAGCTGTGTGACAATACAAACTCTTCTCTCCTACATTAACATACTCAGCACAGCTGCGCCTGCACTTCATACTGATAGATACATAATATTTGATTACAAACAATAACTAATAACTGTTCAGCATGTATGTATTTGGAACTGTTCATCTCTCCTTGGTCAAAGAGATAACAATCTATCAGCTCCATGTCTAAAATGTTCCTTCTAGCCTTTTTTACTATACAATATGATTGTGACATTACAATGTAGTATCATTTAGAAGGCATGGGATAAATGTTGTTAATGTGTATAGCTGCTGTATATGCAATTTGCAGTGTTATAATTTAGTACGTCCCTTATGAACTAGACAAGGTAGCCTGGCATTGGTGCAGCATGGCACCAGGCGGTAATTCTCCTTTGCTCGAATAAGATGAATGGAAACTTTGGAAATGAGTACTGAGGATCACACACCATCCTGCAAAATACTTACTGAAGGCTTAAAATAGATGCTGGACTGTATTCCACACATTGTATCTATGTCCCCAGAGACTTCCCACACTTTCCTTTCTACAATATATAAATACCATGACGTATACAAGGAGTCGATGACAATAAAATGGAAAATGTGACTGTATACACATAACAGTAGATAATATTGAAATATTCTCCATAGAGTCACGATGAGTCCATGGGGATTAATGGACTGTCATCACCTAGGTCCTGTAGCTATTGTTCATAAAGTTAATCACTGGGAACCTAAACAACGACTTCACTAACAAGACACAGGTTATATGTTAAAGGGTTAGAAAACAAGCATAAAAGTCTCTAAAGTCAGAATAGCATAGGCTTTCCAAATGGAGACTGTGCTGCACCCCAAGAATAAGGAGGTCTGGTTTGCTGTAATAAGTGTGGTCCAAGCTTCCAGACTGGTGGTGTCCTAACTGTTTTGACATGATGTCTGATTAATATGTCATGAAATACAGGCGGTCCCCTACTTAAGAACACTCGACTTACATACGACCCCTAGTTACAAACGGCCCTCTGGATATTGGTAATTTATTGTACTTTAGTCCTAGGCTACAATAAACAGCTATAACAGTTATCAAATATATCTGTAATGAAGCTTTATTGTTAATATTGATTCTTATGACAACCCAACATTTTTAAAATCCAATTGTCACAGAGACCAAAAAAGTTCCGACTTACATACAAACTCAACTTAAGAACAAACCTATAGACCCTATCTTGTATGTAACCCGGGGACTGCCTGTATAATGTTTTAGGCACAACTAAGATCTCCTATTGACTATAAGAATGCATGCACACATAGTTACCATCTGTCGCATTTAAGGAAAATCCATTTTAAAGAGTGGGCACCCTATTGCACTGATATTTAAAGGGGTATTCCGGGAATATGAACGTCTGACACAAAAACCCTTGATGATATAAATAAATGAATACAACAATACTCAATGTCATTAGTCACAAAACGGAGCTAAAATAATATGATTTTATGATTTACAAAATTTATGGCCTCTCTAAAGTAGGTGGAGTTATCACTAAGATGGCCACCACTGGAAACTACAAGTTCCATGATCCTTTAGTTCTCAGTAACTCCTCCTACCACTTATGCTCTGCTAACAGTGATGATGTAACAGGTTTTCTTGCTCTGTTACCATAGTAATGATGTGTAACTGCCATCACCACAACACTGACCATACTGGATGCATTGCAACCAACTGACTACAGCCAAACATAGTGGTGATCACATGACCCAGCCCAGGCAGGTACAGGACATGTGATGTGGACATGTGACCAGCGTCCATCTTCTTTTCTGCGACGGACCGCGTGGAGGAAATTAACGGACTGATTAAAGGGCCGGTAGCATTTTAATTCTTCATAACAGTCTATGTCACCAGCATTTTCTGCTAAGGGGAGCAAAATGTTAAATAACAACTAATTACACATTAGCTTATATTTTGAGTGCCCACTTGTATATGAATTATGCTGATTCCTGGAATACCCCTTTAAGGGGCCAAAGATTTTATGTAATGTATAAGTATAGATATGCATGAATAGATAAGAAAAATACATTTTTGGTCACCTCTTAAAGTGTAACTAAACCATTGAAGATAATTGATTTTTATTTCAGAAATTAATAGAGCAGGTGATATTAAACTTTAAGAAAACATCAGTAAAACAGCTTCTCTGTGCTTTTCTCTGCTTCATTCTCCTGCAATGAGCAAAGTATCTGAAAGAAGTTTGTAAGATATTCAGACAGATAAGGAGGCTAGTGATTAACTCTTTGCATATTGAGCAAATATTTGCCTTGAAAATTTAGCTCTTTGAAGTGATCATCCAGGGATGTCTGTAAAGAGTTTACACATAATAGTATACCCCTTACAACCCTAACGCCCCAGTTTCAGCATGGACCAACCTCTCTGAAGTTCCTTAGTTGCCAACCCTGGAAACTCCACCCATTCAGACCACTGTGTCTCAATTTTTTTTTATATTTCCCTTTTTCTGGCAGACTTTCATCTCCATCCATATAGTTCTATTAGTCATAGTTACCACCTCTCCCAACCCTGGGGGTACCGCATCCAACCAGTGCCTAGCTATGCTTTTCCTGTCCTGGTAGAGAAATTTTGCCACCGCCAAACGTTCTTTTTGGGTCCCCTGCTGTCCATCCATACAGCTCAACAAATCAGCCTTAGGATCATGATCCATTAAATCTTCCGCCTCCTTCCACAGGCTCTCCAATGCATCACAGGACCAAAACACTTTTGTCCCTGAGTATTAAATGATAGTGGGGGAGATTTACCAGAAGTGTCTATGGTAAAACTATTTTAGTTGTCTATGGAAACCAATCACAGTTTAGTTTTAAGCTGCATTCACACAAAACCCATATCCCAGGTCGCAGGTGCATCTGTGAACCTCCGTGTGCCCCAGCTTCTGAACTCACCTGTCCCAGTTCCGGCAGCTAATTAACGCTGGCCAGCTGCCTGCCCTAATAAATTCCAGACCCTTTCTATGTTCCCTGCCTTCTGCGTTGATTCAGATTTCCCATTGTGACCTCGATTCCGTTCCTGACTCCGATTTCCTGCTGCCTGTCCTGACCTATTGCTACGTCCCCAACTCTGAACCTGTGCTGCCTGTCTTGACCTCCTGCCTGTCCCTGACCATGAGTTTCCCTCACGATTCTGCACTACGCCTTGGCCGCCACTGCGGGCAAAGTTGCGCCTGTGGAACGACCTGGTGGTACCACGCCGCAACAAGTCCAACCTGCTTTGCGACAGGCTCTGGTTAAAACTGGGTACCACTTAGACTCCGATCCCAGGTGTCGGCTTATGCCATCGCCCGCGGTGGTACAAAGGATCCACTACCTCTGATCATGACAGTAAGATCCGACCATGAATCCCACCGAGGTCCCGCTACCTGTTCAGGTCGATCTTACCACCATAGTGGTCCAGCAGTCCTGGCAAATTGCCGCGCAAGGTCAGCAACTCGGACAAGTTGCCGCCGTGATGCAGCAAGTATTGGCTACTCAGCACCAGCGTCAATCTCCTGTGGTTTCTTCTGCTACTCCGGTTTGTCTGCCTTCCGCGGAACCCAAGCAAAAACTCTCCATGCCGTCCAAATATGATGGGGATCCCAAGTTATGCAGGGGCTTTATCACGCAGTGCTCCCTGCACATGGAACTCATGTCTATGCAGTTTGTCACGGAACGGTCTAAAGAGGCTTTTGTCATTAGCATTCTCTCTGGCAAGGCCCTGGCATGGGCAACCCCCCACTTGGACAGGAAAGACCCGGTCATGGCTAATGTCACCACCTTCTTCGCTGAGTTCCGATCTGTCTTTGAGGAACCAGCTCGGGCATCTTCTGCTGAGACCACCTTGCTGTATCTGTGTCAAGAGGACTCCTGTGTCGGTGACTATGCGGGAGAATCTGTTGTGCCAGCTGGGAACACTTTCTTGAGTCTTGTCCAGTCCATCCTCAAGTGTCCAGGAAACTCACACACCAAGGGCTCTTGGGAGGAGCACCCCTAGATGAGAGCAAAGCCTCACCACGATTGAACATGCCTGTTTTACTCAGCTTCAGAACAGGTACTCAGTTTCAAGCCACAGCCTTCTTGGATTCTGGTTCCGCAGGAAATTTCGTGGATGCTGCCTTGGTCTCCTAGTATCACCATCCTATGGTTCGGCTAGAGAAGCCGCTAGCTATCTCCTCCGTCAGTGGACAGGTCCTTAGCGATCCAGTTTATTACCGCACAGAGATTCTGTCCCTGCATGTTGGGGCTATGCACAAGGAGAGACTGTCATTTTATGCACTTCCCCGATCTAAGTCTGCCATTCTGTTGGGTCTCCCGTTACAGCAACACGCTCCAGTGCTCCACTGGCAGACTGGGGAGGTTCTTCACCCGGTGTTCTTCACCATGTCTGCCTCAGTGTCCTCCAAGCCTCTGGTGGGTCTTTCCTCTGCTCATACAGACTTTGCTGATATCTTCTCGGAGATGCAAGCAGAGACTCTGCCACCACACCATCCTTATGACTGCCCTATAGAGTTGCTGCTGGGCACGTCTCCGCCACGAGGTCAGGTATACCCATTGTCCGTACCCAAGACCATGGCTATGTCAGCCTATATCAAAGAGAATCTGCAGTAAGGGTTCAAACGCAAATCTTTGTCTCCTGCCGGTGCTGGATTCTTTTTTGTGGCCAAGAAAGATGGTTCTCTCCTCCCTTGCATAGACTATCGTGGGCTTAATTAGTTACCGTGAAGAACCACTACCCATTACCCTTGATCATGGAACTCTTTGACCGCCTCCGTGGAGCTAAGGTCTTCACTAAGTTGGACCTTCGGGGGGCATATAATCTCATCCGCATCTGTGAAGGGGATGAATGGAACACTGCCTTCAACACTCGCGATTGGCACTTTGAGTATGGTCATGCACTTTGGTCTCTGCAATTCGCCTGCTGTCTTTCAAGAATTTGTCAACAACATTTTCAGAGACTTGTTATATACCTGTGTCGTGGTCTATTTGGACGATATCCTGGTGTTCTCTACTGACCTGTAATCCCATCAGGCCCACGTGCGACAGGTTCTCAGGCGTCTAAGGGCCAATCGCCTACTTGCAAAACTCCAGAAGTGCCAGTTCCACCAGGAGAGTCTTCACTTCCTCAGGTATATAATTTCTGACAAGGGTCTACAGATGCATCCCTCCAAGTTGTCTGCGGTTCTCCACTGGCCTTGCCCAGTTGGACTATGAGCTATACAGAGATTCCTAGGCTTTGTTAACTACTACCGACTAACTACATACCACATTTTTCCTTCCTCGTGTCACCTTTTGAGGCATTAACAAAGAAAAATGCTGACCCTAAGCTCTGGCCCCTGGGGGCTGAAGAAGCATTTTCTAAATTGAAGTCTGCCTTTGCCTCTGCTCCTGTTCTCACACAGCCTGATTGAGGTTGACGCTTCCTCTCTAGGAGCTGGAGCCGTCCTCACCCAGAAAGGGCCCAATAGTCGAACGCTCACCTGTGGTTTCTTCTCAAAGACTTTTTCTGCTGCGGAGAGGAACTACTCCATAGGTGATCGGGAGCTTCTAGCCATAAAACTTGCATTGGAGGAGTGGCGTTATCTGCTGGAGAAAGCTCTTCATCCAGTCTGTATCTTCACGGATCACAAGATCCTCCTATACCTCCAGACCACCCAGCATATCAATCCTCAACAGGCTCATTGGTCCCTCTTCTTCTGCTATTTCAATTTTACGATACACTTTCATCCAGCAGAGAAGAATGTTAAGGCCGATGCTCTCTCTCGTGCATCCAATGTCATTGGGGAGGAATCGGCTCCTTGTCATATTTTTCCTTCATAATGACTGGTTGTGGCTGCTCCTGTGGATCTGCGAACTTATGTCCAACCTGCTCTTTGGAAGAGGATACTCAACATTGCTCTCATGTGGCTGGGCAACCTGGGGTGCAGAAGTCTGCCACTCTCATATCTTGTTACTACTGGTGGCCAGATCTGGTCAAGGGCGTTCAAGATTTTGTGAGTTCCTGCGCTTCCTGTGCCCGTAACAAGTCGACACGTTTCAAGCCTAAAAGTCTGCTTCTGCCGTTGCCGATACCCAGTTGCCCGTGGACTCACATAGCCATGGACTTTATCACGGATCTGCCTTCTTCCTCTGGCAATTCCGTCATCTGGGTGGTAACTGACAGGTTCTCTAAGATGTCTCATTTTATACTGCTGCCAGGTCTGCAGTAAGCTCCTCTTATGGCCAGTCTCTTCTTCCTCCATATCTTCCGGCTACATGGACTCCCTCTGCACATTGTCTCGGACCGTGGAGATCAGATTGTCTCCAGATTCTGGCGTTCTCTCTGCAATCAACTGCAAGTTAAGCTGAACTTTTCCTCCGCAGTCAACTAGACTTTGGGCTGCTATCTACGGTCTTCCCACTTACCTTGGGCGGAATTTTCTAATAATTCTCTAGACTCTGAATCCCTTCTTCTCCCTTCTACATTGTCTATGGATGACTTCCACGCCCACCTCTTCCTCTTGCCGTTCCTTCTGATGTACCTTCTGTAGAGGGACTGTTACGGGATCTTAAGTCCATTTGGGAGCAAACTCATCATTCTCTTCTTCGGGCATCTGCCCGCACCAAAACTCAGGTCGACAGGAAACTTAGGCCTCCTTCAGTCTTCTCTCCTGGGGATAAAGTTTGGCTGTCCTCCAGGTATGTCCATCTGAAGAGCCCCACCTACAAACTCGGTCTTAGTTTTCTGGGCCCATTTGAGGTACTTAAGCGCATCAACCCCGTGGCGTACAAGCTTTGTCTCCCTCCCACCATGCGCATCCCGACCTCCTTCCATGTCTCCCTTCTCCCTCATCTTAAATCGTTTCTCCCAGCAAATAGCTCCTGTGGCTCATTCCACCAATGTCTATGAAGTCAAAGAGGTCCTGGACAAGAAATCGATTAGAGGGAGACGGTACTTTCTCGTTGACTGTAAGGGGTTAGGGCCAGAGAAGAGATCATGGGAGCCCGAGAACAACATCCTTAACCGTGCTCTTCTGCAAAGGTTTCTCCAGTCCATAAAAAGGGAGGGGGGAGGGGTACTGTCACGTGTGCCCCTGCGACCCATATCCCGGGTCACAGGCGCAGCCGTGTACCTCTGTGTGCCCCAGCTTCTGAACTCACCTGTCCCAGCTCCAGCGGCAATCCCCGTAATGCCTGCACTCTGGTTGTGCAAAGCAGTAACATAACTTGCTAACACACCATATCTTATACGGATACGGTAACATACGTGCACAAGAGGAGGAAAACCGTCATGTATATGCAAATATATACAGCACGGAAATACAGGACTAGAGAACACGCTTGTGTGAATGCAGCCTTTATTTTATAAGCAGCTATTGGAAAATCAAAGCTGAGATCTGACACCTCATGGCATGGGTGTGCCGGCCATCTAAGATTTAAAGGGCCAGTGCACGAATGATTGGTGCTGGCCGACCGCCTTCCCAGATAAGTTCCCTGGCTCTCCCTGTGCCCCCTGTTGGATCTTTGTGCCTTGTGCCTTAGCTTGCTCATGATGTCCTTTGTGTTTATGGTGATTTCCCGTTGTCACCTCGGCTCTGTTCCTGACTTCGCTACCAGCCTTGACCTTCTGCTACATCCCCTACTCTGATTCCGTGCTGCCTGTCCTGACCTTCTGCCTGATCACAACTCTGTGCCTGCCTTCTGATTCTGTACCTTGCCTTGGCCACAACCACTGACAAAGTAGCGCCTGTGGAGCGACCTGTTAGAAACATGCCGCAGCTTTGGGCGGGCTCTGGCGACAACCGGTCGCCACTTGGACTCCACTCCCAGGTGTCGGCTTATGTCACCATCCGCGGTGGTCCAGTGGTTCCTGACACAATGTACATCTGTTGCTGTTACAATTGAAATATATATCTGGTCCACCTTTTTCCTTTAAATTACTCATCCAAATGCAAATACACTCCAGCTAGGAGTCCTACATGAGCAAAGGTATACAACATGCATAAATCGCCCAGGTGTATTTTATTAAGGTATTTTATTCAAATACTCACAAACCAATCTTTTAACAGCACGCATAAAAAATGTTAAAAAACAAAAAGATATCTCAGCCAACTCCAGACACCTGGAGAGACGAAACCTGAGGTTAGGCGAGGTTTCTCTGCGTTTTTTAACATTTTTTATGCATGTTGTTAAAAGATTGGTTTGTGAGTATTTAAATAGCATACCTTTTATCTCTATACCTGGGCTATCTACGCGATGTTGTATACATTTCCTCATGTAAAAACACAGAATTTGTGGACCGGGTTGGACCTCGTGCAGGAAGGATCAGTGTTGGAAGGATCGCTTAAGGGTTGTCTATTCTCGACTATGGTGGAGAGGTGAGAATGACATTTCATGCATTGGAACTGCTTTTTGTAACAAAGGAGAGGAGCTGTGGATTTTTCCCTGTTTTATCTGTTATTTGAAACACAGAGGAGAGTGTGCTCTGTCTATATTGCTTCTCCAAAAGAATTTCCCCCTACCAGGAACTAGCATTTGCTTTTATACTATGTGGATCGATCTCCAGCTTACAAGTTGCTATAAGACTGGACCAATATCATGTTGGACTTACAACTTGAATATTTGGCATCTACTCCCTAATGAGTGGTCTTTTCAGACCAGGGAAACAGCACAGGAAGTTAAGTCCATGAAAAACAGTGGAGGCATCTCATATCCGTGGAAGTCTCTGGATTATATACGCAAAAACTCATAGATGTGGTAAAAAAAATTACAGGCAGTGAACACCAAACTAGTGTTTTTCAAAATTAGAATAAAAAATATCTGTATGGAATGTAAGAACAAGTATCCATCCTTGGGAAGTGTCTATTATCTCCCCCCTACACAATCCAATTGTCAATTAATCTTTATTGAAAATCTTCCATCATAATCAAGCATGTTTAAACCAGAGACACTTCCTCATAGATCCAGGGATTGCGACTATGATAATCTTCTTATATTTGTTATCCATGGCTGCCTTCCT